>NC_041381.1:497176444-497242154 GCF_002162155.2 Triticum dicoccoides
AAGGGGCACCCGTGGCGAGAGTCCCGCCCATGTTTGATGGGGGGGGGACCACACCATTCAAGAGGATCCTTGATGAGGAACTACAAAGTAGTGTCGTGATCCAATCTCTAAACTTGCTTGGAAACCCTCTCCATGGAAGGAAATCTAGGATGTATTCCCATTTGACAGAATTGAAAGCCTTGCGGATATCGAACTTGAAGAGTACGGATGGAGTCTTACTCCTGTGAAGCCGACGGACAAGGTCCCAAACATGCATGAAGTTTTCATGAGTACTTCTCCTCTTAATAAAGGCTCTTTGGACGTTGGAGACGAGGGTGTTCATGTGCGGGCCAAGATGAATGGAAACCACCTTCACAATAATCTTGGGAATGACATGGATAAGGCTAATGACTCTATAGTCGGAAATCCCTTCCGCCTCTTCGAGCAAGTGCACAACATTTTGCGGAGTTGAGTCAATGAAGATTTGAAGTGTGGAGGGAGTCAAAGAGGTGTATCACCCTCATGATGCCACACTTGGTCGTATCCTAACTTTTTTTAAGAAGACTCATGTAAAGCCATCTGACCCAGCTGCCTTATCCTTGGCACTTGATCGAGTCAAAGAGTGCCATGATGTCACCCAAGATACTGAGAGCCATCCATCAAGTAACCGCAGACGCCTTTTATGTTGCGACACTCTTCTTGATTTCTCCTTCAAGATGGGTCGAGGGCTAGTGTCGCCTCTCTAGCTACTATGTCATATATGGGTACCTAATTTGGAAAAATTCTATGAACGTCATTTCTTAAGCATGGATTGGGTAGCATAAAGTTATTTTGGACGATCCAGGAAAGAGGTAGTTATCGAGGAGTTTTTGTGTGTCCTGTGTTTTTGAGTCACGTTTGGTCGATTTTAGGGCAAATTATGTACAAGATGTCATATATGGGTACCTAATTTGGAAAAATTATGTGAACGGCATTTTTTAAGCATGGATTGGGTAGCAAAAAGTTATTTTGGACGAGCCACGAAAGAGGTAGTTATCGAGGAGTTTTTGCGTGTCCTTTGTTTTCGAGTCGCGTTTGGTCGGTTTTAGGGAAAATTCTGTACAAGAATGTCATATATGGGTACCTAATTTGGAAAAATTCTGTGAACGTCATTTTTTAAGCATGGATTGGGTAGCAAAAAGTTATTTTGGACGAGCCAAGAAAGAGGTAGTTACCGAGGAGTTTTTGCGTGTCCTTTGTTTTCGAGTCGCGCTTGGTCGGTTTTAGGGCAAATTCTGTAAGGTCACGGATGTATGCAACAACTTCCATAAAAGGTGGTTCCCATTTGTTGCAACCACTTAAACATGGGAAATATTCTTCAAAGTTTGTCAGCAACTAAAACATCATTGCCATTGAGATATTTGGGCCAACTCAAGAAGGTGGACCTCCAATTTCACTGAATCTTGCACACCATTATTATGAGCAAGGCAAACCTTTGTATCACCCCTGGTGCCAAGAAGCTAGTGACAATTATATTGCGAGAGTAATCATTCATGTTTGCATGAGGGACAGTTGTAACACAAACAAACTAAGTTCTTCTTTTCTTAATTAATAGATGAGGCAAAGCTTATGTCTCCATTTCGGAAGAAGAAGATATCTCACGCACCCAATGAATTTTGAATAGGCATACGTGACCGTCACAGTTCGTCACTGTCGATGACTTCTCGATGCAGCTGACAGGACTAAGTAAACATTCTCTATCACTCACTCCTTTCAAAATAAGTTTAATCAAATTTATATTAAAATATATTTCACAAAAAAGGTTTATATTAACATGTACAACATAAAAAAACTTGACATTGTAGATCTTAGCAGATTTTTTAGACTTGGTTAAACTTTAAAGGTTTGAATTAATACAATCCTGGAATTTCAATTATTTTAAAGCGGAGGGAGTAGCACGGTTGTACTGCGCATACATACATACCTTTCCTTTTCACTCAGATTATACAAACTGATTTTCTCCCCATCTTATGGCCCAAACAAGACAGCACGCGTCACCCACGCTTTTGATAGATACAAGCCGACATTGACAATTTTTATATCGAGCAGTACAACTCATGGTAGTTGTAAACATCTTGGGTAGGGAGGCCAAGCCTAGCGTACAAACAATCGTTTTTTTTCTTTTTTTGTTTGACAATGGTATATGTATCTCTCTCTCTCTCTTTCTTTTTGTGGTTCGACAGTGGTACTAGCAATTCTTGTCCTCATGGTTTATGCCTTGACACATAGTACCACCGAGACCACCATTCAACGTTGCCCGCATACATTTCAACCACGGTTCAAACTAACCGAACATAATTCAGGCAAAACAGCAGAATTCATTCAAGTTTGGTTATAATTTACATAAAAAGGTCGATATTTCGACCGTTTGACTAAAAAATTAGGAAAAAAAACATAAACCCTATATCAGACGACCACCTCGTACGCGTGGCCACCCTACTTTGTCGTGCCGTCGTCGCCGTCCCTCCAACGACGGAACGACGCCGGAGGGCGGCAACAGCCTTGTTTGGTGGCTGCCTGCCGCTTGCAGAGGAAGGCGCTCTGCCTCCTGCCGCGCGATGTGGGGGCCGCCGCGGCCACTGCCAATGTTGCCTTCGGGGGAAGGGGCGGACCGGAAGAAAATGGGATAGGGAGGGTGGATTTAGTGGGCTGGGGGTGTCGGAGTACTACGTGGCTGTTGTCCAGACTTCCTCAAAGCCCCTCTAGTTTGTCTGGAAAAAACGCGTCTGGACCGCTCGGCGGACCGATACATGTCCGTATTGGATGTCACGGCACGTCCGGGCGGACAGCGGTGCGGACGTATGTGGATGGTTTGAAGGTCCATATTAAAGATGCCCTTATATCCACAACATCAAATACATATAATAGGAATTTAGTAGAACTTCAAATTGGCTACTTAGGCTGCGTTCGGTTTCTCTCGGCTCCTTTAACTCCGCTCCCGGAGCGGATCATACTTTAGCTTAACTAGGCAGAGCTGCCAAAACCCAGCTCCTCAACTCCATGGAGCGGGGAAGTTCCAAACAGGGCCTTAGTATATGTCCTGTCTTGCATAGTGAAAAGAGGGAATGCGTAGACGTGAGGATCTTGCTGCATGCAAGTCAACTCTCGCCTTGTCATGTCTGTTGTGTTGTCAGTGCTGCAATATTCTGTACCGCACTTGTGACGTAGGTCCCTGCTGGCTGTTTGCTGTGCACGCGCATAAATATATGGTATCCTTCTTCTAGCCTCTTCTTCCCCGTTGCATCAGCCATAAGCTTGGAGCCATCCATCTTTCTCCCGATCCACCTGCAGATCTTTACCAGTGTGGATCGAACAAAGCATAAGCATTTTTTGTTTGTTGTTTCCCAGGTGAGCTTTGTGTCTTGGTGTTTCCCTGTGGTTTCTTGGCTGTTTCGCTCTTGCTGGATTTCCCTTTTTCCAGGTAAAATTTTATAATAGATTGGCTTTGTGTTGATGCCAATGTCTTTGCCCTTTTGTCTTAGGTGTTTTGTCCATCCCCTTTCTGCGGAAAGACGGTTGTTAACTGTAAGCAAAAGGCTGGGTTTGTGAGCTGGTCTGTATGGGCTGTGTATCATCGAAGCAGTTCAGACGAGCTCCACCGCATGAGGATGCGGCTCTTCTGGCCAAAGAGACCACATGTGAGCTTCTGTTTTCCTTTCTGGTGATTTGTTCAGTGCAAAAATGAGCCCAGCATACGTTTCCGCTGCCGTTTAGGAGTAATTTCTAATATTTTCTTCCCGCGTGCTCGCAGTTTCTTTGAATGAAGTGGAGGCCCTCTACGAGTTGTTCAAAAAGATTAGCTATTCTATATTCAAGGATGGGCTTATTCACAAGGTATGTATCATGTCTTTCTCATCATCTTCTTCTAGTCAGACGGCAAATTCACCATGTGTTTCCTTCTGCAAACTCTAACCAGGGTCAATTTGCAAACTGCCATTTTGTTCAACAGGAGGAGTTCCAACTTGCTCTCTTCAGGAACAGCAACCGGAAGAACCTTTTCGCTGATCGGGTCAGTCTTTAATTTCTACACCATTCCAACGCTCCAAATAGCTGTAATTTCTCAGACAATTTGGGTGTCCTTCAATTTTGGGGTGACAGCCTGAATATTATCTGTGTGACTGTAAAATTGTTCCAAACTTATGCACAAATATCAACTTGTTTATATGTGTGTTGGACTAGTGCAGATATTTGATCTGTTTGATCTGAAGCGAAACGGTGTGATTGAATTCGAGGAGTTTGTTCGGTCCCTCCACATTTTTCACCCGGATACACCCATGGCAGACAAGATTGCATGTACGAAGCGAAGCCAGCCCCCTTTTCCTCCCAATGTTTGTGTGTGTGTGAATGTTTTAGAAATGACTGGCATTTCATAAATTCTGGGTGCAATTCAAGTAGCAGTAGCCTGGTATATATATTTGGGAGGACTTCTGTCTGTATATGCTTCTCCTATCTGACATCTGAAGTATTCCTTCTCGCAGTTGCATTCAGGTTATATGACCTGCGAGGCACCGGCAGCATTGAACGTGAAGAGGTTTGTATCTTTTAGTTACTGAATTGTTCTGCACATAATGTTTTGGAAACAGTTCTGCTCATAGTCCTCTCAACTGAACATAGCACTTCAAGATGTTTTGAACATACTACCACACACTGCGATTTGCCGATTTAGATGCTTATTATCCTTCGGCTCTGTCGTTACATTCAGCTCCACTGGAAAAATAACACAAAGCCCATTACATACGCGAAGTATAGCACCCACACTACCTTAACAGTTTGACAGTTTGAGCACTTACTGAAACTGGCCGTTCATGCAGTTGAAGGAAATGGTACTTGCAATCCTGAATGAATCGGACCTCCTTCTTTCTGATGATGCCGTCGAACAGATTGTAGATCAGGTACATACACCACATCCAGATGAAATGTTGCTGCACAAGAATAGTTAACACTATGCATACATTTATGCTAACTTATATTCTGACAGACATTCAAGCAGGCAGACCTGAACAGCGACGGGAGGATAGATCCCGACGAATGGAAGGAGTTTGCAAGTAAGAATCCAGCCTTGCTGAAGAACATGACTCTCCCATACCTAAAGTAAGTAGCTTCATATTTTCAGCTTTGGAAAAGAGTGACTGAGAACATTACTCTTGACTGACACCTGAGCATATTGTGATGCAGGGACATAACCATGTCATTCCCCAGCTTTGTTGTCTACTCTGGAGCCGGCGACGAAGAGTTGTAGCAGTAGCAGCCATCGGCACAAGCATCTGTGACTCTGACCTCTCAAGTCTCAGGCATACAACATCATGTTCACAGTACAAATTTTTGGATTATGAAACACCGCTTTGTAGCAGAAACTGCAATAGCAGAATGTGTAGTGAGAAATGGTACACATCACCTCAACAGCTGGGCAATTTTTTTTGTCACCGAATGGGCTAATCACTCTCATATTTACATTTGCAATATCTAACAGTTTGGCCATATAGATTCTTCACAGTACATTTACAGGCGAATATACGTGCATTTAACCTGAACTGTCAAAATCTGACTACTGAACTCCGTGACTCTCCATACACATTTCACTCAAAATTTGACTATTGAACTCCATGGCTCTCGATACACATTTCACTGTCCGACTCGCAGAAGTTCTTTGTCGAAAATGAGAACACAGAAGTTGAGCAAGTAACTGCAATGACGATCCAGGTTGGTTCTACTGCTTCAGCTTCACCATCTCCTGCAAGTTCACTGGATAGCACATCCTGGTGTGCTCACCAGACCACACGTTTTCTGCCAGGATCCGGTTCACAGCATCGGTCGGGTGGAATTCATCCCACCACACATGGCTTGACGCGTCGCTGCACGCCATCTGTGGAAGAACACAGATGAACAGCCCGCCATACTTGCCAAGCCCACAGCAAGCATCAGTGGTGGTCAGAAAGCCTGCAGTTGCAATTCCACCAAAATGAGAAGACTTAGCACTCCATTTAAATGTACTACAAATGTTACAGTTGCGAAGACCCGGAACTCAATTTAAATGCAGTACTAATTATGCATTTGCTCACCATAGCGGTCACGGTTCTCTAGTATGTCCACTGACCCCTCAAATGTATCACAGTAACTGATCATCGAGTCTGGGTACTGGCGGATGAACTCGCTGGACATGTGTCTCAGCCCATAGTTGAACTCGATCACGACGTTGTTGATGTAGTCGATGCATTCCCCATTTTGGCTGCCGTAGTCTGAGAGGAAGTGAGGGGCACAGCCAACAGGAGGAAGACCCATCAGCACGACCTTCCGGACATTGATATTGTACAGATTCTGCATAAATCATCATTGTCAGAAGGTAGTAGGAGACACATGAGTCCAGAACTAGTTTAGACATCAAAAGTGGAGTAATCTGATAAGAACCACATGTATAGAACTAAACAGTAATGGATGCAAAATGGCAATTAATTTGCTACGGTATTGCGAAGAATAAAGAAACTGAAGCAATCCATTACAATTTGCGTCAGCATAGAAATGAGATTATGGAATGAACACAAAGAAAATTTCTACATACAACAAACTACTGGTATATGCATCTTCAATCACCATGCATCACATGTTCTGCTTAAGATTAGGTAACAGAGATAAATTAGGCATAGAGAATCAAATGATCCATGACACATGAACTGAGAAGCACACTTGTACCATGGTCAGATCATGAACAGTTCAATGCAGCGAGATAAATGTGCAAGGTGTTATACAGTTATAGCTGAAAATACAACAGACTGTTTTTTTTAGTTTTCAAGCAACGAGCCTCCTCATCGATTTCCATTAAAGAAACCGGCATAGTTCTACAGAGTATGAGAAACATTAAAGACACAAAACAGGAAGCTAAACCTACAAGCATACAGGTAAAGCAACTACCAGGAACCAACTGCACACAGGCAGATCAAACACGACGATCAAGCATGAGCACCAGAAATTACAGACCAGTGAAAATACATCAAGTTCCACAGATAAAACACTGCATCCCAGAATGAGGGTTCCATCCATGAATTCTGAAAGTACAACAGACTTAACTTGAACCCAAAACAGATGGTAGCACAAACAAAAGTGCTGCCTAAGCATTTCAGAATATATCACAGTTTAATATAGTATGCTGTGGTGTAGCTCGGGTAGCATGAGTAGCACCTTGTGTAGTTTCAGTTTTTCAGTTGGGCTGCCTTTGTATTGCTTCGTTTTCAATAGTTTAGGACTTTTGCTTTTCAGGGTTGTATTTGCTTTGTACTTTGCGTCATCATGACGCCTTCTTCTAATATACAACAACACACATTTAAGTGTGCATTTGAGAGGAAAAAAAAGTTTTAAGACAGTATAATGTCAGTTTGGTTTGAGCCCATGTTTGCCTTACCAAAATGGCCAAAATTTTGGTCAAAGTACTGGTCCTTGAGTTGGCCAATGTTGGAAAGAAAAATGAACTAGAGTTGGTAAAGAGCTATTGGCATGCAAAAAAATTGGAGAGAAGTTTTGGCTGCCATCCATATATAACCTTAAATACCAACTAAACACCATTACACCTCATTGTAGAATCGGGATCATCAATCCAACCATATTTATTTCATATTTTATCAAAATGCCGCATCTAACATCAGTGTGAAACATTTTGCAATCGCAATACCTGTGCAATATTGCAAGAAATAAACCCAAATTCGACAGTAAGAACAATTTGTATGTAGACCATAGGTGAAGGCGTTAAGTTCTAGAACTGCGAACCAACAAGGAAACCTCATTCATTTAAATCACTTTCATGTGTTAATTTCCCAGATAATGATTTCTAGTGTATCCACACAAGAAACTAAGTTATGTCCAAAACGGAATTCGTAGTTACAGATATCCCTGACTACGCGTGGTGCGCATCTCCACAAGTAAAACAATGCACAGCACACTGATAATAAAAAAGGAGGCGAGCAATGGTATACAGAACAAACTGAGGAGCAAGAAGCACACCTTGATTTCCTGCCTCACTGCATTAACAAGGAGCTGATTGAACTCCCATGGGAGATAATGCATCTGCACGCCTGACACATTGCGCAGGTAGTAGTGGATGAAGTCGTTGCTCCCGATCGACACAAAGAACACCGACCTCCTGAACAGGTCGACTGTAGCTGCCTCCCCAAGAGCCAGCGCCAACTGCTCATATGTGTCCTCAACCTGCTGCACCTGCTGGGTCAGCGAGACATGCATCCCCTGCAAGCGCAACCAAAATCGCAAAAACCCCAACCGATTAGCATCAAATTTGGTGTGAAGAAACCACAGATTGACAGCAGAATCATCCCCAAACAGATCTCTCGACAGCACCAAGACGTAATTAATAAGATTGACGCAGAGTTATTGGGAGCGGTGGGAGAACATACCAGCTCAGAGCCACTGCTGGAGAGAATGCCGGCTGCCGCTGAAGCGTAGTTGACGCCTTGGATCATTCCGCCAATGTTGCTGAGGCCAACACCGCCGCCGCCCATGCGCATGCTCTGCTCCAGGTACGGAGGCACGAAGGGAAGCCCCAGCTTCTCCGCTGTGGTACAACAACAAAAGGGATCAGAAATCAAGAGAAGGGGAACTAGGAATGTCGCATGGGGCTGCCATATTCCTGCGGATTCAGACCACAGCAGTGACAGAAGATTACACGGAACAATCGAGGAGAAGAAACAAACAATCATCAGTAGTCATGATGAACCATGGAGACCTAATAAACCGAAACGATCCGCATCTGGAAGCAAGGACGCATAAAATCGAGAAACCAGCACCGCACCAATCCATGGAGAAACCGAGAGAAGCGAGCAGAGACGAGGTCGTGAGCGACGCACCGAGGTAGTCGACGGGGATGCGGCCGTTGGAGAAGCGCCCGGTGGGGCGGTGGGTGTCGAAGTCCCGGCCGTAGGGCTCGCGGTCGGCGCGGGCGAGCGTGCCGAGGTAGTTGTTGGTGCCGACGTCCGACGTGGAGTCGCCGATGACGAAGAGCGCGGGGACGAGCGGGGTGGGGGGTGCCGACGGCGGCGCGGACCGGGGGGTCGAGGCGGCTGCGGAGAGGGGTAGAGCGGAGAGGAGGAGGAGAAGGAGGAGGAGGAGGCACACGAGGTGAGCGAGGGAAGGCGCCATTTCCGGCGAGGCGGTGGCGAGTTCGCGCGCTCTGGGTTGGGAAAGGTGGGGGGAGAAGACCGGTCGGGTTTATGGAAGAGGATGGACTCGCCGCAGACTCGAGTCGCTAACCGCAGTGAGGATGGAGGAAAAGGCCTACATTTGGTGGGCTAGGGCTATGGACTAGAGCAAGTCAGCAAACAGTAGCGGAAACGGGCCCCTTCTCAGCCGATTGATGCACGGCCCCTTGGCCTGTTTGACATCCTTACTTGATCGCCAAGAATGACAAAACGTATAAGAATCCTCAAAAAAAAAAAAAAAGACAAAACGTATAAGAATAGGAGGTCTAGGATAGGGAGATACCCATTGGTTTCTGGTATCTACACTCTATATGGGATTTTAGAAATATACAAAAGAAGTTTTAAAAATCAGAAGTTTTATAGAATAAACTTACTTTCTTTTGCACTAAACCAACGTTGACTTTAGGGGAAAAGTTATTTGTTATCACAGGTCACTGTTCGCACTATTTTTTTGACAGAAATTTTGTTTTTTTAAGAAGTCAAAAGGCCTTCTTATTTTTGTGAATTTTTTTCACAAGTACAATGGAAGGTCAAGTTTATTTCAAAAATATTTTCAGTTCTTTTTTACTTTTTATTTAATTACTTTTTTGCATATAGGGTGTATATACACCCATAGACCAAACGTCTGTGAGCACCTAGGATTCATAGATACTGAGCTTTTCTACTTGGCTATGCTCACGCGTTAAACTTGAAGGGTTCTTTTTTTTAGCAACGGGCAGGAGCTCTACTTTTCATCATCAAGAAGAGGATTTCTCTTCTTTTTTTAGCAACCGTCAGGAAATTCTCTTCTTTTTTTCCCATGAAAAAGAGGAAGAGAATTGGCCAGTTTATTAGGGAAACTAGCCGAAAGCCTGACAGATTGGTCATAGGGTGCTCAAAGTTGTCTATTGCCCGAGAGTTGATTTCTTAAAGCTTGAGGTGGGATCACACCCCTCACAAATTTAGCGTGCTATCGTGCATGACAAATGTGTTCTACAACAAGGACTTATTAAGAGGATGGGGACAAGAGGTCAAAGTAACATATAATAAGCAATGGCCACGGGAACGTCTTCTATGATTGTACTGTATTAAAAATAGTAATGGCTACCTAGAAGGGGGCATTTCAGTCAATACGATGCTTGATCAGCGATGGTGAGCAAGTTCATTGTCTCTTCCTCGACCGAGTGGGATGGTCAGAAGTTGCAACAACATTTTTACCTATGGATGGTGAGAACATGAGGACCATCCCACTACCACTAGAAGGCAAAATGATTTTCGTGCTTGGTTCCATGATAAAAGAGGTTTCTTCATTGTTCGGTCAACATATAATATGCTTATGGTAGGACCAAAGTTATCGATCAGAGGTGAGGTGAATAGGAGATTTAACAAATTCTCCGAGAAATACAATCCTTCAAAGAAAGCCATTGTAACAGATCAACACACTAGTATAAAACTACATTAGAAGTGAAAGGACCTACATGTCGCCTAGAGGGAGTGAATGTGCATTTTAAAAACTCTTATGGATTTGAATTTATCATAATGTGATATTTTTCAAGCATAGATCCTTAATATGCTAGGCTCAATTAAATGCACCAACAACCTACACAAGATCCTAAATTTTGGGAGTGGCTTATTTTTTAAGATGGGAGAGGCAGCTTATTTTTTACACCGCCCAAAAGAACTGTCCCTAAACAAGATAAGCACTTGAAGGAAACTAGCAACAAGGGTGACAAGTACTCGCCTTGAACTCGACAACATATATCGTGAGACAAAAGGAATATAGCACATGCCACATTGTCAAGGTTCATCAAATGATTTTGCACACATGGGAGTCGACACTTTCTGTTAGAAGCCACTACCGACTAATCGAGTCGGATGGGATCCGAGTCATGTCCAAGTCTTTAGTCCCAAACAAGTTGCAGTAGGCTAGAGCTGAAAACCCATAAGATCTTCCAATCAAGTCATGGTTCCGACACGTGGATAGCTAACTTCACGCACTCATGTCCATGGATAGTTCTTTCTTGACATTCCAGTCCTTTGGAACTTCTTTTATGGACTCCTCCCACATGTCAAGTATGATCCACCCCGACCTCTATTGACATTATCAGCACGCTTTAATTGTTTGTTATGCACTAGAGTTTCTAGAGGTCTGTGTTGAATATGCTCAAACCATCTCAGATGATATTAAACAAGTTTCTCTTCAGTATGTGCTACCACAACTCTATCATGTATATCGTCGTTCCGGACCTGATCCTTTCTTGTGTGGCAACACATCCATCTCAACATGTGCATTTTTGCTACACCCAACTATTGAACATGTTGACTTTTAGTCAGCCAACACCCAAGCCATACAACATTGCGGGTCAAATCGTCGTCTTATAGAACCTTCCCTTTGGCTTTGTAGATTGCAACTTCTTGATGACGATCTCTTTATAGCAACAATGATCAGAATGGATAATTTGAAATTTCGTCCGGAGTGAAATCGCCAAAAAGTGTGTTCTCACATGTCACAGTGTACCCCTGACGACTAGCATGGTACAAAAGACACGTCGCTGGAGGAACTTCGCCAGGAGCGCAGTAAGCAAGACATGCTGGTGAGATCTTTTGAGAACCAAAAACCCCACACACCCGGAAGGGAACCCGCCAGGGCACACGATGCCTATAGGATGCCCTAGGTTGGCTTGACTGCCCCTATGTCCTCGGGGTTGAACACAAAGAAAAACGAAGAACGAGGAAGAAAAAAACAAGGGTAAAGGACAAAAGGTAAAGATAAAAGTGATATGTTGGTCTGACGATTGTGTGTTGTTGTTCAATTGGCCATCACCTCTCATCTATATATGAGGCACTTGGACTTATCATACAAGAAAATGACTCCAATTCTAGTTCGAACTAGTGGGTCAGGTCAAAATTTTGTCACATTGCATCTTGCGGAGGTCGCATATGACCTTGGATTGAGATTATCCAAAAAAAGCAAAGTTGTTTGTTTCGACGAGAAGAATTACTTTCATGTTGAACACTTTTTGCTTGAAGCATTCTTGAACCTGATATATGCCATGCTTTATGAAAGGATCGAGAAGAGGTGTCTAGAGGGGGGGGGGTTAGACACTAAGTACCAAAAGTTGCAGTTTTTAACTTCTTTAAGTTTAAGTGGAATTTAGGCACAAGTTTAACACTCACAATACATAACAAGCAAGCATGCAAAGAGTATATGAGCAGCGGAAAGTAAAGCATGCAACTTGCAAGAATGTAAAGGGATGGGATTGAAGGATTCAAACGCAATTGGAGACACAGATGTTTTTGTCGTGGTTCCGATAGGTGGTGCTATCGTACATCCATGTTGATGGAGACTTCAACCCACGAAGGGTAACGGTTGTGCGAGTCCACGGAGGGATCCACCCACAAAGGGTCCACGAAGAAGCAACCTTGTCTATCCCACCATGGCCGTCGCCCACGAAGGACTTGCCTCACTAGTGGTAGATCTTCACGAAGTAGGCGATCTCCTTGCCCTTACAAACTCCTTGGTTCAACTCCACAATCTTGTCGGAGGCTCCCAAGTGACACCTAACCAATCTAGGAGACACCACTCTCCAAGAAGTAACAAATGGTGTGTTGATGATGAACTCCTTGCTCTTGTGCTTCAAATGATAGTCTCCCCAACACTCAACTCTCTCTCACAGGATTTGGATTTGGTGGAAAGAAGATTTGAGTGGAAAGCAACTTGGGGAAGGCTAGAGATAAAGATTCATATGGTAGGAATGGAATATCTTGGCCTCAACACAAGTGTAGGTGGTTCTCTCTCAGAAAATGAATGCTGGAAGTGTAGGTTCATTCTGATGGCTCTCTCCATGAATGAAGAGTGGGTGGAGGGGTATATATAGCCTCCACACAAAATCTAACCGTTACACACAACTTGCCAAACTCGGTGGGACCGAATTGAGAAACTCGGTCGGACCGATTTAGCAATTCTGTGACCGTTAGGATTTTAGGTGGGACCGAAATGCAACTCGGTAGGACGGATATGGTTAGGGTTAGGGCATAACGTAATCTTGGTGAGACCGATTACGCAAACTCGGTGGGACCAATTTTGGTAATAAGCTAACCAGAGAGTTGGTCAGGCAAACTCGGTGAGACCGATTACACAAACCCGGTGGGAACAATTTTTGTAATAAGCTAACCAGAGAGTTTGCATTGTAATTTCGGTAGTACCGATTACTCAAAATCGGTGAGACCGATTTTGGTAATGGACATACACAGGGAGATTACAATCCCATCTTGGTGAGACCGAGATCCCTATCGGTGAAACCGATTTGCCTAGGGTTTGTGGCAGTGGCTATGACATCTGAACTCGGTGGCGCTGGATGGAAATAATCGGTAGGGCCGAGTTAGACTTTTTGGTTTAGGACATATGTGGATGTGAGAAAGTAGTTGAGGGCTTTGGAGCATATCACTAAGCACTTTGAGTAAGCAAGCCATTAAGCAACACCTCATCCCTCCTTGATAGTATTGGCTTTTCTTATAGACTCAATGTGATCTTGGATCACTAAAATAGAAAATGTAGAGTCTTGGTCTTGGAGCTTGAGCCAATCCTTTTGTCCTTAGCATTTTGAAGGGGTTCCACATCCTTTAGTCCATGCCACTCCATTGTTGAACTTGTCTGAAACATACTAGGTAAAAGTGTTAGTCCAACAAGAGATATGTTGACATTAATTACCAAAATCACCCAGGGAGCACTTGTGCTTTCAATCTCCCCCTTTTTGGTAATTGATGACAACATACATCAAAGCTCTAGATAAAGATATAGATAATAGCAAGTAAAGCTTTGGAAAGACATGTAACAGGCATAGGCTCCCCCTACATGTATGCAATCATGTGAATATGGAATATAAGAGCATGTGAATGCATAGACATGACAGAGTAAGCAATGTGTTACATGTATCTTGGCTATATGCATCAGAGAAAAAGACGTGAATATGGGAAATGTACCTTCATGCTCATGAGTCCTTCTCGCAAACAGTATGTACATCAGCAAGAGATCCTCATAAACATGACTGTGATGCATATACTTACCTTGTGGTCTTGAGTTGGCTTAGGATGGAATGAACCTGTGAAAATAAGGTTAGATAACACAGATGCACCTACTAGCCAGAGCAAACAGAAGGAAGCCACAAGAGTACCAAGATTGGGATGACATGTAAAGAGTGAGTACTGAGTACCACATTTGATATAGACATGTCCCCAAAGGTAAAGATGTGCAATGAATTAAAGGATTTCTTTCCCTTAGATGGCTTACTCCCCCTGAATCTAGCATGGGATACTGGGAGAAGATAGGGAACAGAAAATCATAGCTCAAAGAAACAAATGAACAGAGATAATGCAAATAAGCACATATGAACATGTCTTTCCCCTCAAGAAGACATGTGGCATCTCTCCTCTTGAACACCAAGCATATGGGATCCTTGAAGATTACTCTCTCCTTGAGTATTCTCCCCCCTAGAGATATGATTAAGCTTTGATGTGATCTCTCTTTCCCTCTTTGACATCAATTTCCAAGAAGGGTCTTCTGGAATTTGTCGTGAATGGGTTCGGTCCTTGAGTCACAGCACAAAGCACTAAGGTAAATGTGATGCGTGTAGAGGACAAGATTCATTGAGTGGAGCTGGATCAAAAGTGATGCAGGAATAAATGGCAAAATGTCTTTCCTGTAGTGAAATCAGTGGCACCGAGTGGTATGCTTCGGTTGCACCGAAAGAATTCGGTTAGACCGAGAACAAGAAACCGGTGTGACCGAGTTCATAAAAAAAACATTTGTCACCGCAGCTCACTAGACAAGTAAGATCTCACAAGGATTTGCAAGGAACTAACTAAAATATTTGCAATGAATTGGATGCAGGGAATGCAAAACAAAATAGAAAAGAAAAGAAATCTAGATGAAGTTTTTTTTGAAAGGGGAAACAAATATGCATGAGACAAATGCAAGAGCACAGAAAAGAACACAAGAGAACTTCATCTAGAGATGGTCGGCGACAAAGTCACCTATGTTAGAGTATATTGACTTAGGAGTCAAGTGAGATCACTTGATCATAGGTCATACTCATCGTTTAAGCTCAAAATGGGGTTACCATTTTTCGTTTAAGCATCTTGATGTATTCACATCTTGTCGAGTTTCTTTGACTCATGACTTGGAGTAAAGCTTCTCTAAGATGGGATGACATAACTTGGATGGTGGTGTTGATCGTGATCATGTAGTTGAACTTGTGTGGGTTGCTCAAGGTTGATGTAACTCATCAAGAGTTGGGAGCACCACTTGGAATTTGAGTTCATCTACCTACATGGGTTAGTTTTTGCAAGGAAGAGCACTTGTGTATCCAAAATGATAATCATGAAACTCAACATAGAATTTGTCAAAGGATATGTTTGAATGGTTTAGTTCTTCCTTTTTCTTCAACCACCATTGTGTAGAGACTTGGTGATGTAGAAATTGCTCAAGATGTGAGTGAGTTGCAATCTCATAGATTTAGATTCATCCAAGTACCTACATGGGTTAGATAACATGCAAGGTGCAAATATATCCAAGACATAAGAGAAATATCAAGGATTAGTCATAAGCTCATGTCTTGCATGTATCCAATGGAGCTCCTACTCCAAGTTTGAAGCATCAATGATGTTCAATTCACCTCTTAACCTGCAAAACACTTTCTCATCAAGTGGTTTAGTGAATGTATCTGCTAATTACTCTTCGGTGCGAACATGCTTAAGATTAATGTCCCCTTTGGCAACATGATCTCGAATGAAATGATGACGAACTTCAATATGCTTAGTTCAAGAGTGTTGCACGGGATTGTTAGCAATCTTGATAGCACTTTCATTGTCACAAAGTAATGGAACATGTTTCACATATATCCCATAATCTTTAAGAGTTTGGGTCATCCAAAGTAATTGAGCACAACATGAACCAGCGGCACGCTTCGGCGGTGGATAAGGATACTGAGTTTTGTTTCTTGGAAGACCAAGGCACAAGAGATCTACCAAGAAATTGACAAGTACCCGAAGTGGACTTTCTATCAACCTTGTCACCGGCATAGTCCGAGTCGGAGTAGCCAACAAGATCGAAAGAGGCCCTCTTTGGATACCAAATGCCAAAGTTTGGTGTATGGATTAAGTATCTCACTATCCTTTTCACGGCCTTAAGATGACATTCTTTAGGAGCAGCTTGATATCGTGCACACATGCACACACTTAGCATGATATCGGGACGTGAAGCACATAGATATAACAATGAACCAATCATAGAGCGATAAACCTTTTGATCGACCAGTTCACCACCTTTGGTCAAATCAAGATGTCCACTAGTAGGCATGGGTGTAGTCATACCTTTGCATTCTTGCATATTGAACTTCTTGTTTTCCTTGGTGTACTTTGTTTGAGAGACAAAGGTACCTTCCTTAGTTTGCTTGATTTGCAAACCAAGAAAGAATTTGAGTTCACTCATCATAGACATCTCAAACTTCTCCGACATTAGCTTTCCAAACTTTTCACTAAAATGAGGGTTAGTAGAACCAAATATAATATAATCAACATAGATTTGGCATACAAATAGTTCTCCATTGACCCTTTTAGTAAAAAGAGTAGAATCAATTTTCCCAATTTCAAAGCCTTTTTCAATAAGGAACTTGGTCAAGCATTTATACCATGCTCTAGGAGCTTGTTTAAGACCATAAAGAGCTTTGTGCAGTTTGTAAACATGATCAGATTTCTTAGGATTAAGAAAGCCGGGAGGTTGCTTAACATAAACTTCCTCCTCTATTTCACCATTTAGAAAAGCACTTTTAATGTCCATTTGGTACAAGGTGATATCATGGTGATTAGCATAGGCAAGTAAGATGCGAATGGACTCAAGTCTAGCAACGGGAGCATAAGTCTCACCATAGTCCGTACCTTCGACTTGTGTGTAGCCTTGGGCGACGAGACGTGCTTTGTTGCGAACTACTTGTCCATCTTCATCTTGCTTGTTGCGAAACACCCATTTGGTACCGATGATGTTGTGGTTGTTGTCGGGCTTCTCAAGCAATGTCCAAACTTGATTTCTCTCAAAGTTGTGTAGCTCTTCATGCATGGCATTTATCCAATCTGGATCTTCCAATGCTTCTTCAACCTTCATAGGTTCAATGCTAGAGATGAATGAATAGTGTTCACAAAAGTTAGCTAAACGAGTTTTAGAGCGAGTGATTCTCCCGGTTTGGATATCTTTGTAGATTTGCTCGATGGGATGGTCTTTAGCAATTCTTGCTCGAACTCGTGAAAGCTTTTGCTTGGGTCTTGGTTGAACATCTTCTTCATCTTGTTCTTCTTCTTGGCCTTCTTCATTGTTGGCGTTGTCGTTCTCTTGTCGTGGTGGAGAAGGAGGTTGTTGACGTTCGTCTTGGTGCACTTCCTCATTTTCTTCATCTTGGTGTGTCCCACTTGTGGATGCTTCCGTATCAACTCTTGGTTCACCTTGTCGTGAGGTAGAAGCTTCTACTTGGACGGACGAGGTACTCTCCTTCACCTCCGTTGGACGAATCTTGCTAATAGGAAAGTCTTGAATTGCTTCCGAGGGGTCTTTGTCTCCTACATCAATTGGCAATTGCTCTACTTGCGAGCCGTTAGATTCATCAAACTTCACATCTACCGTTTCTTCAACCTTTCGGGTGAAATTGTTGTAGACATGGTATGTGTGAGAGTCTGAGCCATAACCAAGTAGGAAACCTTCATGAGACTTAGGAGCAAATTTAGAACGACGATGCTTATCAAGAATATAGCACTTTGAGCCGAATACTCGAAAGTATCCAACTTGGGGTTTGTTACCGGTGAGAAGCTCGTATGCCGTCTTGCCGAGTAGCTTGTGAAGATACAAGCGATTTGTTGCATGACAAGCTGTCTCAACCGCTTCTGCCCAAAAGTACTTCGGCGTCTTGTACTCATCAAGCATCGTTCTCGCCATTTTGATGAGCGTCCGGTTCTTCCTCTCAATAACTCTGTTTTGTTGAGGTGTGTACGTAGCCGGGAACTCGTGTGAAATACCTTCTTCATCAAGAAAGGTATCCACATTTGCGTTCTTGAACTCCGTTCCGTTGTTGCTGCGAACCTTCTTGATCTTCACTTCAAATTGATTTTGGGCCTTCCTAGTGAAGTTTTTGAAGATCTTTTGGACCTGCGATTTATCATCGAGAAAGAACACCCACGTAAATCTTGAAAAATCATCAACTATAACTAGACCAAAAGAATTTCCACCGAGACTTTTGTAAGCGTTGGGACCAAAAAGATCCATGTGAAGTAGCTCGAGTGGCCTCCTTGTGGTCATGATGTTCTTCACAGGATGCCTTCCTCCAACCTGTTTACCTGCTTGACAAGCGCTGCAAAGTCTATCCTTATCAAATATGACATCGTTAACTCCAAGGATATGATTTCCTTTAATAAGCTTGTCAAGGTTTCGCATGCCAACATGACCTAATCGTCTATGCCATAACCATCCTTTAGAAGATTTAGCAATAAAGCAAGTTCTAGGTTGAACCTTTTTAGTGAAATCAACAATGTATAGATCACCTCTATGTACACCAGTAAATACCATTTTATGATTATCTCTACAAAACACTTGGCAATCTACTTCAGTAAATAGGACATTGAAACCGAAATCAGCAAGTCTAGATACTGAAAGTAAGTTGTAGCCAAGAGATTCAACGAGCATGACATTTTGTATGGAGCTATCATGTGATATGGCCACCTTACCGAGGCCAACCACCTTACCCTTTGAGTTATCACCGAAAGTGACATACTTTCGAGGAGCATCATTTTCAACAAGCTCACGAAACATATATTTATCTTCGGTCATGTGATCGGTACATCCACTATCAAGAACCCATTCCTTTCATCCTGCCATATATCCCCGAAGATTTGCCATAAGACCAAAGTGTCTCATTGCATCATCAAGATCAAAGTCACTATCATCATCCTCATCATAGTATCCATGTTCAACATCGTCATGTGGTGGATCATATCCTAGAGAGGGTGATTCGTTAGAGTGAGTTTGACAATGATCTTGTTTATGAATTTTAATAGCTTCGGAAATAATATCACTAATAATTCCAACATCTCCTTTGGCACGCATAAGGTTTGTAAGCTCAAATAGACAATCACCAAACATAGGATCATTGGAATTCATCTTACTCAAGGCAATAGACTTATGGAGAATTTCATCTAGATTTTTTAAGGAATAATTTGGAAAACGTTCCTCAAGAAATTTCCATATAGTGTAGGCACACTTAAGAGTAGGCAAACATCCAATTAAGTTTCTAGGCAAGCCTCTAGTGATAAGTTCAACAGTTCTAACATTGCGAATCATGTCAATTGATTCATCAAGAGTAGGATGCATAGGATCAACATGAGGTACACAAGGGCTAGCAATGTACTTGTTCAAATGATATTGATTGAAAATCACATGCATCTCATTTTTCCACTCATGAAAGTACTCTCCATCAAGTATAGGCACTCTATGTCTAAGACTCCCAATAGTAGACTCATACATCTTCCTCCAATGGTGTTTAAACCAAAGCAATAGAGACCAAAGCTCTGATACCAATTGAAAGGATCGAGAAGAGGTGTCTAGAGGGGGGGGGGTGATTAGACACTAAGTACCAAAAGTTGCAGTTTTTAACTTCTTTAAGTCTAAGTGGAGTTTAGGAACAAGTTTAACACTCACAATACATAACAAGCAAGCATGCAAAGAGTATATGAGCAGCGGAAAGTAAAGCATGCAACTTGTAAGAATGTAAAAGGATGGGATTGAAGGATTCAAACGCGATTGGAGACACGGATGTTTTTGTCGTGGTTCCGATAGGTGGTGCTATCGTACATCCACGTTGATGGATACTTCAACCCACGAAGGGTAACGGTTACGTGAGTCCACGGAGGGCTCCACCCACGAAGGGTCCACTAAGAAGCAACCTTGTCTATCCCACCATGGCCGCCGCCCACGAAGGACTTGCCTCACTAGTGGTAGATCTTCACGAAGTAGGCGATCTCCTTGCCCTTACAAATTCCTTGGTTCAACTCCACAATCTTGTCAGAGACTCCCAAGTGACACATAGCCAATCTAGGAGACACCACTCTCCAAGAAGTAACAAATGGTGTGTTGATGATGAACTCCTTGCTCTTGTGCTTCAAATGATAGTCTCCCCAACACTCAACTCTCTCTCACAGGATTTGGATTTGGTGGAAAGAAGGTTTGAGTGGAAGGCAACTTGGGGAAGGCTAGAGATCAAGATTCATATGGTAGGAATGGAATATCTTGGCCTCAACACATGAGTAGGTGGTTCTCTCTCAGAAATAGCAAGTTGGAAGTGTAGGTTTGTTCTGATGGCTTTCTCCGCGAATGAAGAGGAGGTGGAGGGGTATATATAGCCTCCACACAAAATCTAACCGTTACACACAACTTTCCAAACTCGGTGGGACCGAATTGATAAACTCGATCGGACCGATTTAGCAAATCTAGTGACCGTTAGGATTTTCGGTGGGACCGACATGCAACTCGGTAGGACCGATATGGTTAGGGTTAGGGCATAACGTAATCTCGGTGAGACCGATTACACAAACTCAGTGGGACTGATTTTGGTAAAAAGCTAACCAGAGAGTTGGTCAGGCAAACTCGGTGAGACCGATTACACAAACCTGGTGGGACTGATTCTGGTAATAAGCTAACCAGAGAGTTTGCATTGTAATCTCGGTAGTACCGATTACTCAAAATCGGTGAGACCAATTTTGGTAATGGACATACACAGAGAGATTACAATCCCATCTCAGTGAGACCGAGATCCCTATCGGTGAAACCGATTTGCCTAGGGTTTGTGGCAGTGGCTATGACATCTGAACTCGGTGGCGCAGGATGGGAATAATCGGTAGGGCCGAGTTAGACTTTTTGGTTTAGGACATATGTGGATGTGAGAAAGTAGTTGAGGGCTTTGGAGCATATCACTAAGCACTTTGAGCAAGCAAGCCATTAAGCAACACCTCATCCCTCCTTGATAGCATTGGCTTTTCTTATAGACTCAATGTGATCTTGGATCACTAAAATAGAAAATGTAGAGTCTTGGTCTTGGAGCTTGAGCCAATCCTTTTGTCCTTAGCATTTTGAAGGGGTTCCACATCCTTTAGTCCATGCCACTCCATTGTTGAACTTGTCTGAAACATACTAGGTAAAAGTGTTAGTCCAACAAGAGATATGTTGACATTAATTACCAAAATCACCCAGGGAGCACTTGTGCTTTCACTTTATATCAGACATGTGTCACCCATGGTTGGACCAGATGGCCGTATTTTAGCCCTGGCGGTTGATACGTCTCCAACGTATCTATAATTTATGAAGTATTCATGCCATGTTTACAATAGTTTTATATGATTCTGGTATGATTTGATTAGAACTAACCCGTATTGACGCTGTTTTCAGCAGAACTATCATGGTGTTTTTTTGGTGCAGAAATAAAAGTTCTTGGAATGCGCTGAAAATCAACGGAGATTTTTTTGGGAAAATATAAAAAATACTGGAACAAAAATCTACCGGAGGGGAGTCCCGTGGGCTCCATGAGGGTGGGGGGCGCGCCCACCCCCCTGGGGCGCGCCCTTGTGCCTCGTGGACTCCCTGTGGGGCCCCTTGACTTGTCCTCGACGCCAACCTCTTCTATAAATACCCAAACCTCCAGAAAATAACCTAGATCAGAAGTTCTGCCCCCGCAAGCCTCTGTAGCCACGAGAAATCAATCTAGTCCCTCTCTGGCACCCTGCCGGAGGGGGCCATCATCACCGGAGGCCATGGGGAAGGATCTCGGAGGGGCCATCATCGCCATGAAGGCCAAGGACCAGAGGGGGAACCTCTCCCCATCCAGGGGGAGGCCATGGAGGAGGAAGCAAAAGGGGGATAACTACTCCTCCTCTCTCTCGGTGGCGCCGGAGTGCCATCGGGAGGGGAATCATCGCCGCGGTGATAGTCCTCATCAACATCACCATCATCATCACCATCCTCATAACTTTTACGCGGTCCACTCTCCCGCACCCCGCTGTAATGCCTACTTGAACATGGTGCTTTATGCCACATATTATGATCCAATGATGTGTTGCCATCTTATGATGTTTTGAGTAGATATCCTTTGTCTTTGGGTTGATTGATGATCTATATTGGTATGAGTTGTATGATTTATTTTGGTGCTGTCCTATTTTACCCTCCGTGTCGCGCAAGCGTGAGGGATTCCCGCTATAGGGTGTTGCAACATGTCCATGGTTTACTTATTGTCTGCGTTGCTTGAGTGACAGAAGCATAAACACGGATAAGTGGGTCACGGCGTATGGGAATAAAGGGAACTTGATATGTTAATGCTATGGTTGGGTTTTACCTAAATGATCTTTAGTAGTTGCGGATGCTTGCTAGAGTTCATATGATCCAAGAAGAGAAAGTATGTTAGCTTATGCCTCTCCCTCATATGAAATTGCAATAGTGATTACCGGTCTTGTTAACAATTGCCTAGGATAATTCCGCACACCGACCCATCATTATTCCACACTCGCTATTTATAATATCTAGTAATATATTCTAAATTTATGATAACATCACCTACTTTTATATTTTAGCTCTTCGATATCATACAAAGTTATCCTCTTCATACCCACAACATAGTTTTATTTCTCGTTTCTAGTTGGAAGCAAACGTTCGGTGTACGTAGAGTCGTATCAGTGGCAGACAGGACTTGAGAGAATATTGATCTTGACTTTAGCTCCTTGTGGGTTCGACACTCCATGTTTATCACTTTCACCTTTGGAAATTGCTACGATGATTCCCTGCACTTGGGGACTATCAAGCTCTTTTCTGGCGCCGTTGCCGGGGAGCAATAGCGTGGGGTTGATATTATCGTGTGTGCTTGTTTGCTTTCTTCACTAAGTAGTTTTTGTTTTCCCTTTTTGATTTTCTTAGTTGTGGGTGAAACATACAAAAAAATCAAAAAAAAAAAAGAAAATACAAAAAGATGCACTTGCCTCATATGCCTAAAAAGTTTTTCAAGAAGAGAAGTGATTGGAAAGTTATGCATTGGAGAAGTGAGGGTCGGCCTTGAGCACTTGTGTTCATGCTCATGGAAACAATGTAGAATTTTTCATGGATGTTTCTCTGTAAATAATTATCCCCTTGTATATATCCTTTATTATAAAAATAATGTGCCAAGCTTTGGTTTTAGGATGATTAGATTGCTTGTTTACTATGTGCAGTACAAAAACAGAAACATTGGCTGTAGTGCGTGAATTTACATTTTTTACTGGAAAGTAAAATGGGTATGAAACTTTTTGCACATTACTTCTGTACAATTTTTTAAATTTTTCATATTTTATTTAGAATTTTTGGAGTTACAGAAGTTTACTAAATTTCCAGATTACTACAGACTATCCTGTTTTTGACAGATTCTGTTTTCTATGTGTTGTTCGCTTATTTTGATGAACCCATGGGTAGTATCGGGGGGTATGAACCATGGTGAAGTTGGAATACAGTATATAAAGTGATAATATTAAATTGAAATGAGTTTGCAACAGTACCTAAAGGTAGTGATTTGCTTTATTATACTAACGGATCTCAGAAAGTTTTTGTTAAGTTTTGTGTGGATGAAGTGTTCGAAGAACGAGGAGTTACCGATGTGAGAAGAATAAATAGAGGCAAGAGTTCAAGCTTGGGTATGCCCAAGGCACCCCAACTAAATAATTCAAGTATACTCAAGCATCTAAGCTTGGGGATGCCCCGGTTGGCATCCCATCTTTCTTCTTCAACAATTATCGGTATACCTTGGTTTTTGTTTTGTTCACATGATTTGTGTCCCTTGTGTTTTTATTTTTCTTTAGGAACCATGGTAGTATGAGATAGCCCTTCATTGATTTATAGAATGCTTCATGTTCTTCACTTATATCTTTTGAGTATGGTTTTACAGAATGCTTTATGTGCTTCACTTATATATTTTGAGCTTGGATATTGGTTAGTCTATATTAATTGTAGAATGCTCCATGATCTTGACTTATAACTTTTGGAGTATGAATAATACTATCATCTAAAGTGGGTTTGGAAGAGTGTCAACTTTAGGAATTAGTGATCCCACTATTTTGGAGGGTGCTGAATCTTAGTGTGATATTTATGAAAGTGTATTTGGAAGAGTGTCAACTTTAGTTAGTAATGACTCCACTATTTCGGAAGAGGTTCCAATTGATTATGAGAAGAAAGTTGCTATCTATGATGATTATTGTGATGACATGTATGCTAGAAATAATAATGTTAACCATGAAACTTGCCATCATGATTTTAATTTTCAATTGGATTATGCCTCACATGACAGTTATTTTGTTGAGTTTGCTCCCACTATTCCGAATGAGAAGAATTTTTGCTTATGTGGAGAGTAGTAAAATTTCTATGCTTGTAGATCATGAAAAGAATGCTTTATTTTATGGTTGTATTTTTAAACTAATTCATGATGCTACTGAAAATTATTATGAGGGAGGAATATATGCTTGTAGGAGTTGCAATAATATCAAGTTTCCTCTCTATGTGCTTAAAGTTTCAAAGTTATATAGTTTTGCCTTCCTATGCTAGTTGATTCTTGTTCCCTTAAATTGTGTGCTCACAAAATACCTAGGCATAGGAAGTGGGTTAGGTTTAAATTTGCTAGTCATATTATTCATGATGCTCTCTTTATGTTTCAATTCTTATCTTTTATGTGAGCATAATTGAAATCATCATGCCTAGCTAAAAGGGATTAAAGAAAAGCGCTTGTTAGGAGACAACCCAATATTTACGTTTACTGTTTTTTTGTGTACACATGATTAAGCTACTGTAGTAATCATGTTTTATAGCTTTTGTTTCAATAAAGTGCCAAGTAAGACCTTTGGGAAGACTTGGGTGAAAGTTAATGTGATCTTGCTGTAAAAAACAGAAACTTTGCGCTCACGAGATTAGCTGTCATATTTTACAGAAGAGTGATTTTGAGTTTATTATTTTTTTCAGAAGATTAATAGACAAATTCCTCACGTCCACCAATTTATTTCAGAATTTTTGGAGTAGCAGAAGTATGGTTGTTGTTCAGATCATTACAGACTGTTCTGTTTCTGGCAGATTCTGTTTTAATGCATAGTTTGCTTGTTTTCCAGTTTCTATGGCTTATATTGCTCAATATAAATTGTAGAAATGATATGGTACAGTAGGCATTTTGTGAGAACAATTATGAATCTTGTCTTTGACAGTACCAAAGTGAATGATTTACTCTTTATCATACTAACCCATCTCACGAAGTTTCATTAAGTTTTGTGTGATTGAAGTTTTTAAGTTTTGAGTGAGATATCGATATGAGGAGAATAAGGAGTGGAAAGACTCTAAGCTTGGGGATTCCCAAGGCACCCCAAGGTAATATTCAAGGAATACTCAAGCGCCTAAGCTTGGGGAAGCCCCGGAAGGCATCCCCTCTTTCGTCTTCAAAACCATCGGTATACCTTACCCGGAGCTATATTTTTATTCGTCACATGATATGTGTTTTGCTTGGAGCGTATTTTAATTTTACTTGCTGTTTGAATAAAATCATTGGATCTGAAATCTTGAATGAAAAAGAATCCTCCCATGGCTAGTTAATTATTTGACTACTCAGTGTTCTTCACTTATATCTTTTTGGAGTAGTTTGCCATTTACTCACGTGCTTCACGTATATCCTATGAGTAAATGGTTGAATGAATTGAATATCATAAATCTAAATTTATATATGTTTCATATGCTTATAACATGGGGAGTAATGACTTCACACATAATAATTATAGGTAGTAAACTTATTGAAAGTCAGCAAACGCAGCATTAGTCACTTGAACAATTCATGAAAGAATATTAAAGGAAGAGAGATTTCACATATAAATATACTATCTTGGACATCTTTTGTAATTGTGAGCACTCATTAAAGTATGACATGCTAAAAGGTTGATGTTGGACAAGGAAGACAACTTAATGGGTTATGTTTTCCTATATCCTAAACGTTATATTGTCTTGGATCATCCAACATGTTGAGCTTGCCTTTCCCTCTCATGCTAGCCAAATTCTTTGCATCAAGTAGAGATACTACTTGTGCTTCCAAACATCCCTTAAACAAGTTTTGCCATGAGAATCCACCATACCTACCTATGGATTGAGTAAGATCCTTCAAGTAAGTTGTCATCGTGCATGCAATAAAAATTGCTTCTTAAATATGTATGATCTAGTAGTGCGAAGAAAATAAGCTTTATACGAACTTGTGATAGGGAAGAAATAAAAGCGATAGAGTGCATAATATAGGTCTTTATAACAAGCAGCAATATAAAGTGACGTTCTTTTGCATTAAGATTTGGTGCATCCAACCATAAAAGCGCATGACAACCTATGCTTCCCTCTGCGAAGGGCCTATCTTTTACTTTTATCTTCTACCCTTATACAAGAGTCATGGTGATCATCACCTTTCCTTTTTACACCTTTTACTTTGGCAAGCACTTTGTGTTGGAGCGATCCACATATATATATATCCATTTGGATGTAGGTTTTCATATATTATTATTGTTGACATTACCCTTGAGGTAAAAGGTTGGGAGGCTAAACTATGAGCCCCTATCTTTCTCTATGTTCGATTGAAACTTTGAAACCATAAATATCACATGAGTGTTAGCAACTGCGAAAGATTAAATGATAGTTGAGTATGTGGAGTTTGCTGAACCAAAGCTCTTACATAGACCCTTCCCAAAAATAAGTTGAATTGCAATTGTTTGATGACTAAGAGCATGGTTTGTTAGTTTTCAAGAAAGTTCATGAAATTTTTTATGAGTTGAGCTACTGTTATGATATATAATGATGCTAGAAAAAATGATTGATACTATCATTGATCAAACTTAAGCGCTTGCTAGCATTCACACTTCATAAATTATTTCTTTTATCATTTACCTACTCGAGGACGAGCAGGAATTAAGCTTGGGGATGCTGATATGTCTCCAACGTATCTATAATTTATGAAGTATTGATGCCATGTTTATAGTAGTTTTATATGATTTTGGTATGATTTGATTAGAACTAACCTGGACTGATGCTGTTTTGAGCAGAACTACCGTGGTATTGTTTTTATGCAGAAATAAAAGTTTTCGGAATGCGCTGAAAATCAACGGGGATTTTTTTTGGGAAAATATAAAAAATATTGGAACAAAAATCTATCGAAGGGGAGTCCCGTGGGCTCCATGAGGGTGGGACACGCCCACCCCCTGGGGTGCACCCCTGTGCCTCGTGGACTCCCTGTGGGCCCCCTTGACTTGTCCTCGACGCCAACCTCTTCTATAAACACCCAAACCTCCAGAAAATAATCTAGATCGGAAGTTCCGCCGCCGCAAGCCTCTGTAGCCACGAGAAATAAATCTAGGCCCTCTCTAGCACCCTGTCGGAGGGGGCCATCATCATCGGTGGCCATGGGGAAGGATCTTGGAGGGGCCATCATCGCCATGGAGGCCAAGGACCAGAGGGGGAACCTCTCCCCATCCAGGGGGAGGCCATGGAGGAGGAAGCACAAGGGGGAGAACTTCTCCTCCTCTCTCTCGGTGGCGCCGGAGTGTCATCTGGAGGGGAATCATCGCCGCGGTGATCGTCTTCATCAACATCACCATCATCATCACCATCCTCATCTCTTTTACGCGGTCCACTCTCTCGCACCCCGCTGTAATCCCTACTTGAACATGGTGCTTTATGCCACATATTATGATCCAATGATGTGTTGCCATCTTATGATGTTTTGAGTAGATATCCTTTGTCTTTGGGTTGATTGATGATCTATATTGGTATGAGTTGTATGATTTATTTTGGTGCTGTCCTATTGTGCCCTCCGTGTCCCGCAAGCGTGAGGGATTCCCGCTATAGGGTGTTGCAATATGTCCATGGTTTACTTATTGTCTGCGTTGCTTGAGTGACAGAAACATAAACTTGAATAAGTGGGTCACGGCGTATGGGAATAAAGGGGACTTGATATGTTAATGTTATGGTTGGGTTTTACCTTAATGATCTTTAGTAGTTGCGGATGCTTGCTAGAGTTCCAATCATAAGTGCATATGATCCAAGAAGAGAAAGTATGTTAGCTTATGCCTCTCCCTCATATGAAAATGCAATAGTGATTACCGGTCTTGTTAACAATTGCCTAGGATAATTCCACACACCGACCCATCATTATTCCACACTCGCTATTTATAATATTTAGTAATATATTCTAAATTTATGATAACAGCACCTACTTTTATATTTTAGCTCTTTGATATCATAAAAATTTATCCTCTTCATACCCACAACGTAGTTTTATTTCTCGTTTCTAGTTGGAAGCAAACGTTCGGTGTACGTAGAGTTGTATCAGTGGCAGATAGGACTTGAGAGAATATTGATCTTGCCTTTAGCTCCTTGTGGGTTCGACACTCCATGCTTATCACTTAAACATTTGGAAATTGCTACGATGATTCCCTACACTTGGGGATTATCAGCGGTCGCAAATTAACTGGATGGACATGACATAAAAAGAAAAGTTTTTAGTTTGAATGAGAGATCAAGAACTTCCATGTTGAGCATTTTTTTGATTTGAGTCCATCTTAAGAGTGGTATATGCCATGCCTCACACCACACATGTATCAATACGTGTGGGGCCAGACGACCAAATTTTGGTCAAGAAAAATATTAGGCCTGCCAATTTTTGCTATAGAAGTTGCATACGACCTTGGACTGAGATGGTCCAAAAGGCAAAATTGTTGGGCGATGTTTCATGAGACAATCTTGAGAATGCAACCATGGAAGCCAAAATAATGGTGTCAAGAAGAGATTGACAAGTTTGGGTGCTCGGGAGGAGGAGGTAGGGGTGGGACGCCGACGATGACGATGATCATATTGGGGATAGAGGGATAGCCGGGAATGGTGGCGCATTACAACACCCACCTGACATGGGGGGAGGGAGCAGACGGTTAGGCCATAGAAGGATGGCGACTAGAGGAGTTAGATACCAATATCAAGGAGAGTCTGGATCAGAATCGAATGGCTCGCAAAATCTACCGAAACAAATTAATATTGTTTAGTTGATGGCTGAGGCATAGGTGGTCCATGAGAAAATTACCACCAATCGGGATGAAACGACGCTAGAAGCGGCCGAAGCAGCAAGAGTTTTAGGCACTATGGCTGTGAGAGATAAACTTTTTGGATTGAATTTCTTTTCTGACCTTGCAACCGCAATGTTTTACGGCTGCAAGAAGTAAATCTCTCTAAGTGCTTTCACTGCAGCAGCAAAATAGACATTGTAGCCATTGCTCTAGACAACACTACTCACTACTGGTACTGCATCATTCTATGCTTTCACCAGCATTGTTGCCTTCTCGTGTTGGCCGTTTCATCATTTCATTCCTAGCAAAAGGCCCAGTTGAACTAATGTTGCTCCTCAATTCTGTCGCGCCATTGCTCTTCTTGAATCCCTTCTTCATATTAGCCTTCTGAGCCCAACCCAAGACACCCTGCATGACATGCTCATTGAAGATCTCTTTCTTATAGAAGCTCCCCATCTTTGCACATAACAGATAACATGCATCAACAATCAGTGTTGAGGTTCAAAATATTTTACGATGTCGAAATATGGTTGTACCTGTGTTACAACGGCATATAGAGGCCGGGTGTTGTAGCTGCAGAGAAGTTGAATATTGATCCTGCAAGTGCAAGGATACATGGACGCGTCAGTTCAAGGACGAAGTCATGTCCGCTTTTTCCAATGGGAAAAGAAGTTGGAGATGTGTGTGAGGTACCCAATCACATGCATCGGCACAATGAAACCAACTTGCCCCATGATGTAGGAGTTGAATCCATAGGTGGTATACAACATAAATGGGGTAAACGAATCAGTCATTAGATCCTAATTGAATGTAATTTGAAACCGGTAACCCTCAAGTTGCTCACCAGTATCTAGAAGAACAATGCAATCTCCAAGGCATTTTGGAAGAGGATGAAGTGGATCAGGAACAAGACGATCCTCGGCCGCCCAAACCAGAAGTGGTCATCCGATGGCTTCATGATCAAATCGCCCTCGACTGTGGAGTGCTTCTTAGCTACATCCTGGGCTAATTGAGCTACGACATGCTCCAACTTGGTGCCCACGACTAGCAGAAGCTGTAGGGGGAATAGAGAGTGAGCAAGGGCAGTATAAGAGTGTTGGGACATCCTCCTCATGTGGGTTGTGAGGAGATAACCATTTGAGGCCTATTAGGAAACCCAAAGAGGTGTAGAAGCCCACTACCCATTAGGGTTATGACCTAGGGTCATTTTCGACTTTGTATGTGAGTGGATGGGGATGCTTTATCCTCCATCCAGTAGCCACCACCGAGTGTGATGAAAATCAATTCATCCTCCAAGGGAGAAGAAGAGAGAAAACTAGGAGAGAAACGGGAGAGAGGAAGATTGAAGGAAGAAGCAAAGGGAGCTCCTCCCGAAGGTTGTGATGGTCTAGATCCACTACCTTGCTCCTTTAATTTGTGGTTCCACCATCTTTGGTGAGATTATTCCAATCCCTAGCTCTTGAGCGCCAAATCTTGATTTGTTCATCCAAGATTCAGAAATCTTGATGTATGACATCCTCTAGTGCTCTCTCAAGAAGAACTTATTATATCCCACCTTTGATAATGGTGGAAGAGGATTTGGGTGGATTTGGCCCGTGGTTTTTCCCCTCATGTTGGGGGGTTTTCCATGCAAATCTTGTATCTCTGTGATAGCTGCTTGCCGCTGAAATTCTGGGTTGGGAGCACATAGGACTTGTCCTAGCTGCTTGTTCAAATTAGCTAGTACTTGGCCTACCTGGCTATTGGTTGCACCCAAGACATGTCCTAAGTTCAAGCTGAACCTAGTATCTCCATATATGGTTGATGCATGTGTTTCCTTCCGTTCTAAGCAAGGATCCTTGAGTTAGTACATGATGTGGTGCTAAGATTACTTTGTTTCCACTGCAGTTTTCAGTTAATCACAAGTGCATTTGTGTGCTAATTCCCAATAGAGTGGTATCAGAGCCTTAGTTTCTTAGAAGGTTGCTAATCCTAGTTGCTTGATTGTTGCTAGAAGTGCTGCTCACAATGGCTTTGGAAGAAAGCGCTACTACGAGTGGCATGATAAAACTTGACTCTTACAATTACTCATTATGGAAAACCGTGATGGAAGACATCATTTATTGCAAGGATTTGTATGAGCCAATTGTGAAACAAAAGATACCCACTGGTGTCACGGAAGAAGAATGGAGAGTGTTGCACAGAAAGGTGAAACGTCTCCAACGTATCTATAATTTTTGATTGTTCCATGCTATTATATTACTCCTTTTGGATGTTTATGGGCTTTATTTTACACATTTATATCATTTTTGGGACTAACCTACTAACCGGAGGCCCAGCCCGTATTGCTGTTTTTTTGCCTATTTCAGTATTTCGAAGAAAAGGAATACCAAACGGAGTCCGAACGGAATGAAACCTTTGGGAGCGTGATTTTTGGAACGAACGTGATCCAGAGGACTTGGAGTGCAAGTCAAGAAGCAGCCGAGGCGACCACGAGAGGGTAGGGCCCCCCTATAGGGCGTGCCCCTGTCTCATAGGCCCCTTGGGCAGCCACCTACGTACTTCTTCCTCCTATATAAGCCTAGGTACCCCAAAAACATCCAGGGAGCCAACGAAACACAATTTCCACCATCGTAACCTTCTGTATCCGCGAGATCCCATCTTGGAGCCTTCGTCGGTGCTCCGCCGGAGGGGGAATCGACCATGGAGGGCTTCTACATCAACATCCTTGCCCCTCCGATGAGTTGTGAGTAGTTTACCACAGACCTACGGGTCCATAGTTATTAGCTAGATGGCTTCTTCTCTCTTTTTGGATCTCAATACAATGTTCTCCCCCTCTCTTGTGGAGATCTATTCGATGTAAACTCTTTTTCCGATGTGTTTGTCGAGATCCGGTGAATTGTGGGTTTATGATCAAGTTTATCTATGAGAAATATTTGAATCTCCTCTGAATTCTTTTATGTATGATTGAGTTATCTTTGCAAGTCTCTTTGAATTATCAATTTGGTTTGGCCTACTAGATTGATCTTTCTTGCCATGGGAGAAGTGCTTAGCTTTGGTTTCAATCTTGCGGTGTCCTTTCCCGGTGACAGCAGGGGCAGCAAGGCACGTATTGTATTGTTGCCATCGAGGATAAAAAGATGGGGTTTATATCATATTGCATGAGTTTATCCCTCTACATCATGTCATCTTGCTTAAGGCGTTACTCTGTTCTTATGAACTTAATACTCTAGATGCAGGCAGGAGTCAGTCAATGTGTGGAGTAATAGTAGTAGATGCAGGCAGGAGTCGCTCTACTTGTAGCAGACGTGATGCCTATATACATGATCATGCCTAGATAATCTCATAATTATCCGCTTTTCTATCAATTGCTCGGCAGTAATTTGTTCACCCACCATAATACTTATGCTATCTTGAGAGAAGCCACTAGTGAAACCTATGGCCCCCGAGTCTATCTCTTTATCATATTTGCTTCCAATCTACTTTATTTGCATCTTTACTTTTTGCATCTATATTATAAAATACCAAAAATATATTTATCTTATCATACTATCTCTATTAGATCTCACTTTCGCAAGTGGCCGTGAAGGGATTGACAACCCCTTTATTGCGTTGGTTGCGAGTTCTTTGTTTGTTTGTTTGTGCAGGTGCGTGGGACTTTTGAGGAGCCTCCTACTGGATTGATACCTTGGTTCTCAAAAACTGAGGGAAATACTTACGCTACTATTGCTGCATCACCCTTTCCTCTTCAAGGAAAACCAATGCAAGCTCAAGACGCAGCAAGAAGGATTTCTGGCACCGTTGCCGGGGAGGTCTTCGCTCAAGTCAAGACATACCAAGTAGCATCACAAACCCATCTCCCTCGCATTTACATTATTTGCCATTTTCCTCTCGTTTTCCTCTCCCCCACTTCACCCTTGCCGTTTTATTCGCCCTCTCTTTCCCAATCTCCTCTCTCTTTCGCTTGCCTTTTTCTGCTTGCTTGTGTGTTGGATTACTTGTTGCCATGGCGCAAGATAATACCAATTTTTGTGATTTCTCGAATACCAATAATAATGATTTCCTTAGTACTCCGATTGCTCCTCTTAATGATGGTGTGTCTTGTGAAATCAATACTGCTTTGCTGAATCTTGTTATGAAAGATCAATTCGCCGGCCTTCCTAGTGAAGATGCCGCTACTCATCTAAACAACTTTATTGATTTGTGTGATATGCAAAATAAGAAAGATACGGATAACGATATTGTTAAATTGAAGTTATTTACGTTTTCACTTAGAGATCGTGCTAAAGTTTGGTTTTTGTCTTTGCCTAAAAATAGTATTGATTCTTGGAACAAGTGCAAAGATACTTTTATCTCTAAGTATTTTCCTCCCGCTAAGATTATCACTCTTAGGAACGATATTATGAATTTTAAACAACTTGATCATGAGCATATTGCCCAATCTTGGGAAAGAATGAAATTGATGATTCGCAATTGCCCTACTCATGGTTTGAATTTATGGATGATCATACAAAATTTTTATGCCGGTTTGAAATTTTCTTCTAGAAATCTCTTAGATTCGGCCGCGGGAGGCACGTTTATGGAAATCACGTTAGGAGATGCTACCAAACTTCTTGATAATATTATGGCTAATTATTCTCAATGGCACACCGAAAGATCTTCTAGTAAAAAAGTGCATGCTATAGAAGAAATCAATGTTTTGAGTGGAAAGATGGATGAACTTATGAAATTGTTTGCTACTAAAAATACTCCTCTTGATCCCAATGATATGCCTTTGTCTACTTTTATTGAGAATAATAATGAATCTATGGATGTGAATTTTGTTGGTAGGAATAGTTTTGGAAACAATGCTTATAGAGGAAACTTTAATGCTAGACCGTTCCCTAGTAATTTCTCTAATAATTATGGAAATTCCTACAATAATTATTATGTAATTTTAATAATATGCACTCTGATTTTGATAATAGTGTGAAAGAATTTATGATTTCTCGAAAGAATTTTAATGCTTTGCTTGAAGAAAATTGCTCAAAGTTGATGATTTGGCTAGGAACGTTGATAGACTTTTGCTTGATGTTGATTCTCTTAAACTTAGATCTTCTTCTCCTAAGCATGATATCAATGAGTCTCTCAAAGCCATTAGAATTTCCATTGATGAGTGCAAGGAAAGAACCGCTAGATTGCGTGCAAAGAAAGATTGCTTTATAAAAGCGTGTTCTTCTAGTTTCCATGAAAATAATGATGAAGATCTTAAAGTTATTGATGTGTCTCCCATTAGATCTTTGTTTTGCAATATGAATCTTGATAATTATGGGATTGATGATGAGTCAACTTTGCCTAGAAGGCGTCCCAAGAATTCGGAGTCTTTAGATCTTGATGCTAAATTTGGTAAAAGTAGGATTGGAGAGGTCATGACTTTAAATAGCATTGAACCCACTATCTCGGATTTCAAGGAATTTGGTTATGATAATTGTTCTTTAGAAGGTTGTATTTCCTTGTTGCAATCCGTTGTTAATTCTCCTCATGCTTATAGTCAAAATAAAGCTTTTTACCAAACATATCGTTGATGCCTTGATGCAATCTTATGATGAAAAACTTAATTTGGAAGTTTCTATACCTAGAAAACTTAATGATGAGTGGGAACCTACTACAAAGATTATAATTAAAGATCATGAGTGTTTTGCTTTGTGTGATTTGGGTGCTAGTATTTCCACGATTCCGAAAACTTTATGTGATATTCTAGGTTTCCATGATCTTGATGATTGCTCTTTAAATTTGCACCTTGCGAATTCCACCATTAAAAAGCCAATGGGAAGGATCAATGATGTTCTCATTGTTGCAAATAGAAATTTGGTGCCCGTAGATTTTATGGTTCTTGATATAGATTGCAATCTTTCTTGCCATATTATTCTTGGTAGACCTTTCCTTAGAACGATTGGTGCGATTATTGATATGAAGGAAGGGAATATTAGATTCCAATTTCCATTAAAGAAAGGCATGGAGCACTTTCCAAGAAATAAAGTCAAATTACCTTATGAATCTATGATGCGAGCTACTTATGAATTTAGTGCCAAAGATGGCACCACTTAGATCTATCTTCGCTTTTATGCCTAGCTAGGGGCGTTAAACGATAGCGCTAGTTGGGAGGCAACCCAATTTTCTTTGTGTCTTTTGCTTTTGTTCCTGTTTAGTAATAAATATTGCATCTACCTCCTGTTTAGATGTGTTTTTATCTTTTAATTAGCGTTTGTGCCAAGTAGAACCTATAGGATAACCTATGATGATAGTTGATTTGATCCTGCTGAAAAACAGAAACTTTGCGCGCACGTATTTAGTTTTGCTAAATCACAGAAACATGCTTTCACGTTGATTCTTTTTGCTGCTGATCAATAGACAAATTGTCCAGGACTTCCTGTTGTGGTAGTATTTTTAGAGTTCCAGAAGTTTGCGTTAGTTACAGATTGCTACAGACTGTTCTGTTTTTGATAGATTCTATTTTTCTTGTGTTGTTTGCTTATTTTGATGCATCTATGGCTAGTAAAATAGTTTATAAACCATAGAGAAGTTGGAATACAGTAGTTTTAACACCAAATTAAATAAAGAATGAGTTCATTATAGTACCTTATGTGGTGGTTTTGTTTTCTTTCACTAACGGAGCTTATAAGGTTTCCTGTTGAGTTTTGTGTTGTGAAGTTTTCAAGTTTTGGGTAAAGCTTTTATGGACTATGGAATAAGGAGTGGCAAGAGCCTAAGCTTGGGGATGCCCATGGAACCCCAAGATATTCAAGGATAGCCAAAAGCCTAAGCTTGGGGATGCCCCGGGAAGGCATCCCCTCTTTCGTCTTCGTTCATTGGTAACTTTACTTGGAGCTATATTTTTATTCGCCACATGATATGTGTTTTGCTTGGAGCGTCGTGTATTATATTAGTCTTTGATTTTTAGTTTACCACAATCATACTTGCTGTACACACCTTTTGGGAGAAGCCTACTTGATTAGGATTTGCTAGAATACTCTATGTGCTTCACTTATACCTTTTGAGCTTGATAGTTTTTGCTCTAGTGCTTCACTTATATTTATTAGAGCACGATGGTGACTTAATTTTGAAGAAATTGCTAGTCTCTCATGCTTCACTTATATCTTTTTGGGAGTCTTTTAGAACAGAATGGTATTTGCTATGGTCATAAAGTTGGTCCTAGAATGATGAGCATCCAAGTTGGGTATAATAAAAACTATCATAGAAAAGAATTGGATGCTATGATCAATATGATGCTTGATAATTGTTTTGAGATATGGAGGTAGTGATATTAAAGTCATGCTAGTTGAGGTAATTATGAAAATTACTTGTGTTGAGGGTTGTGATTCTCGTAGCATGCATGTATGGTGAACCGCTTTGTGATGAAGTTGGAGCACAATTTTATTTATTGTTTGTCTTCCTTATGAGTGGCGGTCGGGGATGAGCGATGGTCTTTTCCTACCAATCTATCCCCCTAGGAGCATGCGCGTAGTGCTTTGGTTTTTGATGACTTATAGGTTTTGCAACAAGTACATGAGTTCTTTTGACTAATGTTGAGTCCATGGATTATACGCACCCTTTTCACCCTTCCACCATTGCTAGCCTCTCTTGTGCCGCGCAACTTTCGCCGGTACCATACACCCACCATATACCTTCCTCAAAACAGCTACCATACCTACCTCTTATGGCATTTCCATAGCCATTCCGAGATATATTGCCATGCAACTTTCCACCGTTCCGTTCATATGACACGCATTACTTTTGTCATATTGCTTTTGCATGATCATGTAGTTGACATTGTATTTGTGGCAAGGCCACCTTCATAATTTTCATACATGTCGCTCTTGATTCATTGCATATCCCGATACACCGCCGGAGGCATTCATATAGAGTCATATCTTGTTCTAGCTTTGAGTTGTAATTCTTGAGTTGTAAATCCATAAAAGTGTGATGATCTTCATTATTAGAGCATTGTCCTAGTGAGGAAACGATGATGAAGACTATGATTCCCCCACAAGTCGGGATGAGACTTCGGACTTTACAAAAAAAAGAAAAAAAAAGAGAAAGGCCAAAAAGAAAAAAAAAGGCCAAAGAAAAAAAGAAAAAAAATAAAATGAGAGAAAAAGAGAGAAGGGACAATGCTACTATCTCTTTTTCCACACTTGTGCTTCAAAATAGCACCATGATCTTCATGATAGAGAGTCTCATATGTTGTCACTTTCATATACTAGTGGGAATTTTTCATTATAGAACTTGGCTTGTATATTCCAATGATGGGCTTCCTCAAAATGCCCTAGGTCTTCGTGAGCAAGCGAGTTGGATGCACACCCACTTAGTTTCTTTTGTTGAGCTTTCATATATTTATAGCTCTAGTGCATCCGTTGCATGGCAATCCCTACTCACTCACATTGATATCTATTAATGGGCATCTCCATAGCCCGTTGATACGCCTAGTTGATGTGAGACTATCTTCTCCTTTTTGTCTTCTCCACAACCACCATTCTATTCCACATATAGTGCTATGTCCGTGGCTCACGCTCATGTATTGCGTGAAAGTTGAAAGAGTTTGAGATTATTAAAGTATGAAACAATTGCTTGGCTTGTCATCGGGGTCGTGCATGATTAAATACTTTGTGTGATGAAGATAGAGCAACAGTCAGACTATATGATTTTGTAGGGATAACTTTCTTTGGCCATGATATTTTGAGAAGACATGATTACTTTGATTAGTATGCTTGAAGTATAACCATTTTCATGTCAATATGAAATTTTATTTTGTATCATTTGGATCTGTACATTCATGCCACAATAAAGAAAATTACATTGAGAATTATGCTAGGTAGCATTCCACATCAAAAATTTCTTTTTTATCATTTACCTACTCGAGGACGAGCAGGGATTAAGCTTGGGGATGCTTGATACATCTCCAACATATCTATAATTTTTGATTGTTCCATGCTATTATATTACCCCTTTCGGATGTTTATGGGCTTTATTTTACACATTTATATCATTTTTGGGACTAACCTACTAACCGGAGGCCCAGCCCGTATTGTTGTTTTTTTGCCTATTTCAGTATTTCAAAGAAAAGGAATATTAAACGGAGTCCAAACGGAATGAAACCTTCAAGAGCGTGATTTTTGGAACGAACGTGATCCAGAGGACTTGGAGTGCAAGTCAAGAAGCAGCCGAGGCGGCCACGAGAGGGTAGGCCCCCCCCTATAGGGCGTGCCCCCTGTCTCGTGGGCCCCTCGGGCGGCCACCGACGTACTTATTCCTCCTATATAAGCCTACGTACCCCAAAAACATCCAGGGAGCCAACGAAACATAATGTCCACCACCGTAACCTTCTGTATCCGCGAGATCCCATCTTGGAGTCTTCGCCGGTGCTCCGCCGGAGGGGGAATCGACCATGGAGGGCTTCCACATCAACATCCTTGCCCCTCCGATGAGTTGTGAGTAGTTTACCACAGACCTACGGGTCCATAGTTATTAGCTAGATGGCTTCTTCTCTCTTTTTAGATCTCAATACAATGTTCTCCCCCTCTCTTGTGGAGATCTATTCAATGTAAACTCTTTTTGCGGTGTGTTTGTCGAGATCCGATGAATTGTGGGTTTATGATCAAGTTTATCTATGAGAAATATTTGAATCTCCTCTGAATTCTTTTATATATGATTGAGTTATCTTTGCAAGTCTCTTTGAATTATCAGTTTGGTTTGGCCTACTAGATTGATCTTTCTTTCCATGGGAGAAGTGCTTAGCTTTGGGTTCAATCTTGCGGTGTCCTTTCCCAGTGACAACAGAGGCAGCAAGGCACGTATTGTATTGTTGCCATCGAGGATAAAAATATGGGGTTTATATCATATTGCATGAGTTTATCCCTCTACATCATGTCATCTTGCTTAAGGCGTTACTCTGTTCTTATGAACTTAATACTCTAGATGCAGCCGGGAGTCGGTCGATGTGTGGAGTAATAGTAGTAGATGCAGGCAGGAGTCGGTCTACTTGTTGCGGACGTGATGCCTATATACATGATCATGCCTAGATAATCTCATAATTATCCGCTTTTCTATCAATTGCTCGACAGTAATTTGTTCACCCACCGTAATACTTATGCTATCTTGAGAGAAGCCACTAGTGAAACCTATGGCCCCCGGGTCTATCTCTTTATCATATTTGCTTCCAATCTACTTTTATTTGCATCTTTACTTTTTGCATCTATATTATAAAATACCAAAAATATATTTATCTTATCATACTATCTCTATTAGATCTCACTTTCGCAAGTGGCCGTGAAGGGATTGACAACCCCTTTATTGCGTTGGTTGTGAGTTCTTTGTTTGTTTGTGTAGGTGCGTGGGACTTTTGAGGAGCCTCCTACTGGATTGATACCTTGGTTCTCAAAAACTGAGGGAAATACTTATGATATTATTGCTGCATCACCCTTTCCTCTTCAAGGAAAACCAACGCAAGCTCAAGACGTAGCAAAAGGCAGTAGGTATGATTCAGTTGTACATCAACCATAATATTTTCCACCATCTTGCAAATGACACAAATGCATATGAGATGTGAAAAAACTTAGAGTCTATGTATGAGAGCAAGACATCGATGAACAAGGCCTCGATGATCAAAAAACTTGCAAAGCTTGAGTACCAAGATGGCACAAGTGTGATTGAGGACTTGAATGTCTTCCAATGCCATATAAATAAACTTTCAACCATGAATATCAACTTTGAGGATGAGGTGCAAGCATTGTTCCTACTAAGTTCTATGTCTGATAGTTGGAACACGCTTGTTGTGTCACTTAGCAATTTTGTTCCGGATGGGAAGCTGACTTTCGAGATGGTGAAGAATAGTGATATGTCTCCAACGTATCTATATTTTTTGATTGTTACATGCTTTTATATTATCTATTTTCGATGTTTTATATGCATTAATATGCTATTTAATACTATTTTGGGACTAACCTATTAACCTAGTGCCCGGTGCCAGTTCCTATTTTTCCCCTTGTTTTTGACTTCTACAGAAAAGGAATATCAAACAGAGTCCAAACGGAATAAAACTTTACGGTGATTTTTCTTGGACCACAAAAAACCCACGAGACTTGGAGAGGATGCCAAAAGACCTACGAGGCGGCCACAAGCTGTAGGGGCGCGCCCCAGGGGGGCGCCCTCGGGGCTCGTGGGCCCCTCGGAGACCTTCCAATCCAATCTCAGCACTATAAATCCTCAAATATTTCCCCTATACCAGAGGGCACACCAAATATATTTTTCCGCCGCCGCAAGCTTTTGTTCCCGTGAGATCCCATCTTGGGGCCTTTTCTGGCACTCCGCCGAAGGGGGATTCGATCATGGAGGGCCTCTAAACCAACCTTGCTGCCCTTCCGATGATGTGTGAGTAGTTTACCACAAACCTACGGGTCCATAGCTAGTAGCTAGATGGCTTCTTCTCTCTCTTTGATCTTCTATACAATGTTCTCCTCGATGTTCTTGGAGATCTATTCGATGCAATCTTCTTTTGTGGTGTGTTTGTTGAGAACCATGAATTGTGGATTTATGATCAGATTATCTATGAATATTATTTGTCTCTTCTCTGGACTCTTTTATGCATGATTGAGGTAGGTTTGTATTTCTCTCCGATCTATCGATTTGGTTTGGCCAACTAGATTGGTTTTTCTTGCAATGGGAGAGGTGCTTTGTGATGGGTTCAATCTTGCGGTGTGCTCACCCAGTGGCAGTAGGGGTAGCGAGGCACGTATTGTATTGTTTCCATTAAGGATAAAGATTGGAGTTTATATCATATGCTTGAGTTTATCCCGCTACATCATGTCATCTTTCCTTCATATCTTCATAACTATGTGCTTTTCCATAAATTGCTCTAGAGTAATTTGTTTACCCACTGTATGTTTTCTTCAAGAGAGAAGCCTCTAGTGAAACCTATGGCCCCGGGTCTATTTTCCATCATATATTTTCAGATCTATAAACCAAAAAACCAAAAAAAAATACCTTGCTGCACTTTATTTATATTTATTTTATTTTGCCTTTTACTTATCTTTTATACCTATCTCTATTAGGTCTCACTCTTATTCGTGACCGTGAAGGGATTGACAACCCCGTTTCGCGTTGTGTGCAAGTGTTTGTTAGTTTGTGCACGTGCATATATTGGAGACTTGCTTGTGCCTCCTACTGGATTGATACTTTGGTTCTTAACTTAGGGAAATACTTATCTCTACTTTGCTGCATCACCCTTTCCTCTTAAAGAGTAAAATCAACGCAAGCTCAAGAAGTAGCAAATAGCATGCTAAATGGAGAAGCCAGAAAGAAGGAAAAGGGTGATGCCTCTTCTTACGATGTGTATGTGGTTAAAACTCATGGGAAGAATGAGAACCGTGGATTCAAGAATACAAGAGTCCAGCAAGGCAGAAGTAAATCCAGGAGGAGATCAAAGTCAAAACAGAGAAAAGATATTACTTGCTTTCATTGTGGCAATCTGGGACACATAAAGAGCGAGTGCAGGAAGTACAAAAGAGAGCTTGTAGAGGGGAAGCTTGCAAAGAAAACCGAGCAAAAGGTTGAGAGTAGTTCAGCCATGACTACAACAGATGAGGATTATCTAATCATTGAAGATGAAGAATGCTATAGTGTTGTTCGTGATGATACCATGAGTTGGGTTGTGGATTCAGGTGCATCCTTCCATGTCACATCAGACAAGGAGTATTTCACATCTTATGTTAGCGGTTTTACTGGTCAAGTGAGGATGGGAAATAGTGGTTCGTCAATAATTGTTGGCAAGGGCTCTATATGCATTGAAACAAACACAAGTTGCAGATTTTTGCTCGACGATGTGAGGCATGTCCCCGACATAATGTGGAATCTGTTGTTAGTATGCAAGCTTGATGACATCAAACATTCTAGTTATTTTGGTGAAGGAAAGTTGATGCTCACCAAAGGATCTTTGATTGTGGCTCGAGGAAGTAGGCAAGGTAATCTTTATGTGAATAAAATCAAGTTGTGCAATGAGGTGTTGAACATTGCTGAAAAAGACACTTTGGTTGAATTGTGGCACAAGAGGGTTGTGCATATGAGTGAGAAGGGCATGCATGCTCTTGCTAGCATGGAGTACCTCCCTGAGTTGAAAGGTATATCCTTGAAACCTTGTGCATATTGTTTTGCTGGCAAACAACATAGGCTTGCATTTCGTACACTCCCTCCACATCATGCAGAAAATGTTCTTGATATTGTGCACACTGATGTTTGCTCCATGACTGAAAAGTCCCATGGAGGAGCATTATACTTTGTGACTTTTATTGATGACCATTCTAGAAAGGTTTTTATGTATGTGCTGAAACACAAATACCAGATGCTTGAAGCCTTCGAGGAGTTCCATGACAAAGTTGAGAGAGAAACTGACAGGAAATTTAAGCCTGTATGAGAATGACACTTTTGAGTTGGTGAATCCGCCAAAGGGCAAGAAAGCACTCAAGAACAAGTGGGTGTATAGAGTGAATACTGAATAAAATGGCTCACATCCAAGGTACAAGGCCAGATTAGTTGTGAAAGGTTTCAGTCAGAAAAAGGGCACTGATTATGATGATATATTCTCTCCGGTGCTCAAGATGTCTTCGATCCAAGTTGTGCTTGGCATGGCTGCCACCATGGATTTGCAAACTGAACAACTTGATGTGAAGACAACATTCTTTCATTGTGACCTAGAGGAGGAGATATACATGGAGCAGCCAGAGGGATTCATGGTTGCAGGCCAGGAGCACTTAGTTTGCAAATTGAAGAAGAGCTTGTATGGCTTGAAGCAAGCTCCTCAGCAGTGGTACAAGAAGTTTGAGTCTTTTATGACTAGGCTTGGTTGCCATAAAGCACAACCTAATCATTGTGTCTTTGTGAAGAGGTACGCCGAGGGTGACTTCATTATTCTCTTGTTTTATGTTGATGATATGCTGATTGTTGGAAATGGCACAAAAAGTATTGCTCTCCTCAAGAAGGCATTGAGTAAATCATTTGCCATGAAGGATTTAGGACCAACTAAGAAAATACTTGGCATGAAGATCTCCCTTGATAGATCAAAGAAGTTGCTTTGGCTCTCGTAGGAAAGATATATTGAGAAGGTACTTGAAATTTCAATATGAAAGATGCAAAATATGTTATGTCTCCACTTGCAGGCCATCACAAACTAAATTCTATACAATGTTCTACAAGCAAGAAGGAGAAATAAGAAAGGAGGAAAGTACCTTACCGATCTGTTGTGGGCAGTTTGATGTATGCCATGGTATGCACTAGGCCTGGCATTGCCTATGTAGTTGGAGTTGTTAGCCGGTTCATGAGAAATCTAGGTAAAGCTCACTTTGAAGTAGTGAAGTGGATTCTCAGGTATCTCAAGGGTACTTCTACATCTTTTTTATGCTTTGGAAGCGGTGATGTTGTATTGCAGGGCTATACAGATGCAGATTATGCAGGTGACAAGGTTCGTAGGAAGCCCACATCTGGATACCTGATGACTTATGCAGGGGGGCAATATCATGGCAATCAAGATCGCAGAAATGCATTTCTACATCAACTATAGAAGCTGACTGCATAGCAGCAGCTGATGCTGGCAAGGAAATTTTGTGGATGAAGAATTTCTTGCAAAAGCTTGGCATGAAACAAGAGAAGCATGTTTTGTTTTGTGGCACTCAAAGTGCTATTCATCTTGCCAAGAATTCAAGCTATCACTCTCGAACCAAACACATTGATGTGATGTATCATTGGATTTGAGATGTTGTGAGTCCCAAGTTGCTGAAACTTGAGAAGATCCATACCAACGATAATGGTTCGGATACGAGACAAAGATATTGCCAAGTGAGAAGCTACAAGCATGTTGCAAGGTAGCGGTGTGGCGGTGCCCCCCTCATGAGTTGGAGGGGGAGATTTGTTGGGATATCCTCCTCATGTGAGCTGTGAGGAGATGACCATTTGAGGCCTTTTAGGCATCCCAAAGAGGTGCAGAAGCCCACTACCCATTAAGATTATGATCTAGGATCATTTTGGACTTTGCACGAGAGTGTATGGGGATGCTTTACCCGCCATCCAGCAGCCACTACCAAGTGTGACGAAAATCAGCTCATCCTAGGGAGAAGAAGAGAGAAAACCAAGAGAGAAAGGGAAGAGAGGAAGATTGAAGGAAGAAGCAAAGGGAGCTCCTCCCCAAGGTTGCGATGGTCTAGATCCACTACCTTGTCTCCTTCAAGTTGCGGTTCCACCATCTTTCGTGTGATTGTTCCAATCCCTAGCTCTTCAGCCCCAAATCTTGTTGTGTTCATCTAAGATTCAGAAATCTTGATGTATGAGAACCTCTAGTGTTGTCTAGAGAAGAACTTGTTGTATCCCACACATAATAGTGGAAGAGGATTTGGGTGGCTTCAACACGTGGTTTTTCCCTTTAGGTTGAGGGGTTTTCCATGTAAATCTGGTGTCTCTGTGATAGCTACTTGCTGTTGAAATTCTGGGTTGAGAGCACATAGGACTTGTCCTAGCTACTTGCTGAAATAAGCTAGTACTTGTCCATCCTAGCTACTTCTTGCACCCAAGACATGTCCTAGGTTCAAGCTGAACCTAGTATCTCCATATATGGTTGATTCATATGTTTCCTTCCGTGCTAAGCAACGATCCTTGAATTAGTACATGATGTGGTGCTGAGACTACTTTGTTCCGGCTGCAGTTTTCAGTTAACCACAAGTGATTTTTTGTGCTAACCAAAGAAATAGGCTCATAGCGAATGTTTAAAGTAACACATCATTATGTATGCACTTACAATAAGGGGAATGAACACAATCCAAAAGTATGCATGCCACCCTGCAGATTAGCAAAATGTGGTGTAAGATAGCTTCAAGAAGATTAAATAATGAAATATATTTTTGACAAGGTTTAGGGAACCATCTTGCAGAACAAAACAATTCTGATGAAAGGTTCTCATTTTTTGCCCATTACCAGCGTAACTGCTAAAGAATCTAATTTGAATTTGGAATATGTAAACATGTCATGATTGTTTTTTTTCTTATTCAAACTAGAGCATTTAGGACCTTATTTCAAAAAAAAACTGAAACTGGCTCAAACACAGAGTTACTGCAGTGCATACAAGTGCTGTTCAGAAAAGATGACTACAACTTACCATTAACATTCAGCAACAGAAAGATCACTACGAAGACCCACAAGTACCAGCTAAAGAAGAATAGACACGACAGGAGTTGAGCTAACTTGTATAGAAACTTGTGTGATCAGTGGCGGAGCTTGATGAAGATTGTTGAGGTGGTTAATCAGAGTTAAGGGGGCAAAGAAGATAAGTTATGCATGAACTCAGAAAAATCTTTGATATTCAAGCCTAATAATATTAGGGGTACACTTAAGAGTTTTCCTAGAGTAGGGGGGGGGGGGCAATTGCCCCATTTGGCCCCATGAAGCTCCGCCAGTATGTGTGATGCTCTTTGCTCACCTTATCCTAACCAAGGAAAGCATGCAAGGTCAGCTTATTACAAGCTACACTTACCATGAAAACACCAAGACACGTTATGATGTAGTCGGCTTTACTTACTGATCCGTAGAACTGCTTGAAAAAAGAATGCTGCATGGGAAATGGAAAAAGGGGCTAATTAGTTTGTCAATGTACACTTCCAGTATTATATAAAAATAAAGTCGTTCCTATAAGGCATAACTAGACTAAAACGTTGCATATGTCATAGGAAACTTTACTAGTCCATGCAATTTTGCAACATAAATCAAGTTTGTTACAAGACCTCATGCTTGCTTACCAGCCAATTCAAAATTCTAGAATCTTTGCCAATACCCTTAAAATGCTCTCTGATGAATTCAAAATGTGTACATGGTGTTAAAGTAATATTATGGCGCATTACTTGTATACCATGTTCTGGTAGAGATAGGAACCTTTATTGTTATTTAGTTGGTTAATCGCTATCTCCCTCCTATAAGATCTCTCCTCTCTCTCTCTCTCTCGGTTAGGAGTCCTAACCGAAACACTTTTGTAATCACCACGACCAGATCAATATAAAATTATGTGGGCTCCTCTGTTGGGAGTTCAGATGCTTTACCCATCTTGACATGGTATACAGAGCCTCCTTATTCAATCACATCTAGCAAGCCCCTCACCACCGCAGCCATCATCAGCCTTCATCTTCCACCTTGAGCAGCCATGTCCTCCTCCACCAAAGTCTCTTCACCTGGCCTCAACTATACCACATCTAAACCTTTGAACTGAACCAACTATGTCCACTGGAAAGCCCAAGCTCGCTCCCAATTCATGGGGTCGGGTTATATGGGTATATCGATCAATCCACACCCAACCCCACCCAGACCATTGCTACTTCTTGAGCTTGAATTGATTTTTCCCTTGAAGAGGAAAGAGTGATGCAGCAAAGTAGATATAAGTATTTCCCTTAGTTAAAAACCAAGGTATCAATCCAGTAGGAGGCACAAGCATGTCTCCAATATATGCACCTGCACAAACTAACGAACACTTGCACACAACGCGAAAAATGGGTTGTCAATCCCTTCACAGTCATGAACAAGAGTGAGATCTAATAGAGATAGATATAAAAGATAAATAAAAGGCAAAATAAAGTAAATACAAATAAAGTGCAGAAAGGTATTTTTTGTGTTTTTTGGTTTATAGATCTGAAAATATATGATGGAAAATAGACCCGGGGCCATAGTTTTCACTAGAGGCTTCTCTCTTGAATAAAGCATATGGTGGGTAAACAAATTACTGTTGAGCAATTGATAGAAAAGTGCATAGTTATGATGATATCTAAGGCAATGATCATGAATATAGGCATCATGTCCGTGACAAGTAGACCAAAACGATTCTGCATCTACTACTATTACTCCACACATTGACCGATATCCAGCATACATCTAGTGTATTAAGTTAACAAGAATGGAGTAACACCTTAAGAAAGATGACATGATGTAGAGGGATAAACTCAAGCAATATGATATAAACCCCATCTATTTATCCTTAATGGAAACAATACAATACGTGCCTTGCTACCCCTTCCGTCACTGGGTGAGGAGACCGCAGGATTGAACCCATCACAAAGCACTTCTCCCGTTGCAAGAAAAACAAAGCTAGTTGGCTAAACCAAATCGATAGATCAAAGAGAATTACTAAGCTATCTCAATCATGCATAAAAGAGTTCAAAGAAGACTCAAATAATATTCATAGATAATTTGATCATAAATCCACAATTCATCGGATCTCAACAAACGCATTTCAAAAGAAGATTACATCGAATAGATCTCCAAGAACATCGAGGAGAACATTGTATTGAAGAGCAAAGAGAGAGAAGAAGCCATCTAGCTACTAGCTATGGACCCATAGGTCTGTGGTAAACTACTCACATGTCATTGGAAGGGCAGCAAGGTTGGTGTAGAGGCCCTTCGTAATCGAATCCCCCTCCGGTAGAGTGCCAAAAAAGGCCCCAAGATGGGATCTCACAGGAAACAGAAGCTTGCATCGGCGGAAAAGTATTTTTGGTGTGCCCTCTGGTATAGGGGGAATATCTGAGGATTTATAGTGCAAGGATTAGGGTTAGTAGGTCTATGAGGGGCCCAGAAGCCCTGGGTGCGCCCCCCCGGGGCGTGCCCCTATGGCTTGTGGCCGCCTCATAGGTCTTCTGGCCTAATGTCCAAGTCTCATGGGTTTCTTTTGGTCCAAGAAAAATCATCGTAAAGTTTTATTCTGTTTGGACTCCATTTTATATTCCTTTTCTATAAAAGACAAAAACAAGGAAAAAACAGAAACTATCACTGGGCACTATGTTAATAAGTTAGTCCCAAAAATAATATAAAATAGAATATTAATGCATATAAATAGATAATATAATAGCATGGAACAATAAAAAATGATAGATACGTTGGAGACGTATCAAGCATCCCCAAGCTTAATTCCTGCTCGTCCTCGAGTAGGTAAATGATAAAAACAGAATTTTTGATGTGAAATGCTACTTAACATATTTATCAATGCAATTCTTCTTATTGTGGCATGAATATTCATATCCATAAGATTCAAAACAAAAGTTTGATATTGACATAAAAACAATAATACTTCAAGCATACTAATAAAGCAATCATGTCTTCTCAAAATATCATGGCTAAAGAAAGTTATCCCTACAAAATCATATAGTCTGGCTATGCTCTATCTTCATCACACAAAGTATTTCATCATGCACAACCCCGATGACAAGCCAAGCAATTGTCTCATACTTTTAATGTTCTCAAGATTTTTCAACTTTCACGCAATACATGAGCATGAGCCATGGATATAGCACTATAGGTGGAATAGAATAAGGTGGAGGTTGTGAGGAGAAGACAAAAAAGAGAAAGTCTCACATCAACTAGGCAAATTAATGGGCTATGGAGATGCCCATCAATTGATATCGATGCAAGTGACTAGGGATTGCCATGCAATGGATGCACTAGAGCTATAAGTGTATGAAAGCTCAAAAAGAAACTAAGTGGGTGTGCATCCAACTTACTTGCTCACGAAAACCTAGGGAAATTTGAGGAAGCCCATCATTGGAACATACAATATAAGTGAAGAATGATAGTTCATCAATTTCTACAAAATAAAACCACCACCATGCTCTAAAAAGATATAAGTGAAGCACTAGAGCAACTACCTAGCTCAAAAGATATAAGTGAACCACATAGAGTATTCTAATAAATTCATGATTGATGTGTGTTCCTCTCAAAAGGTGTGTTCAACAAGGATGATTGTGGCAAACTAAAAAGTTAAAGAATCATATCATACAAGAAAAACACGTATCATGTGGTGAATAAAAATATAGCCTCAAGTAAATTTACCAATTGATTGAAGACAAAAGAGGGGATGCCATCCGGGACACCCCCAAGCTTAGATGCTTGGTTGTCCTTAAATATTACCTTGGGGTGCCTTAAGCATCCCCAAGATTAGGCTCTTTCCACTCCTTATTCCATGGTCCATCAAAACTTTACTGAAAACTTGAAAACTTCACAACGCAAAACTCAACAGAAAACTTGTAAGATTCGTTAGTATAATAAAATAAATTACCACTTTAGGTACTATTGTGAACTCATTCTAAATTTATATTGGTGTTATATCTACTGTATTCCAACTTCTCCATGGTTCATACCCCCCGATACTACCTATAGATTCATCAAAATAAGCAAACAACACATAGAAAATAGAATCTTTCAAAAACAGAACAGTCTGTAGTAATCTGGAAATTTGGTATACTTTTGTAACTCAAAAAATTCTGAAAAATTAGGACAGTCTAGGAAATTTGTATACCAATATTTTGTAAAAAAACTGAGATCAAAAGTGCGCTTCTATGAACTACTAAAATTCTGGCAATGAGCGCAAAAGTTTCTGTTTTTCCAACAAGATCAAATCAACTATCACCATAGACCATCCCAAAGGTCTTACTTGGCTCAAACACTAATTTAAACACTAAAACACAATTAATACAGAGGTAATAATGTGTATTTATTGAAAAACAGAAGCAAAAACAAAAAACACAAAATAAAAATTGGGTTGCCTCCTAACAAGTGCTCTTGTTTAACACCCCTAGCTAGGCATATTGCATAGATCTAGGTATTGTCATCTTTGGTATGCAATCCATAAGTGGCCCTCATAATAGATTCATATGGCAACTTAATTTTCTTTCTTGGAAAGTGTTCCATGCCCTTCCTTAACGGAATTTGAAATCTAATGTTTCCTTCTTTCATAAGCACCAATCATTCTAAGGAAAGATCTACCAAGAATAATAGGACATGTAAGATTGCAATCTATATCAAGCACAATAAAATCTACGGTCACATAATTCCTATTTTCAACTATAAGAACATCATTAATCCTTCCCATAGGTTTCTTAATATTGGAATCCGCTAGATACAAATTCAAAGAACAATCATCAAATTGGAAACCTAGCACATCACATAAAGTTTTTGGAATTGTGGAAACGCTAACACCCAAATCACACAAAGAATTGCACTCATAATCTTTAATTTTAATCTTAATAGTATCTTCCCACTTATCATAAAGCTTTCTAGGGATTGAAACTCCCAACTCAAGTTTTTCTTCAAAAGATTTCATCATAGCATTACCGATATGTTTAGTAAAAGCCTTATTTTGACTATAAGCATGAGGTTAATTTAGCATGGATTGCAGCAAGGAAATACAATATATTAAAGAGCAATTATCATAATTAAAGTCCTTGAAATCCAAAAGAGTGGGTTCATCACTACTTAAAGTTTTGACCTCGCCAATCCCACTTTTATCAATCTTTTCATTAAGATCTTCACCCTCCAAATTACTGGGACGCCTTCTAGATAAAGTTGACTCATCTACAGTCCCATCTTTATCAAGTTTTACATTAGCAAACAAAGATTCAATAGCAGTCACACCAATCACTTTAAGATCTTCATTATTATTATCACAAAAACAAGAATAACACTCTCTTAGCACGCATCCTACCAGTTCTTTCTTTACTTTCATTAATAGAGATTCTAATAGCTTTTAAAGACTCATTAATATCATGCTTGGGTGGCATACATCTCATATTCAAAGAATCAATCTCAAGAGGAATTCTATCAATGTTCCTAGCCAAATCATCAATCTTAAGCAATTTTTCTTTAACCATAACATTAAAAATCTTTTGAGAATTAATGAAATCTTTAATATTATTCTCAAAATCAGAGGGTATTTTATTATAATTTCCATAAGAATTGTTGTAGGAATTACCATAACTATTAGAGGAATTACTAGGAAACGACCTAGGGTTGAAATTACCTCTATACGCGTTATTACCAAAATTGTTCCTACCAACAAAATTCACATCCATAGATTCATTATTATTCTCAATAAAAGTGAAAAAGGTATATCATTAGGATCAATAGGAGAACTCTTACTAGCAATAAATTTCATAAGCTCATCCATTTTTTCACTCAAAGTATTAGTTTCTTCAATCGCATGCACTTTTTTACTAGTAGAAGATCTTTCGGTATGCCATTGAGAGTAATTTGCCATAATATTATCTAGGAGTTTAGTAGATTCTCCTAATGTGATTTTCATAAAAGTACCTCCCGCGGTGGAATCTAAAACATTTCTAGATGCAAAATTCAATCTGGCATAAATTTTTTGTATGATCATCCATAAACTTAAACCATGAGTAGGGTAATTTCTTATCATCAATTTCATCCTCTCCCAAGATTGTGCAACATGTTCATGATCAAGTTGCTTAAAATTGATTGTATCGTTCCTAAGGGAGATGATCTTAGCGGGAGGAAATACTTCGAAATAAAAGCATATTTACAATTGTTCCATGAATCAATACTATTTTTAGGCAAAGATGAAAACCAAGTTTCGTAGTGAGAACGGAAATAGCTTCAATTTAACAATATCATTATCCACATCTATTTTCTTTTGCATATCACACAACTCAATAGAAATATTTAGATGGGATGCAACATCTTCATTAGTGTTGGGAATCGTTGCATGGAAATCAAAAAAATTTCTACGCGCACGCAATGATCTATCCATGGAGATGCATAGCAACGAGAGGGAGAGTGTGTCTACGTACCCTCATAGACCATAAGAGGAAGCGTTTCACAACATGGTTGATGTAGTCAAACTTCTTCGCGCTTCAACCGATCAAGTACCGAACACACGGCACCTCCGCGTTCTGCACATGTTCAACTCGGTGACGTCCCTCGTCTTCTTGATCTAGCAAGACGTCGAGGTAGTAGATTAGTTCCGTCAGCACGACGGTGTGGTGACGGTGATGGTGAAGTTATGTCCACAGGGCTTCGCCTAAGCACTACGAAAATATGACCATCTTTAATCAACGAGCTAGTCTAGTAGAGACTCACTAGCACTACTAGGAAAAAGGCTACTAGCAGCGCGGGTACCCGCGCTACTAGTATCGCGCTATAGTTAATAGTTAGTAGTAGCGTGGGTTAAACCCGCGCTACTACTAACTTTGTTAGTAATAGCGTGTACCACCCGCGCTACTGCTATTACATACACGCGCTACTACTAATGAAATAGTAGTAGCATGGGAAATTAGTATCCTATATACTAGTAGCGCTCAGTTTCCTCCCCACGCTACTACTAACTTATTAGGAATTAAAAATAATAAACCAATACACATCATTACAAATACAAGATTTATAATAAACCAGCATTAGAACACATCCAGTAAGAGCATACATAATTGACATGGACTCCTATTTCATGGTTAACTGGACACCGAAGCCAATAAATGAGCCAAAACCCCATCATTATGCATTGGTACTCACAGTTGACCACTTCAAAGAACATGCAAGTATGTATGTCATTAACAATTGCAAACATAAGTTTCTTTCTACTACAGTTGTTGTATTTACTATCACACAACTCCTCATTCTACCCGTTCTCACTCCAATAATAAGAAAAATGAAAAGGAAAAATAGAGATAATCTGCCACAATTGCACTTCGGTGTCATGGATTCAGACTGCCGCTTCAACATCTCATTATCCTGCAGCAATGGAAATTTGCCCAAACCTAACCATCTTGACTTGAATATGTTAATCTGCCAAGAAATATAAAGACATGTCAGTAGCACAACCAGAGAAACCAGATTTTAGTGTAATTGCTGAGATGCAAGTGCAACAAAATGCAAGAAGCTATTAAGGCACTACTTAGCTTAGTATATCCCAGGTGCTTTCTGCAATCATATGGCGCAGACACATCAACAAGGAGGTGGTCTTGGAAAGTTCAGAGAAGTTGTGGACATTTTAAGTGGAACAAATGACAAAATCGTAAGGCGACTAAGGAATGGACGCGCAAATAAGAAATCCCCAACATGTACGCCCCTGCAAAATTATATAGCCTCTCAGTTCTTGCTATGGATTCTTTAGTCCTTTTCCACAGGCCTAACATATATAATCCATATATAACCAATCACATAAGGATGACCAACATGTCACAGTCCTAGAAACTACTATAAAATAGAAGTAGGTGCAAACGTCTATTTTCACTTACTAATTGACGTTTCTATCAAACAATCGTAGAAGCGATCAACAACTGTTTATCTTTCTACATCAATTTAGACAGTTAACAGTAAGCAAAGATAGCATTATAATCCCAGTCAACTATGTATATAACTAGAAAAAAATGATGAAAACAAGAAGACTGTCCAACCAATTGACTACAATTATTGAGGAGCTACATGGAGAGTGCTAGTATTAAAATCGACCTTGCAATCTAGGCTCGATCGAAACTGAAACTGAAACCGGCCTTGCAATCTAGGCTCCTCCACCTTTCACAGCGGTGGAGCAAACTGAAACTGAAATCAGCCTTGCAATCTACTACAAACCCTCAACAAAATTCGTATTGAAACTTTTTTTTAAAACAGCCTCTACAAGGCCGTAAATTGGCATACGAAAACAATGCGCTCAAGATACTAACTTTCGGGACAGCAAACTAAAACGATGGCTGCTCTCAAACCATACATCCAAATGACGCAAATAAATACTCTACGGAAAGCTTGGAACTTGCTTTACAGATTTCATATAGAGGCAACTCGAAATTCTGAGAATAACTAACTCGTTTTTCACCTAGAAGCTGTCTGTCCAGATTTGACAGTGCAGTTTTTAACTGAACCAGATTCAGTTTACAGCCAGAGATACCCAGTGCTCCAGACTTTTGCTAGAAGGCAATCAACACCTTGCAACATCATGGATGGGCTATATCCCTAACTGATTTGACTAAGCAAAGGAACTAACATAGAGAAGGTCCGACCAGGCACCAAAACCAAATAAGTATAAGCACTGAAATCACCAACGAATTTGCAAATTGGTTCAGGAATCCATCTCCAATTATCAAATCTAATTCTAATCTATGAGATGCTGCCACAGATCCCTAGTTCTTACCTAGCCAGCATCATAGAGAAGAGGGCTGATACGTACCGCTGGTGCTCGCCTCAGACAAGAAGAAGCAGGAAAAGGTGCGGCGCGGCCAGCGCCATGGATTCTCACAACGAACTGCAAAAATATATTCAGTGAGTTGCGACAGAATTGAAAGGAGCTGCAAATGAACACATGTTTTAACAGCAGGAAAGTCATGAATGGGCAAACTAAAGTGCATGGCTTCAGGGATACAAGACTAATAAGGTGCATAGAGAGATGTTATAAACTTGTTCATATTGTTGGGGATCGTTGTAGAAATTAAAAAATTTCTACGCATCACCAAGATAAATATATGGAGTAACTAGCAACAAGAGAGAGGGGAGTGCATCTTCATACCCTTGAAGATCGCGAGTCGGAAGCATTACAAGAACGCGGATGAAGGAGTCGTACTCGTAGCGATTCAGATCATGGTGGATTCCGATCTAAGCACCGAACAACGGCACCTCCGCGTTCAACACACGTGCAGCCCGGTGACGTCTCCCGCACCTTGATCCAGCAAGGAGGAGGGAGAGGTTGAGGAAGATGGCTCCAGCAGCAGCATGATGGCGTGGTGGTGATGGAGTGGCAGTTCTCCGGCAGGGCTTCGCCAAGCTCACGCGGAGGAGGAGAGGTGTTGGGGAGGGGAGGGGCTGCACCTTGGATGTTGTGCTGCAGCCCTCCCTCCACCCCTCTATTTATAAGTAGAAGGGGGAAGGGGGTCGGCCCCTCTAGATGAGATCTAGAGGGGGGCGGCGGCCAAGGGGGAGGGGGCTTGCCCCCCAAGCAAGGGGGCGCCCCCTTTAGGGTCCCCCCTGACCCTAGGCGAATGGGCCCTGGGGGGGTGGCGCCCAGCCCACTTAGGGGCTGGTTCCCTTCCACCTACAGCCCATAAGGCCCTCCGCGGCAGGTGGACCCTCCCGGTGGACCCCCGGAACCCCTCCGATGGTCCCGGTACAATAGCGGTATACCCCAAATATTTCCGGTGACCGTATGATGACTTCCCATATATAAATCTTCACCTCCGGACCATTCCGGAACTCCTCGTGACGTTCGGGATCTCATTTGAGACTCCGAACAACATTCGGTAATCACATACAAATCTTCCTTATAACCCTAGCATCATCGAACCTTAAGTGTGTAGACCCTACGGGTTCGGGAATCATGCAGACATGACCGAGACAACTCTCCGGCCAATAACCAACAGCGTGATCTAGATACCCATGTTGGCTCCCACATGTTCCACGATGATCTCATCGGATGAACCACGTTGTCGAGGATTCAAGTAATCCCGTATACAATTCCCTTTGTCAATCGGTATGTTACTTGCCCGAGATTCGATCGTCGGTATCCCAATACCTCGTTCAATCTCGTTACCAGCAAGTCACTTTACTCGTTCCACAATGCATGATCCCGTGACCAACTACTTAGTCACATTGAGCTCATTAGGATGATGCATTACCGAGTGGGCCCAGAGATACCTCTCTGTCATACGGAGTGACAAATCCCGGTCTCGATTCGTGTCAACCCAACATACACTTTCGGAGATACATGTAGTGCACTTTTATGGCCACCCAGTTACGTTGTGACGTTCATACACCCAAAGCATTCCTACGGTATCCGGGAGTTGCATGATCTCATGGTCTAAGGAAATGATACTTGACATTAGAAAATCTTTAGCAAACGAACTACACGATCTTGTGCTATGCTTAGGATTGGGTCTTGTCCATCACATCATTCTCCTAATGATGTGATCCCGTTATCAATGACATCCAATGTCCATAGTCAGGAAACCATGACTATCTGTTGATCAATGAGCTAGTAAACTAGAGGCTCACTAGGGACTTGTTGTGGTCTATGTATTCACACATGTATTACAGTTTCTGGTCAATACAATTATAGCATGAACAACAGACAATTATCATGAACAAGGAAATATAATAATAACCATTTTATTATTGCCTCTTGGGCATATTTCCAACAGTCTCCCACTTGCACTAGAGTCAATAATCTAGTTACATTGTGATGAATTGAACACTCATAGAGTTCTGGTGTTGATCATGTTTTGCTCATGGAAGAGGTTTAGTCAACGGATCTGCGACATTCATATTCGTATGCACTTTACAAATATCTATGTCTCCATCTTGAACGTTTTCACGAATGGAGTTGAAGCGACGCTTGATGTGCCTGGTCTTCTTGTGAAACCTGGGCTCCTTGGCAAGGGCAATAGCTCTAGTGTTGTCACAGAAGAGAGTCATCGGCCCCGATGCATTGGGAATAACTCCTAGGTCGGTAATGAACTCCTTCATCCAGATTGCTTCATGTGCTGCCTCTGAGGCTGCCATGTACTCCGCTTCACATGTAGATCCCGCCACGATGCTTTGCTTGCAACTACTCCATCTTACTGCCCCACCATTCAAAATATACACGTATCCGGTTTGTGACTTGGAGTCATCCAGATCTATGTCGAAGCTAGCATCGACGTAACCCTTTACGACGAGCTCTTCGTCACCTCCATAAACGAGAAACATATCCTTAGTCCTTTTCAGGTACTTCAGGATATTCTTGACCGCTGTCCACTGTTCCATGCCGGGATTACTTCGGTACCTTCCTACCAAACTTACGGCAAGGTTTACATCAGGTCTGGTACACAACATGGCATACATAATAGACCCTATGGCTGAGGCACAGGGGATGACACTCATCTTTTCTCTATCTTCCGACGTGGTCGGGCTTTGAGTCGAGCTCAATTTCACACCTTGCAATACAGGCAAGAACCCCTTTCTTGGACTGATCCATATTGAAATTCTTCAATATCTTATCAAGGTATGTGCTTTGCGAAAGGCCTATGAGGCGTCTTGATCTATCTCTATAGATCTTGATGCCTAATATGTAAGCAGCTTCTCCAAGGTCCTCCATTGGAAAACACTTGTTCAAGTAGGCCTTTATGCTTTCCAAAAGTTCTATATCATTTCCCATCAATAGTATGTCATCCACATATAGTATGAGAAATGCTACAGAGCTCCCACTCACTTTCTTGTAAATGCAGGCTTCTCCATAAGTCTGCATAAACCCAAACGCTTTGATCATTTCATCAAAGCAAATGTTCCAACTCCGAGATGCTTGCACCAGCCCATAGATGGAGCGCTGGAGCTTGCATACCTTATTAGCATTCTTAGGATTGACAAAACCTTCCGGCTGCATCATATACAATTCTTCCTTAAGGAAGCCGTTAAGGAATGCCATTTTGACGTCCATTTGCCATATCTCATAATCATAGAATGCGGCAATTGCTAACATGATTCGGACGGACTTTAGTTTCGCTACAGGTGAGAAGGTCTCATCGTAGTCAACCCCTTGAACTTGTCGATAACCCTTAGCGACAAGCCGAGCCTTATAGATGGTAACATTACCATCCGCGTCCGTCTTCTTCTTAAAGATCCATTTATTTTCTATCGCTCTCCGATCATCGGGCAAGTCTGTCAAAGTCCATACTTTGTTTTCATACATGGATCCTATCTCGGATTGCATGGCTTCAAGCTATTTGTTGGAATCTGGGACCGCCATCGCTTCTTCATAGTTCGAAGGTTCACCGTTGTCTAACAACATGATTTCTAGGACAGGGTTGCCATACCATTCTGGTGTGGAACGTGTCCTTGTGGACCTACGAAGTTTAGTAGCAACTTGATATGAAGTACCTTGATCATCATCATTAACTTCCTCTCTAGTCGGTGCAGGCACCACAGAAACATCTTCCTGAGCTACGCTACTTTCTGCTTCAAGAGGCAGTACTTCATCAAGTTCTACTTTCCTCCCACTTACTTCTTTCGAGAGAAACTCTTTCTCTAGAAAGGACCCGTTCTTGGCAACAAAGATCTTGCCTTAGGATCTGAGGTAGAAGGTATACCCAATGGTTTCCTTAGGGTATCCTATGAAGATGCATTTTTCCGACTTGGGTTCAACTTTTCAGGTTGAAGTTTCTTGACATAAGCATCGCATCCCCAAACTTTTAGAAATGACAGCTTAGGTTTCTTCCCAAACCATAACTCATACGGTGTCGTCTCAACAGATTTAGACGGTGCCCTATTTAAAGTGAATGTAGCTGTTTCTAGAGTGCATCCCCAAAATGATAGCGGTAAATTGGTAAGAGACATCATAGATCGCACCATATCCAATAGAGTGCGATTACGACGTTCGGACACACCGTTACGCTGAGGTGTTCCAGGCGGCGTGAGTTGTGAAAAAATTCCACATTTCCTTAAGTGCGTACCAAATTCGTGACTCAAATATTCTCCCACACGATCTGATCGTAAGAACTTTATTTTTCTGTCACCTTGATTCTCTACCTCATTCTGAAATTCCTTGAACTTTTCAAAGGTCTCGGACTTGTGTTTCATCAAGTAGACATAACCATATCTACTTAAGTCATCAGTGAGGGTGAGAACATAACGATAGCCTCCGCGAGCCTCAACGCTCATTGGACCGCACACATCAGTATGTATGATTTCCAATAAGTTGGTTGCTCGCTCCATTGTTCCGGAGAACGGAGTCTTGGTCATTTTGCCCATGAGGCATGGTTCGCATGTGTAAAAAGACTCTAAAAGTCCATCTGCATGGAGCTTCTTCATGCGTTTGACACCAATGTGACCAAGGCGGCAGTGCCACAAGTATGTGGGACTATCGTTATCAACCTTACATCTTTTAGTATTCACACTATGAATATGTGTAACATCACGTTCGAGATTCATTAAGAATAAACCATTGACCAGCGGGGCATGACCATAAAACATATCTCTCATATAAATAGAACAACCATCATTCTCGGATTTAAATGAGTAGCCATCTCACATTAAACAAGATCTAGATACAATGTTCATGCTCAAAGCTGGCACTAAATAACAATTATTGAGGTTTAAAACTAATCCCGTAGGTAAATGTAGAGGTAGCGTGCCGACGGCGATCACATCAACCTTGGAACCATTCCTGATGTGCATCATCACCTCGTCCTTCGCCAGTCTCCGCTTATTCCGCAGCTCCTGCTTTGAGTTACAAATATGAGCAAGTGCACCGGTATCAAATACCCAGGAGCTACTACGAGTACTGGTAAGGTACACATCAATAACATGTATATCACATATACCTTTGGTGTTGCCCGCCTTCTTGTCCGCTAAGTACTTGGGGAAGTTCCGCTTCCAGTGTCCGTTTCCCTTGCAATAAAAGCACTCAGTCTCAGGCTTGGGTCCATGCTTTGGCTTCTTCCCGGCAACTGGCTTACCGGGCGCGGCAACTCCCTTGTCGTCCTTCTTGAATTTCTTCTTACCCTTGCCTTTCTTGAAACTAGTGGTTTTATTGACCATCAACACTTGATGTTCCTTTTTGATCTCCACCTCCACTGATTTTAGCATTGAATATACTCAGGAATGGTTTTCACCATCCCCTGCATATTGAAATTCATCACAAAGCTCTTGTAGCTAGGTGGAAGCAACTGGAGGATTCTGTCGACTACCGCATCATCCGGGAGATTAACTCCCAATTGAGATAAGCGGTTGTGCAACCCAGACATTTTGAGTATGTGCTCGCTGACAGAACCATTCTCCTCTATCTTACAACTATAGAACTTGTCGGAGATTTCATATATCTTGACCCGGGCATGAGCTTGGAAAACCATTTTCAGCTCTTGGAACATCTCATATGCTCCGTGCTGCTGAAAACACTTTCGGAGCCCCGGTTCTAAGCTGTAAAGCATGCCGCACTGAACCAGGGAGTAATCATCACTACGTGACTGCCAGGCGTTCATAACGTCTTGAGTTGCTGGGAAAACGGGTGCTTCACCTAGCAGTGCATCTAGGACATATGCTTTCTTGGCAGCTATGAGGATGACCCTCAAGTTCCGGACCCAGTCCGTATAGTTGCTACCATCGTCTTTCAGCTTGGTTTTCTCTAGGAACACGTTGAAGTTGAGGGCAACATTAGCGTGGGCCATGTGATCTACAAGACATATTGCAAAGATTTTAGAATAAGTTCATGATAATTAAGTTCATCTAATCAAATTATTTAATGAACTCCCACTTAGATAGACATCCCTCTAGTCATCTAAGTGATACATGATCCGAGTCAACTAGGCCGTGTCCGATCATCACGTGAGACGGACTAGTCATCATCGGTGAACATCTTCATGTTGATCGTATCTGCTATACGACTCATGTTCGACCTTTCGGTCTCTTGTGTTCCGAGGCCATGTCTGTACATGCTAGGCTCATCAAGTCAACCTAAGTGTTTTGCATGTGTAAATCTGGCTTACACCCATTGTATTCGAACGTTAGAATCTATCACACCCGATCATCACGTGGTGCTTCGAAACAACAAACCTTCGCAATGGTGCACAGTTAGGGGGGACACTTTCTTGAAATTTTATGAGGGGTCATCTTATTTATGCTACCGTCGTTCTAAGCAAATAAGATGTAAAACATGATAAACATCACATGCAAACAAATAATGACATGATATGGCCAATATCATTTTTGTTCCTTTTGATCTCCATCTTCGGGGCGCCATGATCATCATCGTCACTGGCATGACACCATGATCTCCATCATCGTGTCTTCATGAAGTTGTCTCGCCAACTATTACTTCTACTACTATGGCTAACAGTTTAGCAATAAAGTAAAGTAATTACATGGCGTTATTCAATGACATGCAGGTCATACAATAAATTAAGACAACTCCTATGACTCCTGCTGGTTGTCATACTCATCGACATGCAAGTCGTGATTCCTATTACAAGAACATGATCAATCTCATACATCACATATATATCATTCATCACATCCTTTTGGCCATATCACATCACATGACATATGCTGCAAGAACAAGTTAGACATCCTCTAATTGTTGTTGCAAGTTTTTACGTGGCTGCTATAGGTTTCTAGCAAGAACGTTTCTTACCTATGCCAAAACCACAACGTGATATGCCAATTGCTATTTACCCTTCATAAGGACCCTTTTCATCGAATCCGATCTGACTAAAGTGGGAGAGACAGACACCCGCTAGCCACCTTATGCAACTAGTGCATGTCAGTCGGTGGAACCTGTCTCACATAAGCGTACGTGTAAGGTCTGTCCGGGCTGCTTCATCCCATGATGCCGCCGAATCAAGATAAGACTAGTAGTGGCAAGTAAACTAACAAAATCGACACCCACAACAACTTGTGTTCTACTCGTGCATAGAAACTACGCATAGACCTAGCTCATGATGCCACTGTTGGGGATCGTTGCAGAAATTAAAAAAATTCTACGCATCACCAAGATCAATCTATGGAGTAACTAGCAACGAGAGAGAGGGGATTGCATCTTCATACCCTTGAAGATTGCGAGTCGGAAGTGTTACAAGAACGCGGATGAAGGAGTCGTACTCGTAGCGATTCAGATCACGGTGGATTCCGATCTAAGTGCCGAACAACGGCACCTCTGTGTTCAACACATGTGCATCCTGGTGATGTCTCCTGCACCTTGATCCAGCAAAGAGGAGGGAGAGGTTGAGGAAGATAGCTCCAGCAGCAGCACGACGGCGTGGTGGTGATGGAGTGGCAGTTCTCCGGCAGGGCTTCACCAAGCTCACGCGGAGGAGGAGAGGTGTTGGGGAGGGGAGGGGCTACGCCTTGGATGTTGTGCTGCAGCCCTCCCTCCACCCCTCTATTTATAGGGAGAAGGGGGCCGGCCCCTCTAGATGAGATCTAGAGGGGGGCGGCGGCCAAGGGGGACGGGACTTGCCCCTCAAGGAAGGGGGCGACCCTTTAGGGTTCCCCCCAACCCTAGGCGCATGGGCCCTAGGGGGGATGGCGCCCAGCCCTCTTAGGGACTGGTTCCCTTCCACCTACAGCCCATAAGGCCCTCCGGGGCAGGCGGACCCTCCCGGTGGACCCCCGGAACCCCTCCGGTGCTCCCGGTACAATACCGGTATACCCCCGAATATTTCCGGCGACCGTATAATGACTTCCCATATATAAATCTTCACCTCCGGACCATTCCAGAACTCCTCATGACGCCTGGGATCTCATCCGGGACTCCGAACAACATTCAGAAATCATATACAAATCTTCCTTATAACCCTAGCGTCATCGAACCTTAAGTGTGTAGACCCTACGGGTTCGGGAATCATGCTGACATGACCGAGACAGCTCTCCGGCAAATAACCAACAACGGGATCTGTATACCCATGTTGGCTCCCACATGTTCCACGATGATCTCATCGGATGAACCACGATGTCGAGGATTCAAGTAATCCCGTATACAATTCCCTTTGTCAATCGGTACGTTACTTGCCCGAGATTCGATCTTTGGTATCCCAATACCTCGTTCAATCTCGTTACCGGCAAGTCACTTTACTCGTTCTGCAATGCATGATCTTGTGACCAACTACTTAGTCACATTGAGCTCATTAGGATGATGCATTACCGAGTGGGCCCAGAGATACCTCTCTGTCATACGGAGTGACAAATCCCGGTCTCGATTCGTGTCAACCCAACATACACTTTCGGAGATACCTGTAGTGCACCTTTATAGCCACCCAGTTACGTTGTGATGTTTGGTACACCCAAAGCATTCCTATGGTATCCGGGAGTTGCACGATCTCATGGTCTAAGAAAATGATACTTGACATTAGAAAAGCTTTAGCAAACGAACTACACGATCTTGTGCTATGCTTAGGATTGGGTCTTGTCCATCACATCATTATCCTAATGATGTGATCCCGTTATCAATGACATCCAATGTCCATAGTCAGGAAACCATGACCATCTGTTGATCAACGAGCTAGTCAACTAGAGGCTCACTAGGGACTTGTTGTGGTCTATGTATTCACACATGTATTACGGTTTCCGGTCAATACAATTATAGCATGAAAAATAGACAATTACCATGAACAAGGAAATATAATAATAAACATTTTATTATTGCCTCTAGGGCATATTTCCAACACATATTGACTAGGATAATTAAGGAATAAAAACCAGTGGATCTCGCTTGAATGGATGCAAATGAGGGTTAGCTGTTGCATTAAAGCGATGCATCCATAAATCCAATCTAAGAATGTTACAACTTACATCATCATCATCATGGCCAAATGATAGAGAAGTGAGATGGATCCATACTCTTGGTCTGGGAAGTCCCACTGACCACCCATGTGTTTGTGGCGATGGACGCTTGCACTGCATCGACAGAAAACAGGACACAAACAAGTCAGTAATCCCCATCTACACCTCCACATGGTAAGCAGAAGCAAGCAACGAGTATGCAGAGACACCATGAAGGAAATAAATAACATGCCTTTGGGGTTGATGAACTAGATGACGAGGTCGTCCTTGAAGATGTTGACCTCCTCGATGGCGGGGATGGTGTTGACGCCCACCCTCTTGAGCATGCTCTGCAGCCGCTTGTCATCCGTGGTCGCCGTCTTGTGCACCGCCTTCTTGTTCCTACACCAGACCCCAGCCAACGAGCCAGATTAGCAATTGCAATCCCAACCTTTTCCATAGATCGGTCGCGCCAGTCGAGGACAAGGACCTACCGGCGCATGGTGCCCTTGCCGCTGGTGCGAACGGTGCCGACCATCTTCATGAGCCTCTCCTTGTTCATCTGCGGAACCAGCCACCAAACAAACAACCCGTGAGATCTCCGTCCTGTGGCGGGGCGCCCGATTTGAGCGCGTGATGCACGGGGAGGGGTGTGGGAGGAGGAGGGGACTGACCTTGCCAGAGCGGGTGGGTCACGGTGTCGGCGCCGGCGGGCGGTGGGGGGAGGGGGTGCTCGCTTAGGCTCACCGGAGAGGAGGAAGGGAGCCGACTGCTCTCCTTCCTCGGGCCTGCCTGGATTGAGCATCACCATGGTGCGGATCTCGCACATGAACATGGGACGCAGCGGGTGGGTCGCAGCAGCTTGAGCTAGGGCTTCGGGCGCCGAGAGAGGCAGTGGCTGCTGGTGAGGTGGGGGGCACCGACGGTGGGGTTGGGGAAGAGGAGGTTGTCAGCATTGCCGACGGATATGGGGTTGGTTGGGGGAATCGTGGGGAGTGGAGGAGAAACACAGAGACAAAGGCGAAGGAGGGGTGAGAGGCCGAGGTGGCGGCGGCAAGGAGATCACTTAGCAGTAGCGTTGGGTTTATACCCCACGCTAAACCAATGCTACTACTATGGCATGTCCGGGTGCACGATGGAGACCACTTAGTAGTAGCGTGGGATATATAACCAGCACTACTACTATCAACTTAGTAGTAGCGTGGGTTTATAACCCGCGCTACTACTACTGCTTGTCCCGGAGGGCGCGGTGAAGAACACTTAGTACCAGCGCAGGTTTATACACCTTGCTACTATTATCACCTTAGTAGTAGCGCGGGTTTTATACCCTCGCTACTACTAATTATTAGTAGCGCCTCTTTTTAGACCGTGCTACTAATAAAATTCTGTGTATAAGCTTTTCCCTAGTAGTGTAGGGACACGGTGTTTATTTATGTATTCACACATGTATCAAGGTTTCCGATCAATACAATTCTAGGATGAATAATAAACCTTTATCATGAATAAGGAAATATAAAATAACAATTTTATTATTGCCTCAAGGGCATATTTCCTTCAGTCTCCCACTTGCACTAGAGTCAATAATCTAGTTCACGTCATCTTGTGATTAACACCCATAGTTCACATCGCCATGTGACCAAAACCCAAAGATTGTACTAGAGTCAGTAATCTAGTTCACATCACTATGTGATTAACACCCAAAGAGTACTAAGGCGTGATCTTGTTTTGCTTGTGAGAGAGGTTTAGTAAACGCATCTGCCACATTGAGATCCATATGTATTTCGCAAATTTTTATGTCCATAATGCTCTGCATGGAGCTACTTTAGATAACTGTGTTGGGGAACGTTGCAGAAAATTAAATTTTTTCCTACGGTTTCACCAAGATCCATCTATGAGTTCATCTAAGCAACGAGTCATGGGAGAGAGATTGCATCTACATATCACTTTGTAGATCGCGTACGAAAGCGTTCGAGGGAACGGTGATGATGGAGTCGTACTCGCCGTGATTCAGATCACCGATGACCAAGTGCTGAACGGACAGCACCTCCGCGTTCAACACACGTACGGTACGGACGACGTCTCCTCCTTCTTGATACAGCAAGGGGGAAGGAGAGGTTGAGGAAGAAGGCTCCAGCAGCAGCACGACGGCGTGATGATGGTGGAGAGGCAGTACTCCGACAGGGCTTCGCAAAGCGCTCAACGGAGGAGGAGAGGTGTTGGGGAGGGGAGGGGCTGCGCCTTGGATCAGGTCTTCAGCCCTCCCCTCGCCCCTCTATTTATAGGGGAAGGGGGAAGGGGGCCGGCCCCCTCTAGATGAGATCTAG
>NC_041381.1:497242330-497256574 GCF_002162155.2 Triticum dicoccoides
CCACTAGGGTCCCCCCCCCCAACCCTAGGTGCATGGGCCCAAGGGGGGGGGGCGCCCAGCCCTCCAGGGGCTGGTGCCCTGCCCCACGCGTCCCATGTGGCCCACCAAGAGGGGTGGCCCCTCCCGGTGGACCCCCGGAACCCTTCCGGTGGCCCCGGTACAATACCGATATGTCCCCGAAACTTTCCGGTGTCCGTATGACAACTTCCCATATATAAATGTTCACCTCTGGACCCTTCCGGAACTCCTCGTGACGTCCCGGATCTCATCTGGGACTCCGAACAACATTCGGTAATCACATACAAGTCTTCCTAATAACCCTAGCATCACCGAACCTTAAGTGTGTAGACCCTACGGGTTCGGGAGACATGCAGACATGACCGAGACGGTTCTCCGGTCAATAACCAACAATGGGATCTGGATACCCATGTTTGCTCCCACATGCTCCTCGATGATCTCATCTGATGAACCACGATGTCGAGGATTCAAACAACCCTGTATACTATTCACTTTGTCAGACGGTATGTTACTTGCCCGAGACTCGATCGTCAGTATCCCAATACCTCGTTCAGTCTCGTTACCGGCAAGTCACTTTACTCGTACCGTAATGCATGATCCCGTGACCAGACACTTGGTCACTTTGAGCTCATTATGATGATGCACTACCAAGTGGGCCCAGTGATACCTCTCCGTAATCCGGAGTGACAAATCCCAGTCTCGATCCGTGTCAACCCGACAGACACTTTCGGAGATACCTGTAGTGCACCTTTATAGTCACCCAGTTACGTTGTGATGTTTGGTACACCCAAAGCACTTCTACGGTATCCGGGAGTTACGCGATCTCATGGTCTAAGGAAGAGATACTTGACATTGGAAAAGCTCTAGCAAAACGAACTACACGATCTTGTGCTATGCTTAGGATTGGGTCTTGTCCATCACGTCATTCTCCTAATGACGTGATCCCGTTGTCAATGACATCTAATGTCCATAGTCAGGAAACCATGACTATCTATTGACCAACGAGCTAGTCAACTAGAGGCTTACTAGGGACGTATTGTGGTCTATGTATTCACACGTGTATTACGATTTCCGGACAATACAATTATAGCATGAATAAAAGACAATTATCATGAATAAGGAAATATAATAATAATCCATTTATTATTGCCTCTAGGGCATATTTCCAACAGTCTCCCACTTGCACTAGAGTCAATAATCTAGTTACATTGTGATGAATCGAACACCCATAGAGTTCTGATGTTGATCATGTTTTGCTCGCGAGAGAGGTTTAGTCAACGGATCCGCGACATTCAGATCCGTATGTACTTTGCAAATATCTATGTCTCCATCTTGAACATTTTCACGGATGGAGTTGAAGCGACGCTTGATGTGCCTGGTCTTCTTGTGAAACCTGGGCTCCTTCGCAAGGGCAATAGCTCCAGTGTTGTCACAGAAGAGTTTGATCGGCCCCGACGCATTGGGTATGACTCCTAGGTCAGTGATGAACTCCTTCACCCAAATTGCTTCATGCGCTGCCTCCGAGGCTGCCATGTACTCCGCTTCACATGTAGATCCCGCCACGACGCTCTGCTTGCAGCTGCACCAGCTTACTGCTCCACCATTCAACATATACACGTATCCGGTTTGTGACTTAGAGTCATCTAGATCTGTGTGAAGCTAGCGTCGACGTAACCCTTTACGACGAGCTCTTCGTCACCTCCATAAACGAGAAACATGTCCTTTGTCCTTTTCAGGTACTTCAGGATATTCTTGACCGCTGTCCAGTGTTCCTTGCCGGGATTACTTTGGTACCTTCCTACCAAACTTACGGCAAGGTTTACATCAGGTCTGGTACACAGCATGGCATACATAATAGATCCTATGGCTGAGGCATAGGGGATGACGCTCATCTCTTCTTTATATTTTGCCGTGGTCGGGCATTGAGCCGAGCTCAATCTCACACCTTGCTGTACAGGCAAGAACCCTTTCTTGGACTAATCCATTTTGAACTTCTTCAAAATCTTATCAAGGTATGTGCTTTGTGAAAGACCTATGAGGCGTCTCGATCTATCCCTATAGATCTTGATGCCTAATATGTAAGCATCTTCTCCAAGGTCCTTCATTGAAAAACACTTATTCAAGTAGGCCTTAATGCTATGCAAGAATTTTATATCATTTCCCATCAAAAGTATGTCATCTACATATAATATGAGAAATGCTACAAAGCTCCCACTCACTTTCTTGTAAACGCAGGCTTCTCCATAAGTCTGCATAAACCCAAACGCTTTGATCATCTCATCAAAACGAATGTTCCAACTCCGAGATGCTTGCACCAGCCCATAAATGGATCGCTGGAGCTTGCACACTTTGTTAGCATTCTTAGATCGACAAAACCCTCCGGCTGCATCATATACAGTTCTTCCTTAAGATGCCCGTTAAGGAATGCCGTTTTGACGTCCATCTGCCATATCTCGTAATCATATTATGCGGCAATTGCTAACATGATTCGGACGGACTTAAGCTTCGCTACGGGAGAGAAAGTCTCATCGTAGTCAATTCCTTGAACTTGCCGATAACCCTTAGCGACAAGTCGAGCTTTATAGATGGTGACATTACCATCCGCGTCCGTCTTCTTCTTAAAGATCCACTTGTTTTCTATCGCTCGCCGATCATCGGGCAAGTCAGTCAAAGTCCATACTTTGTTTTCATACATGGATTCTATCTCGGATTTCATGGCTTCTAGCCATTTGTTGGAATCTGGGCCCGCCATCGCTTCTTCATAGTTCGAAGGTTCACCGTTGTCTAACAACATGATTTCCAGGACAGGGTTGCCATACCACTCTGGTGTGGAACGTGTCCTTGTGGACCTACGAAGTTCAGTAGAAACTTGATCAGAAGTACCTTGATCATCATCATTAATTTCCTCTCCAGTCGGTGTAGGCACCACAGGAACGTTTTCTTGAGCTGCACTACTTTCCGGTTCAAGAGGTAGTACTTCATCGAGTTCTACTTTCCTCCCACTTACTCCTTTCGAGAGAAACTCTTTTTCCAGAAAGGATCCGTTCTTGGCAACAAAGATCTTGCCCTTGGATCTTAAGTAGAAGGTATACCCAATGGTTTCCTTAGGGTATCCTATGAAGACGCATTTTTCCGACTTGGGTTCGAGCTTTTCAGGTTGAAGTTTCTTGACATAAGCATCGCATCCCCAAACTTTTAGAAACGGCAGCTTAGGTTTCTTCCCAAACCATAATTCATACGGTGTCGTCTCAACGGATTTAGACGGTGCCCTATTTAAAGTGAATGTAGCTGTCTCTAGAGCGTATCCCCAAAATGATAGCGGTAAATTGGTAAGAGACATCATAGATCGCACCATATCCAATAGAGTGCGATTACGACGTTCGGACACACCGTTACGCTGAGGTGTTCCAGGCGGCGTGAGTTGTGAAACGATTCCACATTTTCTTAAGTGTGTACCAAATTCGTGACTTAAATATTCTCCTCCATGATCCGATCGTAAGAACTTTATCTTTCGGTCATGTTGATTCTCTACTTCATTCTGAAATTCCTTGAACTTTTCAAAGGTCTCAGACTTGTGTTTCATCAAGTAGACATACCCATATCTACTCAAGTCATCAGTGAGAGTGAGAACATAACGATATCCTCCGCGAGCCTCAACGCTCATTAGACCGCACACATCGGTATGTATGATTTCCAACAAGTTGGTTGCTCGCTCCATTGTTCCGGAGAACGGGTTCTTAGTCATTTTGCCCATGAGGCATGGTTCGCATGTGTCAAATGATTCATAATCATAGAGACTCTAAAATTCCATCAGCATGGAGTTTCTTCATGCGCTTGACACCAATGTGACCAAGGCGGCAGTGCCACAAGTATGTGGGACTATCGTTATCAACTTTACATGTTTTGGTATTCACACTATGAATATGTGTAACATTACGTTCGAGATTCATTAATAATAAACCATTGACCATCGGGGCATGACCATAAAACATATCTCTCATATAAATAGAACAACCATTATTCTCGGATTTAAATGAGTAGCCATCTCGTATTAAACGAGATCCAGATACAATGTTCATGCTCAAACTTGGCACTAAATAACAATTATTGAGGTTTAAAACTAATCCCGTAGGTAAATGTAGAGGTAGCGTGCCGACGGCGATCACATCGACCTTGGAACCATTCCCGACGCGCATCGTCACCTCGTCCTTCGCCAGTCTCTGCTTATTCCGCAGCTCCTGCTGTGAGTTACAAATGTGAGCAACGGCGCCGGTATCAAATACCCAGGAGTTACTACGAGTACTGGTAAGGTACACATCAATTGCATGTATAGCAAATATACCTTTAGTGTTGCCGGCCTTCTTGTCCGCTAAGTATTTGGGGCAGTTCCGCTTCCAGTGACCCTTCCCCTTGCAATAAAAGCACTCAGTTCCAGGCTTGGGTCCATTCTTTGACTTCTTCCCGGCAACTGGCTTACCGGGCGCGGCAACATCTTTGCCGTCCTTCTTGAAGTTCTTCTTACCCTTGCCCTTTTTGAACTTAGTGGTCTTATTGACCATCAACACTTGATGTTCTTTCTTGATTTCAACCTCTGCTGACTTTAGCATTGAGAATACTTCAGGAATGGTCTTCACCATCCCCTGCATATTGTAGTTCAACACAAAGCTCTTGTAGCTCGGTGGGAGCGACTGAAGGATTCTGTCAATGACCGCCTCTTCCGGGAGGTTGATCTCCAACTGGGACAGGCGGTTGTGCAACCCAGACATTTTGAGTATGTGCTCACTGACAAAACTGTTTTCCTCCATCTTACAACTATAGAACTTGTCGGAGACTTCATATCTCTCGACCCGGGCATGAGCTTGGAAAACCATTTCAGCTCCTCGAACATCTCATATGCTCCGTGCTTCTCAAAACGCTTTTGGAGCCCCGGTTCTAAGCTGTAAAGCATGCCGCACTGAACGAGGGAGTAATCATCAACACGTGATTGCCAAGTGTTCATAACGTCTTGGTTCTCTGGGATGGGTGCTTCACCTAGCGGTGCATCTAGGACATAGTCTTTCTTGGCTGCTATGAGGATGATCCTCAGGTTCCGGACCCAGTCCGAATAGTTGCTGCCATCATCTTTCAGCTTGGTTTTCTCTAGGAACGCGTTGAAGTTCATGTTGACATGAGCGTTGGCCATTTGATCTACAAGACATATTTTGCAAAAGTTTTAGACTAAGTTCATGATAATTAAGTTCATCTAATCAAATTATTTAATGAACTCCCACTCAGATTAGACATCCCTCTAGTCATCTAAGTGTTACACGATCCAAGTCGACTAGGCCGTGTCCGATCATCACGTGAGACGGACTAGTCATCATCGGTGAACATCTCCATGTTGATCGTATCTTCCATACGACTCATGTTCGACCTTTCGGTCTCTGTGTTCCGAGGCCATGTCTGTACATGCTAGGCTCGTCAAGTTAACCCTAAGTGTTCTGCATGTGTAAATCTGTCTTACACCCGTTGTATGTGAACGTAAGGATCTATCACACCCGATCATCACGTGGTGCTTCGAAACGACGAACTTTAGCAACGGTGCACAGTTAGGGGGAACACTTTCTTGAAATTATTATAAGGGATCATCTTATTTACTACCGCCGTTCTAAGTAAACAAGATGCATAAAACATAATAAACATCACATGCAATTATATAGTAGTGACATGATATGGCCAATATCATATAACTCCTTTGATCTCCATCTTCGGGGCTCCATGATCATCTTCGTCACCGGCATGACACCATGATCTCCATCATCATGATCTCCATCATTGTGTCTTCATGAAGTTGTCACGCCAACGACTACTTCTACTTCTATGGCTAACGCGTTTAGCAATAAAGTAAAGTAATTTACATGGCGTTCTTCAATGACACACAGGTCATACAAAAAAATAAAGACAACTCCAATGGCTCCTGCCGGTTGTCATACTCATCGACATGCAAGTCGTGATTCCTATTACAAGAACATGATCTCATACATCACAATATATCATTCATCATTCATCACAACTTCTGGCCATATCACATCACATGACAATTGCTGCAAAAACAAGTTAGACGTCCTCTAATTGTTGTTGCATCTTTTACGTGGCTGCAATTGGGTTCTAGCAAGAACGTTTTCTTACCTACGAATAACCACAACGTGATTTTGTCAACTTCTATTTACCCTTCATAAGGACCCTTTTCATCTAATCCGCTCCAACTAAAGTAGGAGAGACAGACACCCGCTAGCCACCTTATGCAACTAGTGCATGTCAGTCGGTGGAACCTGTCTCACGTAAGCGTACGTGTAAGGTCGGTCCGGGCCGCTTCATCCCACAATACCGCTGAAGCAAGAAAAGACTAGTAGCGGCAAGCAAGTTGACAAGATCTACGCCCACAACAAAATTGTGTTCTACTCGTGCAATAGAGAACTACGCATAGACCTAGCTCATGATGCCACTGTTGGGGAACGTTGCAGAAAATTAAAAATTTTCCTACGGTTTCACCAAGATCCATCTATGAGTTCATCTAAGCAACGAGTCATGGGAGAGAGATTGCATCTACATACCACTTTGTAGATCGCGTATGGAAGCGTTCGAGGGAACGGTGATGATGGAGTCGTACTCGCCGTGATTCTGATCACCGATGACCAAGTGCTGAACGGACAGCACCTCCGCATTCAACACACGTACGGTACGGATGACGTCTCCTCCTTCTTGATCCAGCAAGGGGGAAGGAGAGGTTGAGGAAGAAGGCTCCAGCAGCAGCACGATGGCGTGATGATGGTGGAGAGGCAGTACTCCGACAGGGCTTCGCCAAGCGCTCAACGGAGGAGGAGAGGTGTTGGGGAGGGGAGGGGCTGCGCCTTGGATCAGGTCTTCAGCCCTCCCCTCGCCCCTCTATTTATAGGGGAAGGGGGAAGGGGGCCGTCCCCCTCTAGATGAGATCTAGAGGGGGGGCGGCGGTCAGGGAGGGGGGCTTGCCCCCCAAGCAAGGGGGGTTGCGCCCCCACTAGGGTTCCTCCCCCCAACCCTAGGCGCATGGGCCCAAGGGGGGGGGGCGCCCAGCCCTCCAGGGGCTGGTGCCCTGCCCCACGCGGCCCATGTGGCCCACCAAGAGGGGTGGCCCCTCCCGGTGGACCCCCGGAACCCTTCTGGTGGCCCCGGTACAATACCGATATGTCCCCGAAACTTTCCGGTGTCCATATGACAACTCCCCATATATAAATCTTCACCTCCGGACCCTTCCGGAACTCCTCGTGACATCCGGGATCTCATCCGGGACTCCGAACAACATTCGGTAATCACATACAAGTCTTCCTAATAACCCTAGCGTCACCGAACCTTAAGTGTGTAGACCCTACGGGTTTGGGAGACATGCAGACATGACCGAGATGGTTCTCCGGTCAATAACCAACAGCGGGATCTGGATACCCATGTTGGCTCCCACATGCTCCTCGATGATCTCATCGGATGAACCACGATGTCGAGGATTCAAACAACCCTGTATACTATTCCCTTTGTCAGACGGTATGTTACTTGCCCGAGACTCGATCGTCGGTATCCCAATACCTCGTTCAGTCTCGTTACCGGCAAGTCACTTTAATTGTACCGTAATGCATGATCTCGTGACCAGACACTTGGTCACTTTGAGCTCATTATGATGATGCACTACCGAGTGGGCCCAGTGATACCTCTCCGTAATCCGGAGTGACAAATCCCAGTCTCGATCCGTGTCAACCCGACAGACACTTTCGGAGATACCTGTAATGCACCTTTATAGTCACCCAGTTACGTTGTGACGTTTGGTACACCCAAAGCACTTCTACGGTATCCGGGAGTTATGCGATCTCATGGTCTAAGGAAGAGATACTTGACATTGGAAAAGCTCTAGCAAAACGCACTACACGATCTTGTGCTATGCTTAGGATTGGGTCTTGTCCATCACGTCATTCTCCTAATGACGTGATCCCATTGTCAATGACATCTAATGTCCATAGTCAGGAAACCATGACTATCTGTTGGCCAACGAGCTAGTCAACTAGAGGCTTACTAGGGACGTATTGTGGTCTATGTATTCACACGTGTATTACGATTTCTGGACAATACAATTATAGCATGAATAAAAGACAATTATCATGAACAAGGAAATATAATAATAATCCATTTATTATTGCCTCTAGGGCATATTTCCAAAAAATTGCTCCCACTTTCAATATGTATCAAGACTAAGACTCAGAGTCATCTGGATCAGTGTAAAAGCTTGCATCAACGTAACTTTTTACAATGAACTCTTTATCACCTCCATAACCGAGAAATATTTCCTTAGTCCTCTAAGGATAATTTTGACCACTGTCTAGTGATCTACTCCTGGATCACTATTGTACCCCCTTGCCAAACTCATGTTAAGGTACACAACAGGTTTGGTACACATCATGACATACTTTATAGAACCTATGGCTGAAGCATAGGGAGTGACTTTCATTCTCTCTCTATCTTCTGCCATGGTCGGCTTTGAGTCTTACTCAACTTCACACAGTGCAACACATGCAAGAACCCTTTATTTGACTGATCCATTTTGAACTTCTTTAAGACTTTGACAAGGTATGTGCTTTGTGAAAATCCTATTAAGCATATCGATCTATCTCTTTAGATCTTGATGCCCAATACATAAGTAGCTTCACTGAGGTCTTTCATTGAAAAATTCTTATTAAAGTGTCCTTTTATGCTATCCAGAAATTCTATATCATTTCCAATTAACAATATGCCATCCACATTTAATATCAGAAATGCTATAGAGCTCCCACCGACTTTCTTGTAAATACAGGCTCACAGTAAGTCTATATAAAACCATATGCTTTGATCACCTCATCAAAGCGTATATTCCAACTCCGAGATCACTGCACCAGTACATAGATGGATCGTTGGAGCTGAACACTTAGTTAGCACCTTTAGGATCGACAAAACCTTCTGGTTGCATCAATAGAACGCTTCTTTAAGATATCCATTAAGGAATGAAGTTTTGACATCCAATTGACATATTTCATAATCATAAAATGCGGCAATGGCTAGCATGATTCGGACGGACTTAAGCATCGCTACGGGTGAGAAAGTCTCATCGTAATCAACCCGTTGAACTTGTCGAAAACCTTTTGCGACATGTCGAGCTTTGTAGACAATAACATTACCATTAGCGTCAGCCTTCTTCTTGAAGATCCATTTATTTTCTATGGCTTGCCGATCATCGGGTAAGTCCACCAAAGTCCACACTTTGTTCTCATACATGGATTCTATCTCAAATTTCATGGCCTCAAGCCATCTATCAGAATCTGGGCTCATCATAGCTTCTTCATAGTTCGTAGGTTCGCCTTGGTCTAGTAACATGACTTCCAGAACAGGATTACCGTACCACTCTGGTGCGGATCATGCTATTGTTGACCTACAAAGTTCAGTAGTAACTTGATCTAAAGTTTCATGATCATCATCATTAGCTTCCTCTCTAGTTGGTGTAGGCATCACGGGAGTGGTTTTCTGTGATGAGCTACTTACCAATTTGAGAGAAGGTACATTTACCTCATCAAGTTCTACTTTCCTCCCACTCACTTCTTTCGAGAGAAACTTCTTCTCTAGAAAGGACCCAAACTTAGCAACAAAGATCTTGCCTTCGGATTTGTGGTAGAAGGTGTACCCAATAGCTTCTTTAGGATATCCTATGAAGACGCGCTTATCCAATTTGGGTTTGAACTTATCTGGCCGAAGCCTTTTGACATAAGCATCACATCCCCAAACTTTAAGAAACAACAACTTAGGTTTCTTGCCAAACCACAGTTCATACGGTATCGTCTCAACGGATTTAGATGTTGCCCTATTTAACATGAATGCAACTGTCTCTAATGCATAACCCCAAAATGATAGTGGTATATCGGTAAGAGACATCATAGATCCCACCATATCTAATAAAGTATGGTTACGATGTTCGGACACACCATTACGCTGTGGTGTTCCAGGTGGCGTGAGTTGTGAAACAATTCCACGTTGTTTTAAATGAAGGCCAGACTTGTAACTCAAATATTCGCCTCCGCTATCAGAACGTAGAAACTTTATTTTCTTGTTACGATGATTCTCCACTTCACTCTGAAATTCTTTGAACTTTTCAAATGTTTCAGACTTGTGTTTCATTAAGTAGATATACCCACACCTACTCAAATCATCTGTGAAGGACAGAAAATAACGATACCCGCCACGTGCTTCAACGCTCATCGGACCGCATACATCGGTATATATATTATTTCCAATAAGTCATTAGCTTGCTCCATTGTTCCGGAGAATAGAGTTTTAGTCATCTTGCCTATGAGGCATGGTTCACAAGTATCAAATGATTCATAATCAAGTGATCCCAAAAGTCCATCTGCATGGAGTTTCTTCATGCGCTTTACACCAATATGACCTAAACGACAGTGCCACAAATATGTTGCACTGTCATCATCAACTTTGCATCTTTTGGCATTAATATTATGAATATGTGTATTACTACGATCGAGATTCAATAAACCATTTACATTGGGTGTATGACCATAGAAGGTTTTATTCATGCAAACAGAACAACAATGATTCTCTGACTTAAATGAGTAGCCATATTGCAAATAAACATGATCCAATCATATTCATGCTCAACGCAAACACCAAATAACATTTATTTAGGTCCAACACTAATCCCGAAGGTAGAGGGAGTGTGCGATGGTGATCTTATCAACCTTGGAATCACTTCCAACACACATCGTCACCTCCCCTTAACTAGTCTCTATTCATTTTGCAACTCCTATTTCGAGTTACTAATGTTAGCAACTGAACCGATATTAAATACCCAGGGGCTACTATGAACACTAGTAAAGTACACATCAAATATGCCTTTGTTCACTTTGCCATCCTTCTTATCTGCCAAGTATTTGGGGCAGTTCCGCTTCCAGTGACCATTTCCTTTGCAGTAGAAGCACTCAGTTTCAGGCTTGGGTCTAGCTTTGGGCTTCTTCATGGGAGCAGCAACTTGTTTTTTTCTTGAAGTTCCCTTTCTGTCCCTTGCCCTTTTTCTTGAAACTAGTGGTTTTGTTAACCATAAACACTTGATGCTCTTTATTGATTTCTACCTTCGTCGATTTCAGCATCGTGAAGAGCTTGGGAATTGTTTTCGTCATCCCTTGCACATTATAGTTCATCACGAAGTTCTAGTAGCTTGGTGATAGTGACTAGAGAACTCTTGTCAATCACTATCTTTTCTGGAAGATTAACTCCCACTTGATTCAAGCGATTATAGTACCCAGACATTCTGAGCACATGCTCATTGGCTGAGCTATTCTCCTCCATCTTGTAGGAAAAGTACTTGTCAGAGGTCTCATACCTCTCGACATGGGCATGAGTCTGAAATACCAATTTTAGCTCTTGGAACATCTTATATGCTCCATGGCGTTCAAACCGTTTTTGAAGTCCCGGTTCTAAGCTGGAAAGCATGGCGCACTAAACTATCAAGTAGTCATCATACTGAGCTTGTCAAACGTTCATAACGTCTGCATCTGCTCCTGCAATAGGTCTGTCACCTAGTGGTGCATCAAGGACATAATTCTTCTGTGCAGTAATGAGGATAATCCTCAGATCACAGACCCAATCTGCATCATTGCTACTATCATCTTTCAACTTAGTTTTCTCTACGAACATATCAAAAATTAGGGGAGCTATATCGCCAGCTATTGATCTACAACATAGATATGCAAAACTATAAGACTAAGTTCATGATAAATTAAGTTTAGTTAATCAAATTACTTAAGAACTCCCACTTAAATAGACATCCCTCAAGTCATCTAAGTGATACATTATCCAAATCAACTAACCCATGTCCGATCATCACGTGAGATGGGGTAGTCATCAATGGTGAACATCTCTATGTTGATTATATCTATTATATGATTCACGTTCGACCTTTCGGTCTCCAGTGTTCCGAGGCCATGTCTGTACATGCTAGGCTCGTCAAGTTTAACCCAAGTATTCCGCATGTGTAAAACTTTCTTACACCCATTGTATGTGAATGCAGAGTCTATCACACCCGATTATCACGTGGTGTCGTGAAACGATGAACTGTAGCAATGGTGCATACTCAGGAAGAACACTTTTACCTTGAAATTTAGTGAAGGGATCATCTTATAATGCTACCACTGTACCAAGCAAAATAAGATGCATAAAATATAAACATCACATGCAATCAAAATATGTGACATGATATGGGCATCATCATCTTGTGCATTTGATCTCCATCTCCAAAGCATCATCATGATCTCCATCGTCACCGGTTCGACACCTTGATCTCCATCATTGCGTCGTGGTCATCTCGCCAACTATTGCTTCTATAACTTTTGCTAACTCACAGCGATAAAGTAAAGCAATTACATGGCGTTTCTATTTTGTACAATAAAGAGACAACCATAAGGCTCCTGCCGGTTGCCGATAACTTACTAAACATGATCATCTCACACAATAACGTTTATCACATCATATCTTGACCATATCACATCACAACAAACCCTGCAAAAACAAGTTAGATGTCCTCTACTTTGTTGTTGCAAGTTTTACGTGGCTGCTACGGGCTTCTAGCAAGAACCGTTCTTACCTATGAAAAAAACCACAACGGTGATTCATCAAGTTTGCTGTTTTAACCTTCTTCAAGGACCGGAGTAGTCAAATTCGATTCAACTAAAGTAGGAGAAACAGACACCCGCCAGCCACCTTTATGCAAAACTAGTTGCATGTCTGTCGATGGAACCGGTCTGATGTGTGTGGACATGTAAGGATGGTCTGGGCCGCTTCATCCCACAATACTGCCGAATCAAAATAAAACGTTGGTGGTAAGCAGTATGAGTATCACTGCCCACAACTCTTTGTGTTCTACTCATGCATATCATCTACGCATAGACCTGGCTCATGTTGCCATTGTTGGGAATTGTTGCATGGAAAACAAAAAAAATTCTACACACACGCAATGATCTATCCATGGAGATGCATAGCAACGAGAGGGAGAGTGTGTCTACGTACCCTCATAGACCATAAGCGGAAGCGTTTCACAACACGGTTGATGTAGTCGAACTTCTTCGCGCTTCAACTAATCAAGTACCGAACGCACGGTACCTCCGCGTTCTGCACACGTTCAACTCGGTAACGTCCCTTGTCTTCTTGATCTAGCAAGACGTCAAGGTAGTAGATGAGTTCCGTCAGCACGACAGTGTGGTGATGGTGATGGTGAAGTTATCTCCGCAGGGCTTCGCCTAAACACTATGAAAATATGACTGAGGGTGTAAACGGTGGAGGGGGGCGCCGCACACGGCTAGGCAATTGTCTGGGGTGTGCTGGGCACCCCTCCTCATATATATAGGTGGGAGGGAGAGGGGAGAGGCCAAGGGGTGCCCCAAGTAGGTCTGAATCCTACTTGGGCTCCTGCCCTTGGCCGCGCCCCTGCCATATTTATCGGAGGGGGAAGGAAATAGAGGGGGGAGAGGGAAGGAAGGGGGAATCCTATTCCACTCTTTCCTTTCCCTTCCCCCCTTTCCTTCTCCTCTTAGGCCGGCCCATATGGGGGGCGCATCAGCCCCTTGTGGCTAGTGTGTTTCCCTCTTGGCCCATAAGGCCCATATCTTTTGCCGGGGGTGCCCGGAACCCCTCACTACAAAAAAAGACACATCCGTGACATTTTGGGCCAAACGAATTTTTTTCTGTCATACATATGACACTTCTATGACGATAATTGTGACAAAACCTGGTATCATCATAGATGTGGTGGGCTCCTACTTCTATGACAAAAAATCATGACAGAAAATGGGCTTTTCGTCTTGGGCGGGCCGGAGATGCAGCTGCGTGACATTCTTTGGGCCGTCCATGACGGAAAAAACCGTGGTAGAAGCGAGGGGGAGGAAATTTTTTGGGAGTTGCCGGTTACGGTGGGAGGTCGGGGGCCGAGCGATGCGCGTTTCTCTCGTACACGTATGCGCGTGTGTGCGAGGCATTGGCTCTAATTGAACCCGAGCGAGGCGTTAGGCCTGAACCCGAGCGATTGCACTGCAGGCTACGCGTTACTGAACCCGAGCGATCGATCGATGGCTGTTAACTGAACCCGATGGAGCGATTCCTTCGCTACTGCTGCTAACTGAAGCCGATCGACTGGAT
>NC_041381.1:497256862-497276117 GCF_002162155.2 Triticum dicoccoides
GGATGAACAGTAAGCGGTGGCGTTGCCTCTGGATGAACAGGACCCCGTGGTGTGGAGGGCTGGAAGAACAGTAGACGGTGGAGGGGTGGCCGTGGAGGGGTGGTTGAATAGGAAACCGTGGTGTGGAGGGCTGGATGAACAGTAGACGGTGGAGGGGTGGTTGAAAAGTAGCCGGTGGAGTAGCGCATGGTGGAGGCTGGATCAACAGGAGCCCGTGGAGGCTGGAGGAGGTCCACGGTAGCCCGTGGAGGCTGGAGGAGGTCGACGGTGGAGATGAACAGTATCCCGTGGAGTCCCGTTTTGCGGTACGCCACACCCCTCCTGATGAACAGGACCCCCGTTTCGACCATAGCGCTCCAACACAAGTCCGTTTCGTCCATTTTGCGGTACACCACACCCCTCCCGATCAACAGGACCCCCGTTTCGATCATAGGAGGTCCATTTTCTCCGTTTTGCGGTATGGCACATCCCTCCTGATCAACAGGACCCCCATTTCGACCGTAGGAGGTTCGTTTCCTCCGTTTTGCGGTACGCCATACCCCTCTCGATGAACAGAATCCCGTTTCGACCGTAGGAGTTCCGTTTCGTCCATTTTGCGGTATGCCACGCCTCGTTTCCATCGCCTGTTCCGTCTAAGCCGGTTGGCTCCCACGCGTTCCGTTGCCTCCCGATGAACACGATGCATTCCGTTGCCTCCCGATGAACATGACACATTTCGTTGCCTCCCCATGAACACGACGCATTCCGTTGCCTCCCGATGAATACGACGCATTCCGTTGCCTCCCCATGAACACGACGACAACGCTGTTTCTCCGTTCCGACCCAGCCATGTACACGAGCCCTCGCCGTACGTAAGCGTGAGTAGGCGTTCGAGACCCCGCCCATATGTACACATACGTGGCCGTATTTTCTTTCTTGCACCCTGGCCGCTGTACGTACGTGTACATGCTACGTGCGTGCCTCTACAACGACCAGTATGTACGTACACGTTCGTGACCGGAATGACAACGCTACGTACGCTTCGACCAGGTGGGTCCCGACTTGTCAGGCACTTCCTTGCGTGCGAAAATGTAGCTGGTGGGTCCCAGCAGTGAGAGGGGTGAATCGTTTTTTTTGCCCAGACGCACTTCCTTTGCGTGCGAAGATGTAGCTGGTGGGTCCCAGCAGTCAGGGGGGCGAATCGTTTTTTTTGCCCGGACGCACTTCCTTGCGTGCGAAGATGTAGCTGGTGGGTCCCAGTAGTCAGGGGGCGAATCATTTTTTTTGCTCAGACGCACTTCCTTGCGTGCGAAGATGTAGCTGGTGGGTCCCAGCAGTCAGGGGGAAACTTTTTTTCGTGAAATACGGTGGCCCATCCAGTGGTTCCCCGCTGTCAGGTGGAGGAATCATTATTTTGTGCGTAATAAGGAGGCACTTCCTTGCTGCGGCCGTGGACCCAGCTGTCAGCCTCTCCATGTACAGTCCACATCCGGTGGAAGTCGTTCCTTGACCACGTTGACCATGCCGCGCCGAGAGCACCACGGCGGTGGACGACAGTGAGGCCTAGGAAGGGGACGACTCAGAGCCGGGGAAGACGCAGCAGTGGATGCCCACGCGAAGAGGAGTACGAGGGTTCACTGGTTCGTCTGCGGTGTGAGGCTGCTGTCGCCACAGAATAACAGGGGGTGTGGGTGAGTAGAGGGATGGCCTGGCCAGTGGTGGGAGTAGTAGGGGCGGTGAGGCCTCCGTGGCATCACAGCCGACCACGGGAGGCAGGATCACGCGACACGACCGATGCTGGTTTGGGCGGCTGGAGCAAGAAGACCAGAGGTTGAAGAAGCACTACAACCGTTGGATCAACATCATACCGTAACAGGAGCTAGAATCGTTCATATTGACTAAGTTGAAAAATCCCTCCATCCCCGTCAACTTGGTAGGCCCACAAGTCAGCCTCCCAGTATGCTGGGTTCTAGCTAGCAGGGGGAGTATTCATTTTTTTGTGCGTAATAAGGAGGCACTTCCTTGTGTGCGAAGATAGCTGGTGGGTCCGACAAGTCAGCGGGGGCCATGTTTTTTCGCGAAATACAGAGGCCCTTCCGGTGGGTCCCAGATGTCAGGTGGAGGAATCATTATTTTGCGCGTAATAAGGAGGCATTTTCTTGTGCGCGGCCGTGGACCCAGCTGTCAGCCTCTCCATGCACAGTCTACTTCCGATGGTGTCGTTCATTGACCACGTTGACCATGCCACGCAGAGCGCATCCAAGGTGGTGGATGACGGCGAGGCCCCGGATAGCAACGAGCCGGAGATGGGAAGACGCGGGAGTAGAGTCGCAGACGGAGAGGTGTACGAGGGTTAACTAGTTCTAGTGCGGTGTGGTTCGGCAGTCGGTGGAGAAGAACAGGAGGTGTGGAGGGGTGGAGGGATGGCCTGGCCAACGGTGGAGTAGCGCTTCATAGCGAAGCGTGCCAAGCAGAGCTACTAGCAGCAGGAGGCGGGAGGTGGTCCCGGCGGCGCTGGAGGAAGAAGACGAGAGTTTGAAGATGGATGCCGGTCGTTGGATGTAAATCCAACGGCTAACATGTCAGAATCATTTGTTGACTAAATTGACAACGACTTGCGTTGGCTTCGACCTAATGGCCCACATTTCAGCCTCCAAAAATGTGGCACGTATTCAACCCGTTTTTTCAGAATTTACAGTCTTTTTTTGCGCGGTAGAATTTACAGTCAATTTGATCTTTTTTTTGAATTACAGCCATTAGCTGGGCTGGGTGAACAATTAATGTAGCGTCCATGCGGCCCATTTATTTTATTTCTTAAAAAAAATACAGGCCATTTGCACTTTCTCGAAATACACGATTTTGCTGGGCTGATTCTAATTATAATGTTGGGTTGGGCCAGCAATGTTATCAAAAAATAAAAAGGGGCTGAGCATTTTGTTATAAATATATTTAAATAATAAGTGATATTATTACATTCGTCCTTAAATCTTACCAAACTTTTGTACACAATCACTAGGATTTTCGTGCCAAAACAATCCAGGATTTTATTTGTTAAGAAATTATTTTTATAAGTTAATAAGATGTGGAATATTGTTTTCTTACATATGTAAGTATCTGTTAAATATATGATGACAATAAAAATAATATATAATAACATATAAAATAATTTAAATATATAATATAGTTAGAAGGGAAACATAAGTTGTACCTGGCTTTCCTATTCTTATATAGAAAAATAGAACAGAGCTCTGCGTTTTCTTCAAAAAAATACATAAATTGGGCTGCCAAAAATAAAACCTCAGATGGGAGGTCCATAGGCCGGTCGATACATGACGGCCCTAAGAAAATACAAACAAGCCCTCCCATCCGAGGTCGTGGGCTGCGCATGTTAAAAATGAAAGCCTAGACGGGGCAGCCCAAAACCACGTCCAACACTTGCCAAAACTTCGTCCCTCGTTTTCTCTGTGTTTCGCACACTCGACATTGTGTGGGCATTTTGACTGTGCATCATATGAAGATGTGTTATGCATGAATGTTGATCAACATGATTTAACTGGCTGGTAGTTCCATTTTCGACCATGAATAAAACTTCCAACATGATGTTAACCTTGTTTGAAAAGGCCGTGTTAATAGAAATGCTCTGCCTCTGAAAGTTGCCGTTTCTTATCTGAAACTGAACTTGCAGTTTCTTATCTGTAACTAAAACTTGCAGTTTCTTCTCGTCTGCACTTTTATACTCCTATGAAACTACATTTTTTAAGTGCTAAAAATAGATCTCTAGAATTCATAAAATTCTTCATATGCTCAATACTGCAAATCTGAAATTCAAAAGACATTCATATCTGAAAGTACTCTCAAAATACACAACACAAAACACAATTCACAACCTGCAAATACTAACAACCCTAAGCTCCTCCTGACAATTCACAACCTGCCCGACTATTGGGCTAGAGGGGGCAGCCCCCTCCTATTCCTCGGTGGCAGACAGCCGCCCCGTGAGATGATGTGAACGGCGAGGGAGACGATGGTGGGGAAGCGTCATTGGGCCAACTACTTTTCTCCTCTTGCAGTTGGGTTCGGTCGACGAAGACTCCACCGGCTCGCTCTAGCAGGACACCCTCACAAACGGCACCCTGTAGATGCTCGATCCTTCAATCTCTGGTGGATGCTCCATCTGGGATCGATACTCCCACCACTGCTCCCTCACGGTCGGATTCGGTGAATCTATTTGCTCCATGGCCCAGAGGAGCAGCTCTATGTACTCCGGCGCGACTCCCTCCGGGAGTATCGCCGCCTTTTCACTCTATTGCAGATATTTGGCCATGGATGTCACTATCACCGCTAGTTGGTCCTTGTTGTCAAACCAAGACTATATCTCCAACATCCTAGCTAGCTTCACAGGGTCGCTGTCTGCGATCCTCACGTATCGGTTGTACTCCTCCATCGGTCTACTTCTCCATAGCACCTTCACTCGCCGGCAGCGGTTTTTGAATGGAAGACGAGAGGAGCAGCGCTGGTTTTGGATTAGAACGAGAGAGGAGCGACACTGGTTTTGGACTGGAACAGGAGAGGAGGGGCGGTGGTTTTGAAATGGAAGAGGAGAGGAGCGGCGCTGGATTTAGATTGGAACAGGAGAGGAGCGGCGGTGGTTTAAGAGAAGAAGAGCAGAAGAGCGGCGCTGGTCTTGGAAGTATTTTTTTGTTGTTTTGCGTATTTTGGGTCAAAGTTTGACCACGTACTGTATTTGACAAGCAAAATGTGAATGCATGTCACCAAAAATTGTATCGTTTGGTTCGTATCTAAATGTACTTTCAGATTATATTATTTTTGCAACGTATAACATATATTTTATGTGCGAAAATCATGGTCAATTATGACCCATAATAAAAGGGAGACTAGTTAATGTGGGGTCGCTTTCTTAATTGAAGGGTAAATTGATTTTGATTTTGATCCAGTCACAGCGCGCCGGCCCTCTCGCCCAATCCTAAATCGCTGCCGCACGCTCCTCTCCCTCTTCTCCATTGCAAAAGCACCTCCTCTCCTCTCCATCATCTCCATTCCAAAACCACCGTCTCGCCTCTCCCTCTTCTGATCTTCTCCATTGCAAAACCACCTCCTCTCCTATCCATCATCTCCATTCCAAAACCACCTCCTCTCCTCTCCATCATCTCCATTCCAAAACCACCGTCTCGCCTCTCCCTCTTCTGATCTTCTCCATTGCAAAACCACCTCCTCTCCTCTCCATCATCTCCATTCCAAAACCACCGTCTCGCCTCTCCCTCTTCTCCATTGCAAGACCACCGTCTCTCCTTCCATCTTCCAAAGCTAGCACCGGACCACTCAGCAGGACATCTATGGAGAGGATGCAGCAGCGAATCAGGCAGATCGCCGGTGGCGACCACGCAAAGTTAGCCAGGTTGAAGGAGATCCTTAGTTGGTTTGACAATGAGTGGGAGATTTTGAGGACGGTGCGGGCCATGTGGCAATGTATGCGAAAGAGCGAGACGGCGGCGATGAGGGCGGCGATGTACATGTACTCCTCGACGATAGTCACGCCGCAGTCCTCCGAGTTCATCGAGTATCTCCTATGGGCGATGGAGCAGACAGATTCGCCCGAGGCGACAGTCAAGCGGAGGTGGTGGATGTACAGGTCGAAGGTCGAGCACCCAGAGGATAACGAATCGATCGTGTATGGTGTGCCGTTCGTGAGGGTGCAGAGCCAGCCGGAGCCACAGGAGTATGAGTTCTCCCACCGCAAGAGGAGGCCAGATGGCGTGACGTCGCTTCCCTGCCGTTCTCCATGGTTCCCTCGACGCTCGCCTCGTTTCAACGGCGACGGTAGGGTTTAAGGTAAGCTTCGCAGTAACCTAATCTTCCACCTGATCATGCTTACAATCAGTGTGACAGCTAATAAAAATCATGCTTACAATCAGTCTCCGAGTACTACGCCAATCACCCTAAAATAGCTCTGGACCTTTGGGTCAAAGTTGTGACACAGTGTATAAATAAAGAAAAATAGATTGGTGCTTCTTTCAGAAAAGAGTACTCCCTAGAAAACTGCCAATATAAGCTACTAGTATTTGGTTAGAGGATTTGATGCCGAGAAAGATCCGTCCACAGAGAGTGCCACACATCCCACTGGCGGTGGTGGATGCCAATGCGTGCATGCAACATGGTTGGTGTCGGTAATTTTTACTTAGCACACCTTGCACTCTGCATATATGCCGGTTCCATACGTACATTTGTGCAGTTCCACCAAAATGCAGCTGAATAACCCTGTTTGCACAGATAATGAAAAAGCGTGATTACATTATAGTGGCACTAGTTGATGAAACAAACAAAATAAATAGAAGAAAATATTGCGATAGTATCATAGTATGCCATGCTGCGAGGGCGAGATGGGCCCTGCGACGCCTCATACGGTACGCCTCATACTGGACATCGTCCCAAGTCTCCCAGATTGTGACGCCCCCAATTCAATCGTACACTAATCATGCACGCAAATGTGTACGATCAAGATCAGGGACTCACGGGAAGATATCACAACACAACTCAACAAATAAAATAAGTCATACAAGCATCATAATACAAGCCAGGGGCCTCGAGGGCTCGAATACAAGTGCTCGATCATAGACGAGTCAGCAGAAGCAACAATATCTGAGTACAGACATAAGTTAAACAAGTTTGCCTTAAGAAGGCTAGCACAAACAGGGATACAGATCGAAAGAGGCGCAGGCCTCCTGCCTGGGATCCTCCTAAACTACTCCAGGTCGTCATCAGCGGGCAGCACGTAGTAGTAGGCACCTCCAGTGTAGTAGGGGTCGTCATCGACGGTGGCGTCTGGCTCCTGGACTCCAGCATCTGGTTGCGACAACCAGAAAGGAAGGAAAAGGGGAAAAAAGGGGGGAGAAAGCAACCGTGAGTACTCATCCAAAGTACTCGCAAGCAAGGAACTACACTACATATGCATGGGTATATGTGTAAAGGGCCATATCGGTGGACTGAACTGCAGAATGCCAGAATAAGAGGGGGATAGCTAGTCTTATCGAAGACTACGCTTCTAGTCACCTTCGTCTTGCAACAGGCAGAAGAGGGTAGGTCGAAGTCCTCCAAGTAGCATCTCCAAGTAACATCTCATAGCATAATCCTACCCGGCGATCCCCTCCTCATATCCCTGAGGTAGAGCGACCACCGGTTGTATCTGGCACTTGGAAGGGTGTGTTTTATTAAGTATCCGGTTCTAGTTGTCATAAGGTCAAGGTACAACTCCAAGTCGTCCTGTTATCGAAGATCACGGCTATTCGAATAGATTAACTTCCCTGCAGGGGTGCACCACATAACCCAACACGCTCGATCCCATTTGGCCGGACACACTTTCCTGGGTCATGCCCGGCCTCGGAAGATCAACACGTCGTAGCCCCACCTAGGCAAAGCAGAGAGGCCAGCACGCCGGTCTAAACCTAAGCGCACAGGGGTCTGGGCCCATCGCCCATAGCACACCTGCACGTTGCGTGGGCGGCCGGAAGCAGAACTGGCCCCCTTAATACAAGAGCAGGCTTACGTTCCAATCCGGCGCGCGCCGCTCCGTCGCTGACGTCTGAAGTGCTTCGGCTGATACCACGACGCCGGGATACCCATAACTACTCCCGCGTAGATGGTTAGTGCGTACAGGCTCGTAGCCGACTCAGATCAAATACCAAGATCTCGTTAAGCGTGTTAAGTATCCGCGAACGCCGAACAGGGCCAGGCCCACCTCTCTCCTAGGCGGTCTCAACCTGCCCTGTCGCTCCGCCTCAAAGATCCACACAGAGGGCCGTCGGGACAAAGGTCCTTTCAGCCCCCAATCCGTGAATCACTCGCGGGTACTCTTCGAGCTGACCCGACTTTAGTCACCAACTGTATAGTATGTATGTATGTATAGTATATACCCGTGATCACCTCCCGAGTGATCACGGCCCAATAGTATAGCAAGGCAGACTGACAAGAATGTAGGGCAAATGATGATAAACTAGCATCCTATACTAAGCATTTAGGATTGCAGGTAAGGTATCAACAGGTGTAGCAACAATGTCAGGCTATGCATCAGATTAGGATCAACGGAAAGCAGTAACATGCTACACTACTCTAATGCAAGCAGTATAGAGTAGAATAGGCGATATCTGGTGATCAAGGGGGGGGGGCTTGCCTGATTGCTCTGGCAAGAAGGAGGGGTCGTCAACTCCGTAGTCGAACTGGGCAGCAGCAGCGTCGGTCTCGTAGTCTACCGGAGAGAAGAGGGGGAAGAAACAATGAATACAATGCAAACAAATGCATATCGATGCATGACATGACAAGTAACAATGCTAGGTGTGCCCAATCGCGGTAGTAGGTGATACCGACGAAGGGGGAAAACATCCGGGAAAGTATTCCCGGTGTTTCGCGTTTTCGGACCGGTGAACCGGAGGGGGAAAGTTGCGTGTTCGGTATGCTAGGGGTGTGTGGCGGACGAACGGGCTGCGTATCCGGATTCGTCTCGTCGTTCTGAGCAACTTTCATGTAGAAAGTATTTTCATCCGAGTTATGGATTAAAATATATGATTCTCTAAAGATTATATTAATTTCTGAAATTTAATTAATTAATTATTTAATTCGAAAAAGAATTTATGACGTCAGCATGACATAAGAGTGACGTCAGCAGCCAGCAGTTCGGTTGACTAGTCAAATTGACATGGGGGACCCACCTGTCATAGACAGTGGGTTAAACAGGGTTCACACTAATCTAAATTCAGTTATTAAACTACTGGGCCCACCTGTCATTGTCTAATTTAGGTTAACTAAACTAATCTAATTAATTCCTGTTAATTAGGGGGGTGGGCCCCACTGGTCAGTGGCTGGGGGTTGCCAAGTCAGCAGGGTTGACTGGTCAACCCAGTCAACTGGGGCCCGTGGGACCCGTTGGCAGTGACCCTGGTGGTAGCCCCAGGTCAGCCACGTCGGATGCCGGCGCCGGAGTTGGCTTTGGCAAGCCAAAACACGGCGGAGGACGCCGGCGAGCCTCGGGATTCTGCCACGGTGGCCCAAAACGGGTGTGGCTACTCCCGTTCGAAAGCTAACGGCGTCGCGCGTTGCATGGGGCTACGGGTTGGTCTCGGGGATGACCGGAACCACGCCGGCGAGCAGCGGAGGCGGCGACTCATACGGGTGGATGTCGGAGACGGCGGAACAGCGGGCTACGGAGCAAAAGAAGAGGCTAGGCAGGCTCTACGTGCGCGGGTGAGCTAAACGGGCACTGGAGCGGGACCATTTGGTCGCCGAAAGCTCGTCAGCGATGAGCTCCCGCGGTGATGGGTTCGGGCACGTACGAGGCGGTGATTACGAGCACGTTGGGGCGAGGAGAAGAGAGCGGAGAGGAAGGAGAGCTCACCGTGGAGCACACAAGATGGCTCGGTGGCGGTTTAGGAGCTGCAGGGGCGGCGCCGGAGACGAAGAAGATCGATGGCAGCCGGAGGAGGGGACGAAGGGGATCCGATGCTGCAGCGCCTCCGAGCTCCAGCTGAGGCCTCCGGTAGGTGAGGAAGGTGACGGAGGCGTCGACGGGCACGCAGGCGCGGCGAGGCGGAGACTGTGGCCGCGCGATTTACGGCGGCGAGGCCATGGCGGCGCTCGGTTGCGGTGGGGAAGGAGGGGGAGATGGATCTGGAGGGGAGAGGGAGAGGCGCGGGGGCCGAGGGCGAGCGTGGGGGTGAGTGGGAGGGGAGACCGAGGGGGCGCGGCGTCGGCGTCCTTATCCCCTCGTCTCGTCGCCGGCGAGGGGGGGTTCGGTTGGGACGCGCCCTGTTCCGACCCGGGTCGGGGGAACAGGGGAAGGGGACGCGGTGCAGGGGCTGGGCCGGCCAGTCTGGCTGCGGGCCAGGGGGATTGGCGATGGCCGTGCGGGTGGGTTGGGCTGGCTGGTCCAGGGGGCTTCCCCCCCGCTTTTTTTCGTTTTCCTTTTTTTTCCCTTTCTGTTTTATTTAGTTTTAGGGCATTTAGGCATTTTATAAAATGGTGTTTGCTTCACCATAATTACCAGTGCAATATTTGGCAACCCTCGAACATTTTCGCTTTGCCTTTTGAAAACTTAGGGTGTTTGTCACTAATTCATATTTTGAATTTGCAATGATTTTGAACTACCACTTGATTAGCAACAGTAACACGGATGACATGGCATCATTAAAAGAGTTTTATTGTAGCCTAATTATCTGGGCGTTACAAATCTCCTCCACTACAAGAAATCTCGTCCCGAGATTTAGGAGGTAGAAGGAAACAGTGCGGGGTATTCATCACGCAGGCGATCCTCACGTTCCCAAGTGGCTTCATCTTCAGAATGGTGCGACCACTGGACTTTGAGGAACTTGATCGCCTTCTGGCGGGTGCGGCGTTCAGCTTGGTCGAGAATGCGGACCGGATGCTCTTTATAGGAGAGGTCCTGTTGCAATTCGAGCACTTCATGATCCACTGCTCGGATTGGGTCCTTGAAGCAGCGGCGGAGCTGTGATACATGGAACACATCGTGAACCTGAGAAAGGTTCGGCGGAAGCTCCAGTTGATATGCCACCTTTCCACGCCTTTCCAGAATAGTGAATGGGCCAATATAGCGAGGAGCTAGCTTGCCCTTGATCCCGAAGCGGTGAGCACCCTTCATTGGTGTAACTCGAAGATAGGCCTTCTCGCCAGGTTGATAGACCATGTCTTTATGATGACGGTCGTAATTACTCTTCTGGCGTGACTGAGCAGTCTTGAGATTCTCGCGAATAATGCGGACTTGCTCTTCGGCATGTTGGATAATATCCGGACCAAAGAGTGGACGTTCCCCCGTTTCTGACCAGTTCAGAGGGGTTCGGCACTTTCGTCCATATAACACTTCGAAGGGGGCCATCTTCAGACTAGCTTGATAGCTATTATTATAAGAGAACTCAGCATACGGGAGAGATTCCTCCCATTTCTTGCCGAAGGATATAACACAAGCTCGAAGCATGTCTTCGAGAACTTGGTTGACACGTTCAACTTGCCCTTGTGACTGAGGATGAAAAGCAGTGCTGAAAGACAGATGAGTGCCCATAGCTTCTTGGAAACTTGCCCAGAATCTTGAAGTGAATAAGGTGCCACGGTCTGAACTGATTACCAATGGAATACCGTGAAGCGAGACAATTCTGGTCATGTAGAGGTTTGCCAGCTGACTAGCAGTGACCGTTTCCTTGACAGCCAGAAAATGTGCAACTTTAGAATGTCGGTCAATGACGACAAGAATAGCATCATTACCCTTTTGCGATTTGGGAAATCCAGTAACGAAGTCCATCTCGACATGGTCCCATTTCCATTCAGGAATAGATATAGGTTGCAGAGTTCCAGCAGGCCTTTGATGTTCTGCTTTGATACGACGGCAAACGTCACATTCAGCAACATAACGAGCAATGTCTTGCTTCATGTTAGACCACCAGAATCTCTGGCGGATGTCTTGGTACATCTTTGTACTACCAGGGTGGATACATAGAGGCGTATCATGAGCTTCTTTCATAACCTCCTGAGTCATATTCAGGTTTTCCTTCTTACATGGCACCACTAGGCGGCCTTTGAAGTACAAGGCGCCATCATCAGCAATAGTGAAGGATGAGGGACTTCCTTCTTTGAGGTCTTGCTTAATCTTGTAGACTTCAGAGTCAAATCCCTGCATTGTCTTAATGGTGCCCACGAGATCGGGTTCAACAGCCAGGGTATAGAGGGAACCCTGGGAAACAACACGGAGATTCATCTTGTGGAACTCCGGGGGAGGGGAAGCGAGTGCACCCGGAGGAACAATATGGAGGTTTAGCTTTCTGAATTCTTCAACAAGTGAGGGCTGAACTTTGTGAACCTGGAGGTGGTTGCAGTAAGACTTGCGGCTCAAGGCATCAGCCATTACATTAGCCTTGCCTGGGGTATAGGAAATACCCAAATCAAAGTCTGCAACAGTCTCCATCCATCTCTGCTGACGGAGGTTCAGGTCTGGCTGAGTAAACAGATACTTCAGACTTTGGTGGTCAGTGAAGATCTCGCAACGATTACCGAGTAGGTAATGTCGCCACTGTTTTAGTGCATGAATGACAGCAGCAAGTTCGAGGTCGTGAACTGGGTAGTTCTCTTCGTGAGGGCGCAATTGACGAGAGGCATAAGCAACCACTTTGCGCTCTTGCATTAGGACACAGCCTAATCCTTGACGGGAAGCGTCGCAGTAAATGACGAAGTCCTTCTTAGTATCAGGAGGAGCTAGTACTGGGGCAGAAGTCAACTTGTCCTTGAGTGCCTGGAAACTTTCCTGACATTTATCTGTCCATTGGAACTTGACGCCCTTATGCAATAGGTTAGTCAGAGGCCTGGCAATCTTGGAGAAGTTCTCGACGAATCGACGGCAGTAGCTGGCGAGACCGAGAAAACTTCTGACTTGCTTAACGTTCTTCGGAGGAGTCCAATCGAGAATAGCCTGAACTCGTTCAGGGTTGACGGCAATACCATCCTTAGAGATGACATGCCCGAGATAGGTTACTTCGGGCAGCCAGAATTCACACTTGGAGAACTTGGCATATAGCTGATGCTCTCGTAGCTTTTCCAGCACAAGACGAAGATGTTCAGCATGTTCTTCTTCATTCTTGGAAAATATCAGGATATCATCCAGATAAACCACGACGAACTTGTCGAGGTAATCCATGAATATATAGTTCATCAGGCGAGAGAAGGTGGCTGGAGCATTGGTTAAGCCGAAAGACATGACGGTGTACTCGTATGAACCATAACGAGTCACAAATGCGGTCTTGGGGATATCCTCCTCACGAACACGGATCTGGTGGTAACCCAACCTCAAGTCGAGTTTAGAGAACACTGATGAACCAGCCAATTGATCATACAGATCATTGATCCGAGGAAGAGGATACTTATTCTGAATGGTAGCTTGATTTATAGGACGGTAGTCTTGGACCAATCGGTTTGTCCCATCTTTCTTCTTGACAAAGAGAGAAGGTGCTCCCCAAGGAGAGCAACTTGGGCGAATGAAACCGCTTCGAAGAGATTTATCGATTTCCTCCTTAAGCTCAAGGAGTTCATGCGGCGGCATCTTGTAGGGTCGCTTGGCTATAGGAGTAGTGCCTGGTTTCAAGTCGATGACGAATTCGACAGCTCTAGCGGGGGGAATCCCTGGGAGTTCTTCTGGAATGACGTCGAGGAAGTCACGCACGACGGGGATGTTTTCAATGCCCTCGAGTGGTGCGGCGTTCAATGCATTCAATGCATAGAGCCTTACTTCGGCATTCTTAACCAGATGGGCATTGTAGCTTATTATCTCATCAGAAGGGTGTAGCAGATGGACGGTCTTGGTGGCGCAAACGATAGAAGCAGTATGCGCCTTTAACCAATTCATTCCCAGAATGAGGTCAATGCTACAGGACTTCAGTACGATGGGAGAGACAAGGAATTCCAGTCCTTCGATTTCTACAGGGACGTCGTTGCAAATCATGGAGGTTCGACATTGGCCCGCAGGAGTGTGTACTAATAGTGAAGCATTCATGTCCTCACATTTAATGTCGTGCAAGCATGCAAAATCTTCTGACATGAATGAATGCGATGCACCTGTATCGAATAAAACAGATGCAGGTAATGAATTTACGAGGAGTGTACCCATCACAGTAGCAGGCTGGTCTTGAGCTTCATTCAGATCAACGTGGTTGGCATGAACACGGCCATAAGACTTGGCATTGTTGTTGCGGGCCTGGTTGTTTCCACGGCCAGTAGCTGGAAGGGCCAGTTGATTCTGATTCTGAAAGCAATCCCTAGCACGGTGACCTGGTTGACCACCCTTGTAGCACAGGCCATTATTGGGAGTGGGAACAGGAGCTTGGGGTGGCGGAGCTGGAAGCCTTGGCTGCCTAGTTGGAGCAGTAGGCAGACGAGGTGCAGCGTAGGACTGCCTTGGGGCTGGTGCATTTGGACGGTACATGCTGTTCGGGATCCATATCTTACGCTTCTGCGAGGGCGGGCCCGAAGATGAGCCCGTGTCACGGTTGCGCCTTTGAGAGCTCTGGTGTTCTTGCAGACCAGTCTCAACATTGATGGCCTTATTCACCAAGGTGGCGAAATCAGCAAAGTCGTGCACTAGAAGTGCGAGCTTGATGTCAGCTTGAAGGCCGTCACGGAACTTCTCCTGCCTACGTGCATCAGTTGCAATGTCCTCTTCAGCATAGCGAGACAAGTCCAGAAACTCTCGCTGATAAGCTTCAACAGTCTTGTTGCCTTGGGTGAGGTTTCGAAACTCACGCTTCTTCCGGTCCATGACTCCTTGTGGGATGAAGCGGGCACGGAAAGCAGCCTGGAAGTCTGGCCAGGTGATGATTGTTCCAACTGGCAGAGTACGCCTGTGGCTGTCCCGCCATTGAGCTGCGGGTCCCTTCAGGAAGAAGGAAGCAAAAGTGACATAGCTGGCAGGGGCTACATCAGCAGACTCCATCTCATAGGTGATGTCACGGAGCCAGTCATCAGCATCAAGCGGCTGGGTTGAGCTGCGGTACACACTTGGGTTGAGGCGTATGAAATCCTGCAGAGTGGTTGTGTTTGGATGCTGGTTCATATTGGGGCGAGGAAACTGAGCCATCATGTTTTCCATGAACTGGCGATTCATCTCAAGCTGTTGGATCATACCAGCCATGTACTCAGGCGGTGGTGGGAAGTTGCCACCATGACCACGACCAGCTGGTCTAACCATCCTGCTAATATATAACAGGGGTAGTTCAGTATTGAGAAATTTGCATAGACAAGAGTCATTCATGATGAAACATGCATAATGAAAGGAGCACGACAGATACCACATAGCTAGTCGGCATAACTTACAAAAGGGGTCGGACACAGAGTTCAGTACATATATTAAGTCATCATAGGCGGCACGCAGGCTCGCGAGTGCATCTAAGACTAATGAGCAAGACTACATCAGTCCCAGGAGGTACTGTGAAGGTAGCTGTAACCTGACAGCTGGTAGTGAGGCAACGGATAGTCCTCCACGTCAGTGGCCTGGGGGCCGCGGATACTCTGGTGTAGAACCCGACGCTCAGGTGGCAGAAGAGGACCAAGTGCGGGAGAGTAGCCTCCCACCTCTGGCCATCCGACACCGTGGGGCATCACGGTCCTGGCTGGGTAGATCGTAGAACGCGACAGCTGTCCAGACCGGACAAAGGGGTGCAACCGCGTCAGAGCCCTGTAAAGGTGCTGACGAGTGGTGTACAACTCGTGGCGAAGAGCTCTGTTAGCTCGGTCCAGCCCATCAGCATGCAGAACCAGGCGCTGATGGTGGAAGGGCTCTCGGGTGACGGTGGAGTAGGCGGCAGTGTAGTATCCCTCCGCACCAACGTCAGATGCGATAGGAATGTGCCTGAAAGGGGAAGTGTCCAATGCCTGATACTCTCCACGAAGACGTGTCAGAGCAGCATGAGCCGCATCGTGGACTGCCATCTCGATGGTCACTCCAACACCATGAGCGGTGTGCAGCACGGTAGTGGACTCATACTCCCGAGAGTAGAGGTGGACGATGGCACGGTACTGCTCCTGGTTAAAGTCCTGGTACTCCTCGTAGACGGTGTACTCAGGGTGCCAGCGATAACCCAGATAGGTCATCATATTAGCTAGCACAGCAGGTGATCCTGAGGCACCAATGGCCGCAGTGTGGCGCACGACCTGCCTCGTGGGTTCCATCTGAAAACAAAGATGTTTCAATGGAGTCAAATGACAACATGGGCACTATTCAAAATGCTATCCTACAGAATAACTATGGCTTATCCAACTTCGGGGTGAACGTGGTAACGGGATCCTAATGTTATAGTTAGTAAATTCGTTTAACCCGAGTAGAAAAGAGTTCAGAGTCCCAGAGTAAAGGTCGAGGAGTAAAAGATCCTAGTACCACCCGATGGCGACGTGGGCCCGTAAGGCACACAGCCAAGTTAGTAAAAGTTTTTGTAATGTCTAGACTCGACTTCGGCCAAGGAGTGTGGAAGGGGGATTCCTACAGGCAGTCGGCTCTGATACCAACTTGTGACGCCCCCGATTCAATCGTACACTAATCATGCACGCAAATGTGTACGATCAAGATCAGGGACTCACGGGAAGATATCACAACACAACTCTACAAATAAAATAAGTCATACAAGCATCATAATACAAGCCAGGGGCCTCGAGGGCTCAAATACAAGTGCTCGATCATAGACGAGTCAGCGGAAGCAACAATATCTGAGTACAGACATAAGTTAAACAAGTTTGCCTTAAGAAGGCTAGCACAAACAGGGATACAGATCGAAAGAGGCGCAGGCCTCCTGCCTGGGATCCTCCTAAACTACTCCAGGTCGTCATCAGCGGGCAGCACGTAGTAGTAGGCACCTCCAGTGTAGTAGGGGTCGTCGTCGACGGTGGCGTCTGGCTCCTGGACTCCAGCATCTGGTTGCGACAACCAGAAAGGAAGGAAAAGAGGAAAAAAAGGGGGGAGAAAGCAACCGTGAGTACTCATCCAAAGTACTCGCAAGCAAGGAACTACACTACATATGCATGGGTATATGTGTAAAGGGCCATATCGGTGGACTGAACTGCAGAATGCCAGAATAAGAGGGGGATAGCTAGTCTTATCGAAGACTACGCTTCTGGTCACCTTCGTCTTGCAACAGGCAGAAGAGGGTAGGTCGAAGTCCTCCAAGTAGCATCTCCAAGTAACATCTCATAGCATAATCCTACCCGGCGATCCCCTCCTCATATCCCTGAGGTAGAGCGACCACCGGTTGTATCTGGCACTTGGAAGGGTGTGTTTTATTAAGTATCCGGTTCTAGTTGTCATAAGGTCAAGGTACAACTCCAAGTCGTCCTGTTACCGAAGATCACGGCTATTCGAATAGATTAACTTCCCTGCAGGGGTGCACCACATAACCCAACACGCTCGATCCCATTTGGCCGGACACACTTTCCTGGGTCATGCCCGGCCTCGGAAGATCAACACGTCGCAGCCCCACCTAGGCAAAGCAGAGAGGCCAGCACGTCGGTCTAAACCTAAGCGCACAGGGGTCTGGGCCCATCGCCCATAGCACACCTGCACGTTGCGTGGGCGGCCGGAAGCAGAACTAGCCCCCTTAATACAAGAGCAGGCTTACGTTCCAATCCGGCGCGCGCCGCTCCGTCGCTGACGTCTGAAGTGCTTCGGCTGATACCACGACACCGGGATACCCATAACTACTCCCGCGTAGATGGTTAGTGCGTACAGGCTCGTAGCCGACTCAGATCAAATACCAAGATCTCGTTAAGCGTGTTAAGTACCCGTGAACGCCGAACAGGGCCAGGCCCACCTCTCTCCTAGGCGGTCTCAACCTGCCCTGTCGCTCCACCTCAAAGATCCACACAGAGGGCCGTCGGGACAAAGGTCCTTTCAGCCCCCAATCCGTGAATCACTCGCGGGTACTCTTCGAGCTGACCCGACTTTAGTCACCAACTGTATAGTATGTATGTATGTATAGTATATACCCGTGATCACCTCCCGAGTGATCACGGCCCAATAGTATAGCAAGGCAGACTGACAAGAATGTAGGGCAAATGATGATAAACTAGCATCCTATACTAAGCATTTAGGATTGCAGGTAAGGTATCAACAGGTGTAGCAACAATGTCAGGCTCTGCATCAGATTAGGATCAACGGAAAGCAGTAACATGCTACACTACTCTAATGCAAGCAGTATAGAGTAGAATAGGCGATATCTGGTGATCAAGGGGGGGGCTTGCCTGATTGCTCTGGCAAGAAGGAGGGGTCGTCAACTCCGTAGTCGAACTGGGCAGCAGCAGCGTCGGTCTCGTAGTCTACCGGAGAGAAGAGGGGGAAGAAACAATGAATACAATGCAAACAAATGCATATCGATGCATGACATGACAAGTAACAATGCTAGGTGTGCCCAATCGCGGTAGTAGGTGATACCGATGAAGGGGGAAAACATCCGGGAAAGTATTCCCGGTGTTTCGCGTTTTCGGACCGGTGAACCGGAGGGGGAAAGTTGCGTGTTCGATATGCTAGGGGTGTGTGGCGGACGAACGGGCTGCGTATCCGGATTCGTCTCGTCGTTCTGAGCAACTTTCATGTAGAAAGTATTTTCATCCGAGTTACGGATTAAAAGATATGATTTTCTAAAGATTATATTAATTTCTGAAATTTAATTAATTAATTATTTAATTCGAAAAAGAATTTATGACGTCAGCATGACATAAGAGTGACGTCAGCAGCCAGCAGTTCGGTTGACTAGTCAAATTGACATGGGGGACCCACCTGTCATAGACAGTGGGTTAAACAGGGTTCACACTAATCTAAATTCAGTTATTAAACTACTGGGCCCACCTGTCATTGTCTAATTTAGGTTAACTAAACTAATCTAATTAATTCCTGTTAATTAGGGGGGTGGGCCCCACTGGTCAGTGGCTGGGGGTTGCCAAGTCAGCAGGGTTGACTGGTCAACCCAGTCAACTGGGGCCCGTGGGACCCGTTGGCAGTGACCCTGGTGGTAGCCCCAGGTCAGCCACGTCGGATGCCGGCGCCGGAGTTGGCTTTGGCAAGCCAAAACACGGCGGAGGACGCCGGCGAGCCTCGGGATTCTGCCACGGTGGCCCAAAACGGGTGTGGCTACTCCCGTTCGAAAGCTAACGGCGTCGCGCGTCGCATGGGGCTACGAGTTGGTCTCGGGGATGACCGGAACCACGCCGGCGAGCAGCGGAGGCGGCGACTCGTACGGGTGGATGTCGGAGACGGCGGAACAGCGGGCTACGGAGCAAAAGAAGAGGCTAGGCAGGCTCTACGTGCGCGGGTGAGCTAAACGGGCACTGGAGCGGGACCATTTGGTCGCCGAAAGCTCGTCGGCGATGAGCTCCCGCGGTGATGGGTTCGGGCACGTACGAGGCGGTGATTACGAGCACGTTGGGGCGAGGAGAAGAGAGCGGAGAGGAAGGAGAGCTCACCGTGGAGCACACAAGAAGGCTCGGTGGCGGTTTAGGAGCTGCAGGGGCGGCGCCGGAGACGAAGAAGATCGATGGCAGCCGGAGGAGGGGACGAAGGGGATCCGATGCTGCAGCGCCTCCGAGCTCCAGCTGAGGCCTCCGGTAGGCGAGGAAGGTGACGGAGGCGTCGACGGGCACGCAGGCGCGGCGAGGCGGAGACTGTGGCCGCGCGATTTACGGCGGCGAGGCCATGGCGGCGCTCGGTTGCGGTGGGGAAGGAGGGGGAGATGGATCT
>NC_041381.1:497276330-497282464 GCF_002162155.2 Triticum dicoccoides
GGGGGCCGAGGGCGAGCGTGGGGGCGAGTGGGAGGGGAGACCGAGGGGGCGCGGCGTCGGCGTCCTTATCCCCTCGTCTCGTCGCCGGTGAGGGGGGGTTCGGTTGGGACGCACCCTGTTCCGACCCGGGTCGGGGGAACAGGGGAAGGGGACGCGGTGCGGGGGCTGGGCCGGCTGGGCCGGCCAGTCTGGCTGCGGGCCAGGGGGATTGGCGATGGCCGTGCGGGTGGGTTGGGCTGGCTGGTCCAGGGGGCTTCCCCCCCCCCCTTTTTTGTTTTCCTTTTTTTCCCTTTCTGTTTTATTTAGTTTTAGGGCATTTAGGCATTTTATAAAATGGTGTTTGCTTCACCATAATTACCAGTGCAATATTTGGCAACCCCCGAACATTTTCACTTTGCCTTTTGAAAACTTAGGGTGTTTGTCACTAATTCATATTTTGAATTTGCAATGATTTTGAACTACCACTTGATTAGCAACAGTAACACGGATGACATGGCATCATTAAAAGAGTTTTATTGTAGCCTAATTATCTGGGCGTTACACAGATACACCTTCTGCCAGTGATGAACATCAGTGTACAACGGTAGTACAAGGGGGCTCCTTGAGACATTCAAATCTCTATTTTTGTACATATCAACTAAAATTAAGCACCCCAGTTTGCAGAAACGCTTAAACATTAACGATGGGACTAGTTGATGAAACATACTTTAAGAAAGAGAAGCACTTTCTTTATCTACATTGGAAATGAAATGATAGAGATGACACTCGCTCTATTTTAACTGTATTATTACTTCATTTTATCAGTGACACTAGGGTCGAGCAGGTGAAAAACGAGGTGTACCGTGCGTCGCAAGGATGGAGGTCGGGGGTGCTTAGACTGGGATGCTGAAGCTGGCTCTTTCAGTCACCAACATGGATGATTCAATTCATGGGACCTTTTGGTGCAGTTCACCTAAAATTAAGCAATGTCCCGTGAGCTAGCAGCTTCTTCTTCAATTTTTTTAAGAAAAGGGCTCCAGCCCCGGTTCCATTTCCATTAGAAAACGAAACCCACAGAGCTTCTTCTTCATTAGTTGCAATAAAATTGGGCAACATCAAGGTTGGTTGTGAAGCTCATGGAATGCTCAACTATAATTTGGATATCATTTGTGCAGTTCAACTAAGATCGAGCGTGAAATGTATATCTCTATTTGCACAAAAAAGGTGGAAAGGAGGGTGACTAACAAGTGATGAAACATGCGTCAAATGAAAAGAAGCACCTTCCTTATCTGAATGGCAATCCTACAAGGACAGTAGCAATTTCTAAAGCAGTGGCATTGCTAGATATTAGTGTGGGCATAGGATTAACTATGACAACTGTTAAATATGACATTACTTTGGGCACGGGAGAGTAGGCGGACCAGGACAGTTGCATTTCTAACGAAAAGAACCAACTTATCTTAATGGGAAATTTTAGCAGGACGTGTAAAGAAGTGCCATTGATTCATATTACTGGAGGCATTACATTGAAAACAACATTGGTTTAATGTGTCCTTACGTTTAACAGTGCGACTACTACATTTTACCAGTGGCATTACATAAGAGTTGCTCGGGGCAACAAACATCAGAACATGATATCTGGGTTGGTCCCATTTTTGTTTGATATAGCCACCTTATACTGTGTGAGCCTAGCAAATCTAGTGCTGGACTTACTCTGTTGACTTGTCCCCCAGTCCCCACTTTCTTTCCTTTTTCAACCAATAGATCGGGTTTATATTGAGTTTGTACTGCGTTTCCCTTTATTTCCCTATTAGACCTAGAGACCAGTTGGATAGCCAGTCTCTGCTACTTTTCGCCCCCATTATTTCCTCTTTCGACCAAGTCCTAGATTCAGGTAACAAATCCTCCCCCACCCCCACACCCTTTCTTCCTTGTTTGAACCAAGTAGTACTAGATTCGAGTTCATGAACTAGTTTTACCTCTTAAACATAAAAAAATTAGGTGGTTTTCGAACAGCCGATCGATCCTATCTACGAGGGGGACTGAGAAATAGTAAAATATACAAATGCAGCGATGTCAAGAGCTCGGGAAGTAGAGCAAGGCCGGTTTCGAAGGAAGTTATACCTGATGGTCGCCGGGATGTCGCTAGGTGGGTGGCGGGAGGCCGGATCTGCCCACACTACGGCAGCGAGGAAGAAAGGGTCGGAGGCCCTCCCTCGCCAGCGGTGCTTGGGAGAGAACGGAAAGGCAGGCTGATCGGGACGCGCCCAGCAGTGGGTAAGAGCCGTCGCAGAGGACGACCGCGTGAATGTTGCACCTTCTCACCTTCCCCGGCGGAGAGGATCCGGCTGGATCTGTGACCAGCGGTGAGCAGAGAGAGAGAGAGAGAGTGTGGCCACCGCTGTCGTGTTTAGATCTGGAGAGGCCGAGACAGTGTGAAGAGAGCAACACTAGCAAGCAAGCGCGGAGGCTCCTGCCTATATAGTGGAGTAGTACTTAGTTTTCTTTTGTCTACCGGAGCCGGCTTGACCTCGTCAATGACTGTCGAGAAGTCTTCATGCATGTGGTCCGGAGGCGCAGTTGTCGTCATTTTGATCTGAAGCGCCAGATTATAACATATAACACGAAAAAATGCCACATGACAAGAAATCATAACCTCACTGCCCAAAGGAGACAACATGAATCCCGACGGACAAACTAGACGAGGAACAAAGCTCAAATTAAAGATAAACTCGTAGAAAAGGGGTCCGTTGATAGATGTCCTAATTAACATAGCCGGCTTGACCTAGATGGCAGCCAAGTAGTCACTATTCATGCATGTGCCCCCAATGACTAGCCCAACTCAGTTGTCGCTGTTTAACCCTCACAGTGATCCGAAGCACATGACACCTAATTTTGCGAGATGACAAGAAACCTTTTTTTAGATTTCTCACCACAACTACAACCATGTACAACACAGCCTGCACGATATGTAGACGATAGCCAATCCAGGCGTGTCTGTTGGAGTCTGGTCACATGCATGTACGTACTGATCTTCGGTGTCTTGCAGGGATCATCCAGGCACCAACATAGTATAACACTTCTCTAGTACTATCGCTCATCTCCCTCTTCTATTAAGTCACCCGACTTGCGGGGCCGGGGAGTGTGCCTATGGTCGGTTCTCAATTGCCGTCCCACATGTGTGTGCGAACGCAATATGATGCGCGTTCCATTTGGAGAGCAGCATGCCAAACCGACCGACCGTCTGGGGTGCGACGCGAACATGACGGGCGTGTTGTATACTCCGTACATGTGTACCGTCGTTTTCTAGATGCTTTGCTCCATGGCGCGGGCGCAATCCATGGATACAAAATTAGTACTATTTAAAGGTCGAGGGCGGGGCTTTTCCTGCGCGATAGGCGGCGGGGCAGTTCCGCCTAGCCGGTTCGACAGAGACGCGAGAAGATGAGGGAGTAGGTTGCTGCAAACGTAGGGATGTGTGATTTGACAGCAAGTTACTGCTGGACAGGTGGGGCCCCATGATTTGACTTGCCATTATCATTTTAACTACGGTGCTACGATCGGCATGAGTCTCCTGATTCCTGACCACCTCCATACAGGTGCCACTCCCAATGCTCGACCATGTAGTAGAGGCTGGCTCTTGCATGAGAGCCCACTTCTCCACTTTTTCCTTGCCTCTCTTTCCTCCACATATGCAAAAATGCCATGTAAGGTGCACTATTGTACTTACTTGCTCCTACATGTGCTTAAGCTTGCCACATAGGCATAAAGTCTGATGTGGCAAGTTAATCAAGAAGAGAGAGACTAGTTTGGTGACTCAAGGAAGAAACGGTGCTAAGCGCGTGTACCTAGGTGAAAAGACAATTTTGAGTCTATAGCTAATTAAATGAAGCAAACTTAGCAACACCATTTCATTGGAGGAGGTCACTCCTTTGCAAATGCAATAAATACTAGTAATCCCTATGTCCCATAATATAAGAACTTTTTTGGCACTACACTAGTGTCAAAAATGTTCTTATATTATGGGACGGAGGGAGTATGAAGAAATAGATAGAGAGGAGTAAAAAATATATACACTTATAGCCAACCTTATAGCCAACCTTGTTGTAGTATGAGCGACTAAGTGATGACATGCCAACATCAGATAGCCTAACGCACCATGTTAAATCTCCAAGGGCACGACCGCGCGAGCGACGCGACGGTCATGGTAGGCGCGACCATGATACGTGTTGCTGGCAGCCCTTGGATCTGCGATCAAACAGTCGCATGCTAAGTTGCTGAAAATTTGCAGAATAACCCTCCAGGATAGGATATTCACCCATAGGTCTAGAATCACGCCATGCAACCGTTCGATATCAGATCCAAGGGCTCTCGGAAGCCCGTATCGTGGGAGAATGGAAAGCCACTACCCCGTTGTTCGCACGCTGGCAGTTCGCTCCTACTCGTCCCCGCACGTCCTTTAATACTACGGCGGTTCGCTCCTAGTCGTCCCGTCCATTCACATTATGGCAGTTCGACTCATACTAACCCTCCTCCCAAATACATGGCATCCCAAATCTCCCCGATCAGCGGTGAGTACAAGGTTAGAACCATCACCGGCGATAAGTTCGACGTCATCTACACACGTACTTCCGTGACGGTGAAAGGATGCCTTTCTCGCTTTAGACGCATGTTCGAAAACTCAGATGATGAGTGGGTCGCTAGGCTAGATGTTGAGTACACCACAGTCGTGGGACGAGAGAAGGTTCTAAAGGACGAAGAGAGGAAGAAGCCTGCCGTGATCCAGGTTTGCGTACATAACATTTGCTTGGTCTACCACATATGCCATGCCGACGTTGAGTGCCAGGATTTTAAGAACTTCCTCGAGGACAAAACAGTGAAATTCGTTACTGTAGACTTTAAGAACGACAAAGAAGTCCTGGGTCAGATACGCCTCGTTGTAGGCAACCCCTTCGACCTCCAGAAGAATCGGCTGGTGCCCTCTCGTCAGCCCTCAATGCTGACCCTAGCAGGAGCCATGGTTCATGATGACCCACAAGTATAGGGGATCGCAATAGTTTTCGAGGGTAGAGTATTCAACCCAAATTTATTGATTCGACACAAGGGGAGCCAAAGAATATTCTCAAGTATTAGCAGCTGAGTTGTCAATTCAACCACACCTGGAAACTTAGTATCTGCAGCAAAGTGTTTAGTAGCAAAGTAATATGATAGTGGTGGTAACGGTAACAAAAGTAAAGACAATAAAAGTAATGTTTTTAGTATTTTGTAGTGATTGTAATAGTAGCAACGGAAAAGTAAATAAGTGTAAACCAGTATATGGAAAACTCGTAGGCACCGAATTAGTGATGGATAATTATGCCGGATGTGGTTCATCATGTAGTAGTCATAACATAGGGTGACACAGAACTAGCTCCAGTTCATCAATGTAATGTAGGCATGTATTCCGTATATAGTCATACGTGCTTATGGAAAAGAACTTGCATGACATCTTTTGTCCTACCCTCCCGTGGCAGCGGGGTCCTATTGGAAACTAAGGGATATTCAGGCCTCCTTTTAATAGAGAACCGGAACAAAGCATTAGCACATAGTGAATACATGAACTCCTCAAACTATAGTCATCACCGGGAGTGGTCCCGATTATTGTCACTTCGGGGTTGCCGGATCATAACACATAGTAGGTGACTATAGACTTGTAAGATAGGATCTAGAACACACATATATTCATGAAAACATAATAGGTTCAGATCTAAAATCATGGCACTCGGGCCCTAGTGACAAGCATTAAGCATAGCAAAGTCATAGCAACATCAATCTCAGAACATAATGGATACTAGAGATCAAACCCTAACAACACTAACTCGATTACATGATAAATCACATCCAACCCATCACCGTCCAGCAAGCCTACGATGCAATTACTCACGCACGACGGTGAGCATCATGAAATTGGTGATGGAGGATGGTTGATGATGACGACGACGACGAATCCCCCTCTCCGGAGCCCCGAACGGACTCCAGATCAGCCCTCCCAAGAGAGATTAGGGCTTGGCGGCGGCTCCGTATCGTAAAACGCGATGATTTCTTCTCTCTGGTTTTTTCTCCCCGGAAGCCAATATGTGGAGTTGGAGTTGGCGTCGACGGGCCACCAGGGGGCC
>NC_041381.1:497282737-497303774 GCF_002162155.2 Triticum dicoccoides
TTTGCGAGGATTTTTCTTTATTTTTTCTAAGGTGTTCCGTGGAGTTTCAGGACATTTCGAGAATTTTTATTTTCTGCACAAAAAACAACACCATGGCAGTTCTGCTGAAAACAGCGTCAGTCCGGGTTAGTTCCATTCAAATCATACAAGTTAGAGTCCAGAACAAGGGCAAAAGTGTTTGGAAAAGTAGATATGACGAAGACGTATCAACTCCCCCAAGCTTAAACCCTTGCTTGTCCTCAAGCAATTCAGTTGACAAACTGAAAGAGAAAAAGAAAAACTTTTACAAACTCTGTTTGCTCTTGTTGTTATAAACATGAAAAGCCAGCATTCAAGTCTTAGCAATTATTATGAACTAACCATACTCACAATGACATGTAGGTCTCACAATTACTCATATCAATAGCATAATCAGCTAGCGAGCCATAATAGCAAAACTCGGATGACAACACTTTCTCAAAATAATCATAACATGATATAACAAAATGGTATCTCACTAGCCCTTTCTGAGACCGCAAAACATAAATGCAGAGCACCTTTAAAGATCAAGGACTGACTAAACATTGTAATTCATGGTAAAAGAGATCCAGTAAAGTCATACCCAATATAAACCAATAATAATGAATGCAAACGACAGTGTGCTCTCCAGCGGGTGCTTTTTAATAAGAAGGGTGATGACTCAACATAAAAGTAAGTAGATAGGCCCTTCGCAGAGGGAAGCAGGGATTTGTAGAGGTGTTAGAGCTCGGTTTTGAAATAGAGATAAATTATATTTTGAGCGGCATACTTTCATTGACAACATAACAACTAAAAGACGACGATATCTTCCATGCTAAACAGATTATAGACGGTTCCCAAACAGAATGGTAAAGTTTATACTCCCCTTCCTCCACAAGCATCAATCCATGGCTTGTTCGAAACAACGAGTGCCTCCAACATTCAACGGGTCCCAAGGGGAGTTTTGTTTGCAGTTATTTTGATTTAGTTTGCACAAAGCATGGGACTGGGCATCCCGGATACCAGCCATTTTCTCGTGAATGAGGAGCGGAGTCCACTCCTCTTGAGAATAACCCGCCTAACACGGAAGATAAGGGCAGCTCTAGTTGCCATATGAGCTATTCGACCATGCAAAACAGAATGTTTATTTGAAGGTTTAGAGTTTGGCACATACAAATTTACTTGGAACGGTAGGTAAATACCGCATATAGGTAGGTATAGTGGACTCATATGGAATAACTTTGGGGTTTAAGGAGTTTGGATGCACAAGCAGTATTCCTGCTTAGTACAGGTGAAGGCTAGCAAAAGACTGGGAAGCGACCAACTGAGAGAGCGACAACAGTCGTAAACATGCATTAAAATTAATTCACACCGAGTACAAGCATGAGTAGGATATAATCCACCATGAACATAAATATCATGAAGGCTATGTTGATTGGATTCAACTACATGCGTGAACATGTGCCAAGTCGAGTCACTCAATGCATTTAAAGGAGGATACCACCCCATCATACCACATCATAATCATTCTAATAGCATGTTGGCACGCAAGGTAAACCATTATAACTCATAGCTAATCAAGCATGGCACAAGCAACTATAATATCTAAATGTCATTGCAAATATGTTTACTTCATAATAGTTGAATCAAGAACGATGAATCATCATATTTACAAAAACAAGAGAGGTCGAGTTCTGTCAGGACCCCGACTCGATGCCACATCGATCTAGCATGTAACACCTCATATCACTTTGTGGCCTCACGCACGGTATTCCCACGGGTGTCGCCTTACCTTTGCCCGGGACCGTTTGCGCCTTTTGGCACACGTATATGACAGTGTCGCTAGCATCCATATGATAAGGAGCCCGGGCTGACACGGCTAGTCGTAAACCCAAAGTGGCACAGACTTACAGGGACAGGCATTCATGACCCAGCATCGAACGTGTCGGTCATCAGCGAGTGAATCCAGGCTGTAGCACTGGGCTAGCAGGACTCCGGTGAACCGGGCTGTAGCGGGCTAACAAGACTCCGGTATTCATCGCGTGACATTTCCCCGAAGGGACAGACACAGGAACGAAGAAGGACACATGCCGGCCAGCCTAAGTGTTCTGGAGCAGTAGCAAGCTACCATTGGAAACACTAGGAGACATTTCCCGGTAAGAGAGGCTACTAAGGATAAACAACTAGATAGTCAGATCCCACACATACCAAGCATTTCAATAACATACACACAATATGCTCGATATGTGCAAACACAACATGGCATCACAACATGACTCTATGACTCAAGTATTTATTCATTAGGCTCCGAGGAGCGAGATATTACAAACATAGGTCTCATGACCCAACATTCAGAGTATACAAGTCAAAGCACAAGCGGAAGCTATCATGTCTGAGTACAGACAACTATAAATGAAAAAGGCTGAGAAGCCTGACTATCTACCCGATACTGCCGAGGGCACAAGATCGTAGCTGAGGTAACAAGCTAAACGTCGAAGTCCAAGCGGAACTACTAGTGAGACTGAAGTCTCTCTGCAAAAACATAAAATAGGCAAACGTGAGTACAAATGTACCCAGCAAGACTTACATAAGAACTAACTACATATGCATCATTATCAACAAAGGGGTGGTGGGGTTTAACTGCAGCAAGCCAGCTTTGACTCGGTGGCTATCCTAAACTACGACTGCAAGCGACTCTTTTGAGGTGGCGCACACGAGTCCACATATTCACCATATCAATACACCACTATGGATCCGCTCCCGTCTCCCTACGAGAACGCCATCCATATCACTCACGCTTATCTTGCGTATTTTAGAGTATCCACTTTCACTTGTCTATGAACTGATATAAGCAACCCAGAAGTCCTTTTCCGCGGACACGGCTATTCGAATAAATTAGGTTAACCCTGCAGGGGTGTACTTCTTCATACACGCTCTCACCACTTACCGTCGTTTACACGACATGTACTCGGCAACCTTCAAGCGGAAGCCCAACGTGGGTGTCGGCCATGACCTACCTAATCACCTAAGTCTCTAGTCCAGGTTTATCGCCTATTCGGGTTCCATCCATGAGGAGATCCGGCCGGAGTTTCGCTCACAGCCCCAAACGATGTGAACAGGGTTCCCGAGACACCAAACGGGCGCCCGGTACACCGTGCCACGTGCCTACCGCATCACAGCCCACCCCTACGGTCAGCGCTGCCCACGGCCTCCAGCATACTACAAACACCAGAAACTACTTGCAACTCCTGGACAGAGGACAAGGGTGATCAAGAAGCCGAGAGGGTCCATTGGTTTCGGGCCCAACGCGTGGTAGTAGCTGAATCATGGATCACAAACACAGAACTCAGTTCCTGAGGACGGCTGCAATGAGACAACCCACCATGTACTCCTACATGGCCTCTCACCGCTACCTTTACCAAATCGTGTTCACACACTTAGCTCACACACAGTAGGACATGTTCACACGCCTCTGATTCATCCCCGATGAATCAGACCTGACTCAACTCTAAGCAGTAGCAGGCATGACAAACAAACATGAATGAGTAGGCACAACAGGGCTCAAACAACTCCTACTCATGCTAGTGGGTTTCATCTAATTACTGTGGAATGACAGGTCATGCAGAGGATAAAGGGGTTCAGCTACCGCAGCAAGTAACAGATGAATCGTTGTTGTCCTAATGCAGTAAAAGAGAGCAGGAGCGAGAGAGTAGGATTGTATCGGAATGAACAAGGGGGTTTTGCTTGCCTGGCACTTCTGAAGATAACATTGAGTCTTCATCAGTGTCAACGATCACAACGTCGGAACATCGTCTACCGGGAGGGGATAAATACCGGCAACACAGAAGGGAACATAATCAATGCAATGCACAATATGATGCATGGTCATGACATGGCAAAATGAATGTGTTATGAGCTAATGCAACTAGCAATAGATTAAATGAAGTTGGTTTGAATACAAGGTTCAAATTCAAACTCCATATGTGATTATTCAAATGCCATTTAATTGATTTGTGCTAAACAGCAGCTATAAGTTGTTCTAACATGCATGAAAATGGTACAGATGGATTCCTTGAATTTTTCTAATAATTTTTCATATATAATTTATTTAATTTGGAGTTACGGTTGAATTTCTATGATTTATTGAAGTTTAGGACATTTTCTGAAATTAATAAATCATTTCTGATTTATTTAAAAACTCCAGAAAACAATTACTGCATCAGCCTGACGTCATGATGATGTCAGCAGGTCAACTGGACTGGCTCGGGTCAAACCTGACGTGTGGGGTCCACACGTCAGTGACACAGGGGCTAATCCCGCGTTGACTCGGGCTTTGACCCGCTACGGGGCCCGCTGTCAGTGTCACAGGGTTAGTTAGCAGGGTCATTAGCCCCTAATGACGACGCCACATCAGCACGCCGGAGACCAGCCGGCGGCGACCACAGAACACGGCGGGGCACGCCGGACTTGCGCTAGAGGCGTCAGTTTGGCGCGCTGAGGGCACCAGGGGATGGCCCTTGCTCCCGCGCATCCAGAGGACCGAGTGGGAGGTCGTGGGGTCGCCGGAACTCATGCCGGCGACGAGCTTTGGCGGCGATGGTGTTCGGTGGTGCTCGGGCGCGTCGCTACGGTGCATCAGTGAGCAAATGGAGAGGCTGGGCAGCACCTGCTAGACATGGGGAGCACTAAGAGCAGCTCAGTGAGGCCAGGGGAGCACGGAGGCTATGCGTGCAGCAGCAATGGCGGACGGTGGCTTCGGTGCTCGTGGGGAACGGCGCTACGGCACGGAGGGGAGCATGCTGAGTTAGGGGAGAGGGTCAGTGACTCACGGCGATGACGAGGGGACGCTCGGCGAGGTCGGGGACGGTCCGGAGCCGGCGAATTTGACGAAGATGGCCGGCGGTCCCGAGGTTGAAGAAGGTATCGAGGGCGGTGTTGTGGCACGTCCGGGGCCTCGTGGCTCGTTGAGGAGGTAGAGGGAGGACCAGCGGAGCTTCCTGGGGCGTCGGTGAGCCGTGGGGTGGCCGGTAGCCACGGTGGCTCTCGTCGGTGGCGGCGGCTCCGTTCGGTCACGGGAGGGGAAACAGAGGAGCGAGGGGGAGGGAGGTCCAGAGAGCGAGGGGGAAGTGAGAGGGGGTCGGGGCTGCGTGGCGTCGCGGGAGGGACCAGGGAAGGAGGAGGCAGCCAGGCAGGGAGGAGGTGGCCTCCTCGGCCGCGCGCGTGCGAGCACGCAGCTGCTCCCACTAGCAAGAGGAAGACGACAGGGGGGGAGTAGCGGTGGCGGGCTGGGCCGCGCTGGGCCGGTCCTGTTGGGCCACCAGGTGGGCTTCACAGGTAAGTCCTTCTCTCTTTTATTTCTGTTCTGTTTCTCTTTTCTATTTCTGCAATTTGTTTTTGGATTTGATTTAAAATATCAAATCATTTTATAAAATCCTGGAAATAATTATGGGTGCTTTCTGAATTATTTCAGTGACCCTTAACAATTTCCAACATTTATTTGAACATTTAAATTATTTATAGTATTCAAATGCCCACAGTCAAATACAATATGGTTTATTCAAAAAATCCAAAAATGTCTTGGAAAAATATCCATCATCTCTGGATATGGTTTTCACCCTTTTCCAGTGATCATGAACATTTTTGCAAACCAATTTGGGTTCTTTGAAAATATTTTGAAGTTGAACCTATTTGCAATGCTTTGGTGCTAGGGCTTGGTCATCCCCATTTCAAATTTCATACAATTTAAACATGTTGCACACATGAAGCTAGCCTAGAGCATTACCAGAAGCTAGGGATGTGACAAGTTCATACCAGCTTTTCTCTTCCCAAAGTCCATCATATATCATCATCATTGCCTTTCACTTGCACGACCGAATGGTGTGTATAATAATAAGAGTGCACATGCATTGGACTAAGTTGGAATCTGCAAGCATTCAACTCAAGAGAGAAGACAAGTAACATGGGCTCTAAGTTTAAATAATCAATCATGCATGTAAGAGCCACTAAGCATTTTCAATAGAGTCTTCTCGACCCCCAAAGAAAGTAAACGAAATAAAAACTATTTACACAGGAAAGCTCCCAACAAGTAAAAAGAAGAATGGGAAATATTTTTTTGGGGTTTTCTTTTTAATTCTACTACAAACATGAAAAGTAAACTGACTAATTATTTTTTGGTTTTTCTTAAAGTTTATCAAACACACAAGAAGAAAGCTAGAAGAGGAAATTTAAACTAGCATGGATAATACAATGAAAGAGTATGGGAAATACGTACTCCCCCAAACTTAGGCTTTTGGCCTAAGTTGGTCTATTGCCAGGGATGACCTGGCGGATATCCGTAGGTGAAGCTGGGGTCGTACTGTGATGAAGAAGACTCTGGCTGCCACTGGCTGGCAGCCTCCTCTGGATCCCAAGAATAAACAGATAGTCGTGGAGGCTCATCTTGTGGCTCCGGCTCCGGGGTTGGTGCAGGGTTCTGATAGGCTTGAACAGCCGACCACGAAACGATGTGAGGTTCTGCAAACAAGTTAAACAAAGAAGGAGCAGGCAAGGTAATAGTCTCAGGGTGATGTTTGTCAAAGTATAATTTATATTTGAGCTCCCCATCGTGACTCTTAACAAGAAAATCATGCGCTATCATACTCTTGTAATCTAAATAAGCACGGGGTAGCGCTGTTTCTTCTTTCTCCGCATGCCTAATAGGTATTTCAAAATGTCCAGCTAGGCGTGAAGCATAAATGCCTCCAAAGATGGGGCCCTTAGTATGGTTCAGGCTTAACCGTCTAGCAAAAATTTCACCCATACTAACAGAGTTATTGCGGTATAAACCATGGAGCAAAATAATAATATCAGGAATACTAAGGTTCCCACAGTTCCCGCGTCCAATCAAGCAACTACTAGCAAATAAGGCAAAGTAGCGTAAAACAGGATAATGTATGCTAGTGATCCTTGCATCAGAAACCTTCCTGGTTTCTCCCACCGTGATAGTGTTAACAAAAGCTTCTGCTTCATTACAGTGGGGTTCATCTAAGGTGCCCTCAAAGGGTATTCTGCAAACCTCGCAGAATTCTGCTAATGTCATCTCTTTAACAACATCATATAAATGAAACTCTACTGTTGGAGGTGATTTCTTAGGGAAAAAGTAGAAGTTTTGCACAAAAGTATTTGTGAGTAAGAGATACTGATGACGTTGGTCGTGGAGGAAGTTGGTGAGGCCAACATTCTCAATCAATAAATAGAAATCTTCATAAATCCCAGCTCTCCTCAAGAAGTCATCGGAGGGCCATTCACAAGGCCGGACCTTCGCGGTGCGAGATAAATTAAATTTTGGCTTCTCCTCTTCTTCCTTTTGTTTTTCCTTAGAGCTTCGGCTCGACGAGCCCCTCAAAAGTCTCTTCATTATCTCTGAAACAATCTGAAATTTTTAGTAACTTCAAATAAAAGTGAACAACTTCAATAAAATTGATAGCAACAACTCCCACAAGTGCCTAGGGCCTATATAAAGCATTGGAACTACTTGGAACCATATAAATTTGTCATGCAAGCTCAAGAACATGGTCACCTATGCAGTAGAAATTTGCAAAGAATAAAGCACTAGAACAAAAACTAATTGGACCAATGGAGGAGTCACATACCAAGGAACAATCTCCCCAAGCAGTTTTGCGAGAGATGCTTTGAGCAAGGAGATCGAAAATCACATCAACGGGGGCTGGAACTCGTGCTTGAGTTGGTTTTTCGTGTTTGTGTGAGGCAGAGGAACAAGATGGGTGCAGGAATAAGTGGACGAGGGCCACCGTGGGCCCACGAGGCAGGGGGGCGCGCCCAGGGGGGTAGGACGCGCCCTCCACCCTCGTGGCCAGGTGGCAGCTCCCCCCGTGGTAATTTTTGCACAGTAAATTCTCAAACATTCCCGAAAAAATCATATTAAATTGGCATGGCATTATGAGGACTTTTATTTTCGGGATATTTTTATATTGCACGGATAAGTCAGGAAACAGACAGAAAAATAGTATTTTACTTTATTTCTACTAAATAACAGAAAATATAAAGAGGGTACAGAAAGTTGTGCTTCTAGTTTCATCCATCTTGTGATCGTCAAAATGAACCCACTAACAAGGTTGATCAAGTCTTGTTAACAAACTCATTTCGAATAATCCCGGAACCGGAGAAATTTCGAATGACACTAAGTTACCTCAACGGGGATATGAAAATCCCCATAAATAAGAATATCATACTTTTTCTTGACAGTAGGGAGAGGAAATTCGAAACTTCCAAATATAATCGATGGAACTTTTCCAATAGAGTTGATACTATAAACTTGAGGTTGTTTCCTCGGAAAATGTACCGTGTGCTCATTGCCATTAACATGAAAAGTGACATTACCTTTGGTGCAATCAATAACGGCCCCTGGAGTATTAAGGAAAGGTCTTCCAAGAATAATAGACATACTATCATCCTCGGGAATATCAAGAATAACAAAGTCCGTTAAAATAGTAACATTTGCAATTACAACAGGCACATCCTCACAAATACCGACAGGTATAGCAGTTGATTTATTAGCCATTTGCAAAGATATTTCAGTAGGTGTCAACTTATTCAAGTCAAGTCTACGATATAAAGAGAGAGGCATGACACTAACACCGGCTCCAAGATCACATAAAACAGTTTTAACATAACTTCTTTTAATGGAGCATGGTATAGTAGGCACTCCGGGATCTCCAAGTTTCTTTGGTATTCCACCCTTAAAAGTATAATTAGCAAGCATGGTGGAAATTTCAGCTTCAGGTATCTTTCTTTTATTAGTAATAATATCCTTCATATACTTAGCATAAGGATTTGTTTTGAGCACATCAGTTAATTGCATACGCAAAAAGATGGGTCTAATCATTTCAGCAAAGTGCTCAAAATCCTCATCATCCTTTTTCTTGGATGGTTTCGGAGGAAAAGGCATGGGTTTATGAACCCATGGTTCCCTTTCTTTACCATGTTTCCCAGCAACAAAATCTCTTTTATCATAACATTGATTCTTTGATTGTGGGTTATCAAGATCAACAGCAGGTTCAACTTCTACATCATTATCATTACTAGGTTGAGCATCAACATGAACATTATCATTAACATTATCACTAGGTTCATGTTCATCACCTGATTTTGTTTCAGCATCAGAAATAGAGATATCATTCAGATTCTCAGGTGACTCAGCGATAGGTTCACTAGAACTTTGCAAAGTCCTATCATTTTTCTTTTTCTTCCTTTTAGAAGAACTAGGTATATCAATATTGTTTCTCTGAGAATCTCGCTCGATTCTCTTAGGGTGGCCTTCAGGATACAAAGGTTCCTGAGTCATTCTACCAGTTTTAGTATCAACTCTAACAGCATAATCATTTTTCTTACTATTCATTTCATCAAGCACTTCTTTCTGAGCTTTAAGTACTTGTTCTACTTGAGTGGTAACCATAGAAGCATGCTTGCTAACAAGTTTAAGTTCACCTCTAATATCAGCCATATAATCACCAAGCGTTTAATCATAAAGGTATTCTGTTTTAATTTTCTACCAAAATAAGTATTAAAGTCATCTTGCTTAAACATAAAGCCATCAAACTCATCCAAGCACTGACTAGCAATTTTAGTAGGAGGGACTTCAGCTTTATCATATCTATAGAGAGAGTTTACCTTTACTACCCGTATCGGGATATCGGGAGGTTCTTCAGTAAATAAGTAATTGAGATCATATACCTTCAATAGGCGGTAAATTAAGACCATGTATTTCTTCAATAGGAGGTAAATTCTTAACATCTTCAGCTTTAATACCTTTTTCTTTCATAGATTTCTTTGCCTCTTGCATATCTTCGGGACTGAGAAATAGAACACCTCTCTTCTTCGGAGTTGGTTTAGGAATAGGCTCAGTAATTGGCTCAGGAACTGGCTCAGGAGGTAGCTCGGGAGGTGCCCAATTATTTTCATTAGCCAACATATTATTCAATAGAATTTCAACGTCATCCGGTGTTCTTTCCCTGAAAAGAGAACCAGCACAACTATCCAGGTAATCTCTGGAAGCATCAGTTAGTCCATTATAAAAGATATCAAATATTTCAGGTTTCTTAAGAGGATGATCGGGCAAAGCATTAAGTAACTTGAGAAGCCTCCCCCAAGCTTGTGTGAGATTTCTTCTTCAATTTGCACAAAATTGTATATTGCCCTCAAAGCAGCTTGTTTCTTATGAGCAGGGAAATATTTAGCAGAGAAGTAATAAATCATAACCTGGGGACTTTGCACACAACCAGGATCAAGAGAGTTATACCATATCTTAGCATCACCCTTTAATGAGAACAGAAATATCTTAAGTAAATAAAGGTAGCGCGATCTCTCATTATTAGTAAACAGGGCAACTATATTATTTAACTTAGTAAGATGTGCCACAACAGTTTCAGATTCATAGCCATAAAAAGGATCAAATTCAACCAAAGTAATTATATCGGGATCAACAGAAAAATCATAATAGTCCTGATCAGGAACACAGATAGGTGAAGTAGCAAAAGCAGGGTCGGGTTTCATTCTACCTCTAAAAGATTCTTTACACCATTTAATTAGCAACCTCTTAAGTTCATATCTATCCTGGCAAGCAAAAATAGCTGCAGAAGATTCAACATCAAAAAGATAACCCTCAGGAATAGCAGGCATGGGTTCATCATCACTAACATCATCGTGTTCAGGTTCAATAATTTCTCTTTCTCTAGACATAGCAATTTTCTCATCAAGATATTCACCAAGTGGCACAGTAGTATCAAGCATAGAAGTAGTTTCATCATAAGTATCATGCATAGCAGAAGTGGCATCATCAATAACATGCGACATATCAGAATCAATAGCAGTAGTAGGTTTAGGTGTCGCAAACTTACTCATAACAGAAGGAGAATCTAGTGCAAGGCTAGATGGCAATTCCTTACCTCCCCTGGTAGTTGAGGGCAAAATAGTAGTTCGATCATCTTTCAAGTTCTTCATAGTGTACAGCAGATATAAATCCCAAGTGACTCAAAGAATAGAGCTATGCTCCCCGGCAACGGCGCCAGAAAATAGTCTTGATGACCCACAAGTATAGGCGGTCGCAACAGTTTTCGAGGGTAGAGTATTCAACCCAAATTTATTGATTCGACACAAGGGGAGCCAAAGAATATTCTCAAGTATTAGCAGCTGAGTTGTCAATTCAACCACACCTAGAAACTTAGTATCTGCAGCAAAGTGTTTAGTAGCAAAGTAATATGATAGTGGTGGTAACGGTAACAAAAGTAAAGACAGTAAAAGTAATGTTTTTGGTATTTTGTAGTGATTGTAACAGTAGCAACGGAAAAGTAAATAAGTGTAAACTAGTATATGGAAAACTCGTAGGCACCGGATTAGTGATGGATAATTATGCCGGATGTGGTTCATCATGTAGCAGTCATCACATAGAGTGACACAGAACTAGCTCCAGTTCATCAATGTAATGTAGGCATGTATTCCGTATATAGTCATACGTGCTTATGGAAAAGAACTTGCATGACATCTTTTGTCCTACCCTCCCATGGCAGCGGGGTCCTATTGGAAACTAAGGGATATTAAGGCCTCCTTTTAATAGAGAACCGGAACAAAACATTAGCACATAGTGAATACATGAACTCCTCAAACTATGGTTATCACCGGGAGTGGTCCCGATTATTGTCACTTCAGGGTTGCCAGATCATAACACATAGTAGGTGACTATAGACTTGCAAGATAGGATCTAGAACACACATATATTCATGAAAACATAATAGGTTCAGATCTGAAATCATGGCACTCGGGCCCTAGTGACAAGCATTAAGCATAGCAAAGTCATAGCAACATCAATCTCAGAACATAATGGATACTAGGGATCAAACCCTAACAAAACTAACTCGATTACATGATAAATCTCATCTAACCCATCACCGTCCAGCAAGTCTACGATGTAATTACTCACGCACGGTGGTGAGCATCATGAAATTGGTGATGGAGGATGGTTAATGATGACAACAGCGACGAATCCCCCTCTCCGGAGCCCCGAACGGACTCCAGATCAACCCTCTCGAGAGAGATTAGGGCTTAGCGGCGGCTCTGTATCGTAAAACGCGATGATTTCTTCTCTCTGATTTTTTCTCCCCGAAAGCCAATATATGGAGTTGGAGTTGGCGTCGGAGGGCCACCAGGGGGCCCATGAGGTAGGGGGGCGTGCCCAGGGGGCGCCCCCCACCCTCGTGAGAAGGGTGTGGGCCCCCTGGTCTTCATCTTTTGCGAGGATTTTTCTTTATTTTTTCTAAGGTGTTCCGTGGAGGTTCAGGACATTCCGAGAATTTTTATTTTCTGCACAAAAAACAACACCATGGCAGTTCTGTTGAAAACAGCGTTAGTCCGGGTTAGTTCCATTCAAATCATACAAGTTAGAGTCCAAAACAAGGGCAAAAGTGTTTGGAAAAGTAGATACGATGGAGACGTATCAGTTCATCCTTCGTACCGTAAACTGGAGAAACCTCATTACACGTTTCATCGTCATGCATGGCAGCGGAATGTACTAGATATAGACCACATCCACTATACTGCAATGGATGGCTATCTTTGTTTCAATATCTACAAGGGTTGGATGGAGAGCAACAGCCAAGTTGGTGGTTCAAGCAAAGAAGTATCGGCCAAGAGGAAGAGGGAAAAGGACGAAGTCGAGGACGTGGACGAGGACTCCGAGTAGGTGGCAGTGTCGTTGCTCATGGTGGTTCTAATGCAGTGTCTACCGGATTAGTTGCATAGTTTAATTTCAGGTGTGCTTAGTTTAATTTGAGGGGTGTGTTGTGCTGAGCCCCCAGCAGAACTATGTTATGTTTCTTCTCGTTACTTTAACTCTTCAGTATGTACATACTACTAGTATTTCTTTATTAGAATTTAGCACCCCAATTAAGCACGTACTAGATTTTTTAATAGTACTATATGCATAATTTGGCGACGAGCGCTCTCTATTTGTACCACCTTTTTTTAAAATTTCAATTTTTGCTCCATGGCGCAATCCATCGATAGTACTACTGTACAAAAGTATACATTTTTTAAAAGGCTAGTGTACTGTTCATCACATATATATAGCCAGTTAAATTCTCAACCTAGAACGACGTGCATGCCATGTAGTAAACCGATACGGAGGAAGTGTAGTAAAAATGAGGTGATTTTACCGAGCGTTCGGCGGGGGAGCATGGCCTGTCATGCGGTCCCACGTGTCATGATGTACCAAGGCGATGTGCGTGTCCCTCTTGAGGCAAAAGCAATACTAGTATGTGGTTTGAGATGATGTCGAACCGAAGTGTGAAATAATGGTTGCTTCGTCCGTCTGGGAAGGTGCGGCATTATGATTTGATGTCTCATTGCTCATTACAACTATTGGGCGGTACGAGTGGGGTGCGTCCCCCTGCTGTTCTGCACTGTTATTTGGTGCTTGACACGTCGACCCGGTTGCTATATGTCCCACATGTCGGTGACAGGAAGTACAAAATTCATGAAATGGAGTGTCGACGGAGGAGTATACTACAGAATTCATGAAAGGGAGCGACTTAGGTTTGGAAAAATCTATTTTTACGGAGTACGTACCCACTAGGGTTTATAGGGCTCATCTAAAAAACATTCATTTTTCCGTTTGATAAGTCTCAATTCTACTATACTAGTAGTAGTACCATTACATGTTGGATTTCGAGGTGCGTTAGATCACCCGACGTAAGCAGTGTCAAGAGGAAACTAACCAATGCACGTACAAGTTCATGGAAATTTAGTGGTCATTCATGCATTCGTTCTAATTAATGTCTCGTTAAACATAACTTCTTGAGAAAAACGAGCGTACTGTGCAGACTACAAAATTAATTCGACCACTCACCGTCTACCTTGGTTGGAGAGATTTTCAAATTGAGCCATAAACTGGAAAGGAGGGAGTAGTAACTTTTGTCTCGATTACTATTTATGGCCTTGTATAGATGCAAAATGTATTTTTTTATAGTAGCCTTGTATAAGTAAATGGAGGGAGTACTAACCAAAGTACGTCCGTAGTAGGGACGAGGAGTAAACGGAGGGAGTAGTAAAATGTTCTCCTAAGTGATGACTAACCTTATAGCTAACCTTGTTGTAGTATGAGTGACTAAGTGATGACTATGTATGACATGTCAACATCAGATAGCCTAACGCACCATGTTAAATCTCCAAGGGCGCGATCGTGCGTGCGACACGACGGTCGTGGTAGGTGCGACCATGATACGGGGTGCCGGCAGCCCTTGGATCTGAGATCAAACGGTCGCATGCTAAGTTGCTGAAATTCTTTTGAATAACCCTCCAGGATAGGATATTCACCCATAGGTCTAGAATCACGCCATGCAACCGTTCGATCTCAGATCCAAGGGCTCTCGGAAGCCCGTACCATGGGAGAATGGAAAGCCACTACCCTGCCATTCGCACGCTGGTAGTTCGCTCCTACTTGTCCCCGCACGTCCTTTAATATTACGGCGGTTCGCTCCTAGTCGTCCCGTCCATTCACATTACGACAGTTCCACTAATCCTAACCCTCCTCCCAAATCCATGGCGTCCCAAATCTCCCCGATCGATGGTGAGTACAAGGTTAGAACCATCACCGGCGATGAGTTTGACGTCATCTACACCCGTTCTTCCGCAATGGTGAAAGTATGCCTTTCTCGCTTCAGACGCATGTTCGAAGACTCAGATGATGAGTCGGTCGTTGGGCTAGATGTTGAGTACACCACAGTCATGGGACGAGAGAAGGATCTAAAGGACGAAGAGAGGAAGAAGCCCGCCGTGATCCAGGTTTGCGTGCATGACTTATGCTTGGTCTACCACATATGCCATGCCGACGTTGAGTGCCAGGATTTTAAGGACTTCCTCGAGAGCAACCTAGTCAAATTTTTTACTGTAGACTTTGGTAATGACAAAGAAGTCCTGCGTCGGATAGGGCTCGTTGTAGGCAACACCTTCGACCTCCAAAAGAATCGGTTGGTGTCCTCTCGTCAGCCTTCAATGCTGACCCTGGCAGGAGCCATGGTTCATCCTTCGTACGGTAAACTGGAGAAACCTCCATACACGTTTCATCGTGATGCATGGCAGCGGAATGTACTAGATATAGACCACATCCACTACGCTGCAATGGATGGCTATCTTTGTTCCAATATCTACAAGGGTTAGATGAAGAGCAACAGCCAAGTTGGTGGTTCAAGCAAAGAAGTATCGGCCAAGAGGAAGAGGGAGAAGGACGAAGTCCAGGACGTGGACGAGGACTCCGAGTAAGGTGGCAGTGTCGTTGCTCATGGTGGTTCTAATGCAGTGTCTACCGGAATAGTTGCAAAGTTTAATTTCAGGTGTGCTTAATTTAATTTGAGGGGTGTGTTGTGCTGAGCCCCCAGCAGAACTATGTTATGTTTCTTCTTGTTACTTTAACTCTTCAGTACGTACATACTAGTATTTCTTACATTTCATCTTTTAGTTGGTATAGTACTACCACTTGTTTCTTCACATTATATACGTACAATATATATGGCCAACATCATATAGCCAGCAGTTTAGTTGTCAAAGAATTTCAGGGTGCTTAGTTTTGTCAAAGAATTCCAGGGTGCTTAGTTTTATTTGAGGGGTGGGTTGTGCTGGACAACATTATTGTGACTAGCCTTTTTAATAGTACTATATGCATAATTTGGCGACGAGCGCTCTCTATATGTACCACCTTTTTTTTAATTTCAAGTTTTTCTCCATGGCGCAATCCATCGATACTATTGCTGTACAAAAGTATACATTTTTTAAAAGGCTAGAGGGCGGGGCAGTCTAGCTTGGTCGGTTTCACGAGAGGCGAGGGCCTTTGTGATTTGACGGCTCATTACTGCTGGAAGGCGGGGCCTTGTGATTTGACTGCTCGTATAAATGCGTCGATGACCTGATCGAGGAGGAGCAAAGAACCGTGCGGTATACTCAAGTTTTCCACTGGAGTAGTACTGCGATGGAGGAGCACGAAACACGGCAGCCCAGTGCCATATGGCGATAAAAAATGATCTAATTTGCTAGTCATCTCATTGTTAGCATTGTTCTATTCATTCCCTTAAAAAACAAAAACCATTGTTCTATTCATGCCTTGCAGAGAACGTGACACGTGCGGCAAAACACCGAAAGCAAAAGATGAAACACAGCAGCAAAAGAAGAAGGAAGATTATCACCCCAAATGATCTAATTCGCTGCGGAGTCATAACTGCTTCTTCATCGCCTCCACGCCCTCCATCTCCTTGCGCGTCTCCTCCGCCATCTTCTTCATTCTATCCATGACGCGGGATTTCTCGACGCGAGCCTTCATCATCTGTTCCACGGCCGCATTACGTACCTTGACAGCAGTCGGGTGCTCGATGCGGAGCTTCGCCAACTCCTCCTTCTGTTCCATGACGAGGGCCTGCAGCATCTTCATCGAGGAACTACTATTCTCATGCAGCTTCTTCCAGCCGGCGTTCTTCTCCTTTAACAGGTCGATCTCGTGGCACAGCTTCGCCTTGTCCTCCTGAAGTCGCAGGATTTCGCCGGTCACCTTCTTCTCCGAGGCAATGCTCTTCTTCAGCAGCATCACCAAGCCGGCGGTCAACTCCCCCTGCTGATTGAGCTCCGCGGGCATGTCGTCGAGGCTCTCCTTCAGCAACTCCATCAAGCCTTGGATGAACTCCTTCTGCTTATTGAGGTGCTTATTGAGCTGATCAGGCATGCCGTCGAGGGATGACGACTCCAGCTCCGCTGGCTCGGCATGTTCGCCTCCGTGGCTAGGGCGCTCCTGGGAGCCATCGCCTGCCCGTGAGAGATCTTTCGAGGTCTCTGCATGGCGGCGAGCCCTCTCTTTTTTTCCGCAGCCTTGGTTGCCGCTCCCTTGTTACGAGTAGTTCTCGACCTAGAGCTCTGCTCATCGGCCATGGCAACGACGGACGAAGAAGAAGCACTTATGAGGAGGAAAGGTAGAGTAATTTTCGGTTAGGTAGTTCCACTTTTTATAACCTAAGTACTAGCACTAGTACTAATACCTGCATAGTGGGAACACATTCATGTTTGGTACATACTAGTAGGTGTGAGCAGGCTTTCGAATGTGATGGGAACAAGCTAAAGATTAATTGATGGTTTTGGTTTCGAGGCCCGAAATGGCTCCCGATGAGTTTAGCGGAACATAAATTTCAAGTACTACACTGCTCAAATGCGTAAATATTATGTTACTGTCAAAAATTGGCACAAAATACGAAGGAGACCAATGGAAGTACTACTAGCAACCCACGATTTAACTACTCGTATGCGCGCAGTGGAGTAATGTCTTTCTTCCGCCCTCACGTCCACTCAATTTGCATGCGCTGTATTAATTGACCATCAATGAAGTGAATGACTTTACACGCGTCAAATTATCACATGGGGTGGATCTTGGTACAAAATTGTGTCCGCCCGTGTACCCGCGTGTGCGTGCGAGGGAATGAGTGCGTGCGTGGCGTGCGTGCACATCTTCGCTTCGTGCATGTACCGGCAATATGGCTCAGGGAGGACGAGTACATTCTTTTGGAACCAGCAACACGTCACTGTGATCAATCCACGCAAGGAGGTCGCGACAACGCCTCCACATGTGCCACGTGGCTTCATGAACTGTATGAGATTCACTGTGTAGTGTGCCATTGGTATTCTAATTCACTTGTTTTGCACATACTCGAAGTACTAGTAAGGTACACGTGCATTGCACGCATCATACTTTGCAATCAAATTATGAATAAATGCTACACTATAGCATGTAAGCTCTGAGTCATATATGCGTGATGTAGCCCTTCGTTTAATTCTTATAGTTCATCTCATTCAAAATCAATTAGTTTTTATAAAAAAGCTAAGAACGCAGGAATAGGAAAAACATGGGATTATAGTGGAATGTCGTCTTGAATCCTACAGGATTGTATGAGTGTTTGATTGTGCATAGAAAAAACGCAGAATTCTTTCAAAGAGGTTTGTGTGGATGGGATGTTTCCTATGGAATGTAGTGCAAATGAATCATATGGAAAAATTCCTATGGTTTACAATCCTACGAATCAAACAACCAAGATAGGTAAATTCCTAATGATTAGAATCCTCCAAAATTCCTTTGAGAATCCTTTGAATCAAAGAAGCCCTTAATCTATTTTATGATTCATGGAATTATGCGTTGTAAAGCATAAAGTAAAAACAAATAATGGCAATTCAACTAGAAAAAAAGTTTGGGCAGTTATGATACGGAAGATTCTAGAACAAAAGAGAACCACTGTTGTTTTGAGGTTTGTGCATTATGCTTAAGTTCAACCATGGAGTCTGCTAGATCATACATGTGGCAAAATCCAGTGGGGGTCTAGAAGATGGTGCGAGGGGCCGAGTGGAGGGAGACTATGAAGGAATGCACAAGTGCGAGATCGATATTTAGAGAGAGGGGGCGAACACGTGCGCTGTTGCACGCAGTGGCGGAGCCATGAAAAATAAATGAGCCAGGGGGCCAAGCATTGATAATCCTTTACGAGGAGGGTCAATTCATGAAATTAAACCTTTTTTAGCAGCAATTGTCTAATGATCACATTCATATTAGCCTCGATATATAGTGATGTTAGGGGGGGGCAGGGCCCTTACTGCCCCCTGTCTTCACCATTGTGCACGCTTCTGAGAGATGAAGCGGAAGGCATGGATGATGAGAGGGGGACGTTGGATATATAATTAATGTGGGTGTATTAGCTATATATGTTAATCCTATATATAGAGGTATAGATTGATCAATGTGGACGTGGGAAAGAGGGTGACACCTCACTGGATATATCGATTGATCGGTTTGTGTGGAAAACTATGAAAGACCTATCTATATACACACATACATAGAGGAACATCGATCATTGCGCACAGATAAAGAATGCCCGATATGATGGAGAGGGGAGGGTGTGTGGGTGTGTGCCTTCATGGGAGACCGACCTGAAGAAAAAGATTTCATGTGTGCGATGGATAATGCCGACTGGTAGTGTGTGTGCATGCATGCACGAGAGAAAGTTAGTGGTACAATTATAAAAATAAGACGACTCTGTGGGTGTAAAAGACTAGGTGAGGTCATAATCAATGTAAAGTTGAACTCAAATATTGGAATAAGAGATCCTGATGTTTCAAACCCATGCATCCATGAATATAACGGAGATCTGCGCTGTGTGGTTTGGAAATGAGCATGTTGTAATGTATACACATTGAACAAGGTCAGACTGATTTGAATTTGAGATACCAATGGCAGACATCATTTGAACACGTCGCATCCGTGCATGGACACACTATTCTAATTGGAGATGATGGGCGGCTTTTGCATCACATATCTACATCTATACCCCTATATATATTATATTTTATATTTTTTTTATATTGTGTGCGGGTAACTTTAACTTTGAAAGATGGTCGTTGGATGAGGCGAATCCGATGGTCCAAAGATGGCAAATTTGAGCACTATTGGCCGTTGGATATCATCTAGATTCCACCATATTTCGCCACATGTATAATCTAGAAGACTCCATGGTTGAACTTAAGCATAATGCACAAACATCAAAACACAAGCACTTCTTATTTGTTCTAGAATCTTCCGTATCAGAATTGCCCAAATGTTTTTCTACATGATTTGCCATTATTTGTTTTTTACTTTATGTCTTACAATGCACAATTCCATGAATCTTAAAATAGATTAGCTTTCTTATAAAAACTAGATGATTTTGAATGAAATGAACTATAAGAATTAAACGAACATCTACATCATGCATATATGACTCAAAGCTTGCATGCTATAATGTGGTATTTATTCATAATTTGGTTGCCAAATCTCATGCGTGCAATGCACGTGTACCTTACTCTAGTCTAAATGGTGTTTGTGTGTGTGTTGTGCGTGTTGAGGTGCAAATAGTCTTTTTTTGGTACACATTAAGCTTGTTCTTCCGAAATTTCAAGCCGCGCCTTGTTATGCCGAAAATTGAAGCTAGCGTCTCTATCTATCGTGTTGCGAAACTCCCGCCTCTTCAACCCGCGCCTTGTTAGCCCGAAATATTTAAGATATATCTTTGTCTCGTTGTGCTTCGACAACTCCCTCCACTCAACCCGCGCCTTGCTATTCCGAAATTACAACGCGCGCGAAAACTCCCACCTCCTATGAAATCCTGACACACGAAATGCCCGTGGTACCCCTGAACCGAAAGAACCGCCTCAAATCGGTGGGGGTACTTTCGTAACTTACCCCACATTTCGGACAAGCGCGTCTCTAAGCCATGGTTCCCCACTGCCATCCCATCCTCCCACCCATTCGTACACCGAGGCCGTGAAAAACCACGACGAAACCCCACACCCTACTCCGTCCGCCACCCAGCCGGAGCCTCTTCCCCGATGATGTTGTCCACAGCAACACCTCAACGTCCCTCATCCACCATAGCGGATGAGGATCCGTCGTTGATCACATCGTCCCGCTGGTTCAGCCACCCCGTCCTCCACCTCCAAGGAGCTGCCCCGATGTTCCCCCTGTCTTTCACGCCACCTCCATTCCCACACCGCCGTCTTCACCTGCACCACCGGAAGAGCATCATCATCATCACCGTTTCCTTGGATGAAGCCGCGGCCTAATCGGCGCCACCAAAGAGGTTGTACACTAATCGCCGCATTTTCTTCTTGAGTCGATCTCACAGTGCTGCCGGCGCTCGGTCCCGAGCCGACACGGCGCGGCTCCATCCACGGTGGCGTCGCCGGCCACTTCCTCCACGACGTCGCTCCCTTGGCGACGACGTCCACATCAGTAGGAGTTGCTGCTGCTTTAGCTCTCGCTCGCGCTGTTGCTCCACTCTTTCTCTCGGTCCCCTGCCTGGTCTGCTCTTGCTATTGCTCTTGCTCGCGCTGCTGCTCTCGCTCTTGCTCTTGCTTGCGATGCTGCTCCGATTTGGCTACACTTCAGTCGACTGAATCGACTTTTGGGTCAATCGATTTTCAAGGGGTGGGCTCATCG
>NC_041381.1:497304358-497356905 GCF_002162155.2 Triticum dicoccoides
GTCGGCGGACCGGCGGTGGGGAGTGTTTTCGGGGCGGGCGGGGCGGCGGGGGGCTGCTGTTTGGCCGGTGGTGGCTGGCGGCTCAGGGGCGTGGAGGTTGAAGATGAACCGCCGGCCCTTGATTTCGTATCCAACGGCTGCAAAATCAACTGACCAGAGATGAAAAAGTCAGTCGACCGAAGTGTAGCCTCACCTTGCTAGTGCGTTCAGTTTCGAGAGCAAAATTCAGTTTCGATAGCAAAATTCAGTTTTGACAGTTAGGTTCAGTTTCGACAGTTAAGTTTAGTTTCGACAGTTAAGTTTAGTTTCGACAGTTAAGTTCATAGATGAGCGGCTGGTGTATTTTACATCTAGCACTTTGTGGTTATGTATTTTACGTCATGTATTGGAGATGCTATTAGAATTCCACTCAGGTTAACGTTGTTTGTTGTCTCTCTTGTCCTGCTTCAGCCTCCGCATCGTACAACTCACCGGAGCTGCTCCAACAACGAAACCCTCCATCACAGCGGAGCAGTACCTCGGGCTCCATCTCCAGACGCCTAAGATCTTCTTCCCCTCCTCCAATAGCAAAGTCAGCCGGAGCATCCTCACCGGCCAACCCAATCACGCTGAGATCGACATGGCTTCGCCAAAGAGGTTGTACACTTGTTGCATCTCTTTTTTACTCTACATGTTATATATATTGTCCACTAAGCACTCGTAGTAACGGGAAATATGATTATTTTATCCTACTATATGACAAGCAGTGAGGTACCAGGCAACTTAGCTATCCGTGACGGACTCTCTTGAACGCCATCATTATTTATCTCTACGCGTTTGAGCTATGCATTTGTCGATGGGCCTGGGAGTTGAGCTCGTATGGCAGTGGCCTGGGTCCAAAGTAATAGAAGTAGCACAAAAACATTTTTTTAGTGTAGGATTTTCCTTGCTCAAGCCTACCTACTAGAATCGCCAGTGCTTGAAAGGAAAAGTGAATGAAAAACATAGGAATTGGAAAGTTTCCTATAGTACTATTTTTCATGAATTTGGTGCAAAGGAATGGAGCAAAGGAAAACTGTAGGATTTGTTCCTTTAGTGTCTCCTTGAAAGAAAAACCATGGGAATTCTAATTTCCACTTCTCCTCCTTTTCATATTCCTATTCATCAAGCACAAGACTAAGAGATAGTAGCATAATAGCATTATAATCGTACATTTTCTTGTGATTTGACTTAATCTCACCATGTTTTTTTGCATCCTGTGATCTTCCAATTGTTGTGAATCAAACACCCAGATTGGCAGAAATCCTGTGTTTTTAAATTCTTTGTTTTGCACATGCATTCCTATCCTATTCCTGTCTATTTCCTATCCCTGCATTGTTAGAATCCTCAAATTCAAACAAGCCCTTACTCAATTACTTCTGTTACAGATATGTGTCAAAGAAAACCTTGTGTGGTTTGTCCTACTCCTGCGGCACTGTGCTCCACCCCAGCTCAGCTGCTCCAACGATGGAAGGGTTCACCACAGGAGGGATCCGCTCTCCAGACTGTCTTTCGCCGCCTCAAATCTTCTTCCCCGCCGCTAGCAGCCATGACAACTGCATTACCATCATCAACTGAGCAGATGACCTTGAGGACTACATGGGTCCGCAAGAGAGGTCGCACTCTTCCGTGTATGCTTACGTTATGCGTCGCTTAATATGATGACATACTACATTATCGTCGTGTTCACCTATTAGACTTCGAGTCGGGTCCAAACTAATGCTGAAACATGAGTTTTTAAATGGTTGTGGGGTACATATTGGGGCAGAAATCAGTACTATCTGTCTACTATCTGGTTAATCTCCGGTGTCTACTATGAGTTTCATGTTGGGTGCAAACAAACATTAAAGGATCCATTATCTGTATTTTCTAACTAAAGCTATTATCTGCCTGCTATCATTGGTTTTGGGTCTATTCACAGTTTGCTACCATCACTCTGGATTTGTGCATGCACTCCTTACATATAATCTCACTATGTTTTATTCCTATGCATGCCAGTTATTGTACACAATGGAACTGATCATGTAGAGCAAAAGAGACGAGCCTTGCGTGACAATAAAATTTCATGCAGACGTTGTTCCATGGTGGGTGCAAAGGCAGCCAGCCCTCCACCCATTTCGGATCGTAATCAAGAGGAAGATAACTATTCTGAGGGGGATTCAGAAGGAGAAGACCACTCCTATTTACCCCATGAGGTCTTCGCTCTAACTTGGCATGCTGATGTTGGTAATATCATGCATATGGTGCCTTGCATTGCTTACTGTATACATTAAAGATGTCATCTGCTTAGTTTAGACATGCTTTGTGTCAATGCCATCTGTTTAGTTTCTTTATCGTATATGTGAATCATGCAATGCCATCTTGTCTAGCCAGGCATCATATATGTGGATTTTGCAATGCCACCCTGGTTAGCCAGTCATCTTATATGTGAATTACATCATGCCATCATTTTTTTATTATGTGTTAAATTTGTCAACAATTTTAGTACATTCAATTACTCTTCCTGTGCATCAGCCATTCGGCACGGTCATGGAAAAATCTGGAGTGGAAACAAGGTCTTTAGAGCAGACAATGCTATCTGACGAAGTGCATGTCTTGCTGGTTACCGATAGCTCCTCAGAGGATGATTCAGAGACAGATGACCAGTCATATTTCCCCCCTGAGGTGCATGCCCTAACTTGGCAGGGTTATGTTACTCATATCGTGCGTATGGTATCTTGCATTGCTATGTCATTTGCTTAGTTTAGACATGCTTTGTGTGAATGCCACCTGTTTAGTGTGTAATTCCCATATATGTGAATTATGCAATGCCATCTTGTTGCAAGACATTATATATGTGAATTATGCAATGTTATCTTGTTGCAAGGCATTATGTATGTGAATTATGCAATGCCATGATGTTTAGGCAAGTGTCATATATGTGAATTATATCATGCCGTCCTTTTTTTGTATTTATCATTGCTTTTGTCGACAATGTTTGTATATTCAACTGCTCTTCCTATGCATCAGCCATTTGAATTGGTGATGGAGAAATCTGGAGTGAAAACAAGGTCTTCAAAGCAGACAATGCTACCTGCTGAAGCAGATATCTTGCTGGTTACAGATAGCTCTTCAGAGGAGGATTCAGAGGCAGATGGCCAGTCCTATTATCCCCCTAAGGTGTATGCTCAAACTTGGCAGGGTTATATTAGTCATATAATGCATATGTTGTATTGCAATGCTTAGTTTTTACATCATATACACAATATTGAATGTCGTCTCCTTAGTTGACACATCATATATGCGATTGCCCTCTGCTCACTTCCTTAGTATATAAACCATATATTTGAATTATGTCATGCCATGATGTTTACATAGACAGCATGTATCTGAATTATGGCATGCCAACCCATTTTCTAAAGAAATAATATAGTTATATCATCTCATCCTGTTTACATAGTCATCATATTTTAAATTATGTCATTCTATCCGTGAATTATATCATGCCATCATGTTTCCATCGATGGCATGTTTGTGATTTATGGCATGCCAGCCACTTTAATAGACACATCGTATAGTTATATCATGTCATCCTGTTTACATAGTCATCATATTTTGAAGTATGTCATTCTATCCTGTTTAGTTAGCCATCATACATGTGAAATTGTGTCATGCTATCCTGTTTAATTAGCCATCATATATGTGAAATTATGTCCTGCTATTCTGTTTGCTTAGACAACATAAATGTGAATTATTTCATGCCCTGTTTTCTTCCCTACTATCCATTGCACTTGTCTATCTTACAATGTCTGTACAATCAATTACTTTTCTTGTTTATAAGCCATTTCAATTGGAGGGAGTGATGGCAGTATCTGTGGGAGTAAAAACACGGTCTTCAGAAAAGATCGTGCTACCTGTCAATGCAGATAGAACCACGGTTGTACTTGCCCAAGAACCAGCCCCACCACACATAACCCACACTCATGCAGATTGTACCCCTACCCAGTTGGACAGAGAACCAGCTACTAACCTTCTAACCCCAACTCTAGTAGATAGACACCCAGTTCCCGTTGACACATCACCGTCTCCACAACAAAGCACCCAAACACGAGCAGTTAGTAAGGCAACTGCAGTGCCCAAATCACGAGGACCACCACTCTGAACCCGAAGTCAACACTTAAAGCAGAAGAAGAATTGTTCTCAGGTCAGGTTCCGTAGCTATGGTTCATACTACTTTGCTCTTGCATCACTGTATTTACTGATACCAACCAATTTCAAATTTGAAGGATGCAATTGGAACTCCAATGGTGCAACAGGTATGTTTTAAACCTGTTTCTTCAACGTCTTTGGCTGTTTGCTGTTGTAGCTTTCTCTATGTTGATTTTAGTTTCAATTGAATAAACAGTTATGTTCTCATGCCATGCATATTACAAGTGTTGTTATTGTTGTGTAGTTTCCACACTTATATTCTGTCTATGCTGCTTTGTCTTAAATAGATATGATTCAAATTGTATCTATCTTGATTTGGCAACATAAACTAGAATGATATAGACCATATGGTGACCATACTACATAGATATATGTTTGTTTCATGTTGTTATCCTGTCCACCTTACTACTGAATTGGTTTACCAAAATGAGTTTCATATACTACATTGTAAACCTGAGATGTGTTTGTTTGTTTCCCTTTTAGAACGCGTATAAAATATTGGAGAAGAGTACCCTGTTATGCAATGGTAAAGGAAGTAATGCAGATAAGGCTCAAGATAGTGAGACATCCCTGTTGATCTCCAAGAAAGCTGATTAAAACTATATTGAGGACACTGAGACAACCCCAAAGCCCTGTCTTGATGTAGTGTTCGAGTTACTGGCTACCACTGCTGGCACCAGCTCTTCGAACTCGTTGCCTGAATCAGTTTGGCTTCTTGAGTCTCAACTTCAAGTTGAAAGACATCGATCAGATGTTATGCGACAGGAAGCCGAAGGACTGAGGAAGTCCCTGCCGAATTCAGATGCATACTTTCTGGTGCAACAGCAAGCGCTGGAGGACTTAAGCGCCAAATAAGAGAAAGTTAATAAGCTTGCTAAGCATCTTGCCAGCATTATGGGTACCCAGGATATTGTTTCTTGAGCTCTTCTGAAGTGGTTTCAGTTCTGGACTTGTTTTGCTGCGGTGTTTATATGGTGTTGTGTTCCCTATATTTGCACTAGTGGTGAACTTTGATGCCCAGTGGATGTAATATGTGTAATAGCCGTGATAGCCTAGTGTAAGTTGCTTGCTTATTTATTTCCTTGTTGTCTTGTTTATTTGTTTGCTTGTAGTCAGTGTAGTTCTTTTTCCGCGGTTTGCTAGTGGCTGCAATAACCTATTTTTTAAAACTAGGCCACAATAACCATGGGCTAATATTTACTGTAGTGACACTGGACCTACGAGCCATAGAAACAGTGGGCCTTCTACGGGCCGTATAAATAGTGGGCCTTCTATGGGCCGTAGAAACAATGGGCCTTCTACGGGCCGTAGAAACAATGGGCCTTCTACGGGCCGTATCATCAATGGGCCTTATACGGGCTGTATGATCGATTGGCCAAACATGGGCCAAATAGACCACATTCTGGCCATAAACGGGCTAGAGTTGGAATCGTCCGTTCATGGGCCGACCATAACGGGCCATCATTAATAGGCCGTATTTGATGACGCTATGAAAACAGCCCAAAGTTTAACGGACCACAAACGGGCCGACTGTAACCACGGGCTGAATTTGGCCCACAAGCAGAAAATGACAGTAACGGGCCGTAAGTAAACGAATGCTGGAAATGAGGTCAAGAATAAATGGGCTCTGAGAAGGCCGAAAGATAACATGGGCTGGAAACGGCCCAACGGAATAACGGGCCGTTAATGGGTATAAAGTGATACACTGTTCTATACGGGTCAGTTTCACCATGGGCCATTAATGGGTGTAAAGTGATACACTGTTCATTACGGGCCAGTTTCACCACGGGACGTTAATAGGCCAAGTGTTACATAGGGCCTCATATGGGCCGAAAGACGTCATGGGCCATATGGGCCAGAAGTGAAAACAGGATGGAATCATATTGGATGGCCCAGATGACGCTACTGAGCCTAATTCGAGTAGGGCGTAACGGGCCTTGGGTTAGCGGGCTATAAATGGGCTATATGTGAACAGGCCGTTAACAGGCTTTCCATGGGCCGGGCCGCCACCTTTTTACCAAGTCAAACGGGCTGACCTTTTCACAGCAATGGGCCTCTGTTGGGCCGTGCCATGTGTCGACATATCATAGGCGCCTTCTGTCCAATGAGTGGATGACATCTGTCCCAGTGATGAGCCAACACGTGTTTCCTCCAGCCAATGATGATTTTACACGTGGAAAATCCCCATTGGTCGGGGCTGTTAACAGGTTATCGGATCCAAAACCCGACCAGATAGCTTAACGGCGTTCCATTATGGTGGATGCCACGTGTCGGTCACCCTTGACGAAAGCACTTCTGTGACGCGTGATTTATCGTCATGGAAGTGGACACTTCCGTGATGATAATTTTGGTAATGTCATGGAACACTTCTACGACAACACAGGTATGACTATCTTGATTCTGTCATAAATTTGTCATGGATGTACATGCATGACAAAAAAGGCGACCTACTGTGACAAACACGTATCATCAGGGAAGTGTATTTTTTTTGTAGTGCCTTCCGACCCGATAAGTACCCGATACCCCCCGAAACACTTCCGGTGTCCGAATACCATCATACTATATATCAATCTTTACCTCTGGACCATTCCGAGACTCCTCGTCATGTACGTGATCTCATCCGGGACTCCGAACAACATTCGATCACCAGATCACATAACTCATATAATACTATGTCGTCATCAAACGTTAAGCGTGCGGACCCTACGGGTTCAAGAACTATGTAGACATGACCGAGACACCTCTACGGTCAATAAACAATAGCGGAACCTGGATGCCCATATTGGCTCCTACATATTCTACAAAGATCTTTATCGGTCGAACCGTTATATATGACAACATACATAATTCCCTTTGTCCATCGGTATGTTACTTGCCCGAGTTTCGATTGTCGGTATCTTCATACCTAGTTCACTCTCGTTATAGGCAAGTCTCTTTACGCGTTCCGTAATACATCACCTCGTGACTAACTCCTTAGTCGTTTGCTTGCAAGCTTATGATGTGTATTACCGAGAGGGCCCAGAGATACTTGTCCGATACTCGGGGTGACAAATCCTAATCTCGATCTATGCCAACTCAACAAACACCTTCGGAGATACCTGTAGAGTATATTTATAATCACCCAGTTACGTTGTGACGTTTGATAGCTCACAAAGCATTCCTTTGATATCCGAGAGTTGCATAATCTCATAGTCGAAGGAATATGTATTTGACATGAAGAAAGCAATAACAATAAAACCGAACGATCATTATGCTAAACTAACGGATGGGTCTTGTCCATCACATCCTTCTCCTAATGATGTGACCTTGTTATCAAATGACAACTCATGTCCATGGTTAGGAAACCATAACCATCTTTGATCAACGAGCTAGTCTAGTAGAGGCTCACTAGGGACATGGTGTTTGTTTATGTATTCACACATGTATCAAGGTTTCCGATCAATACAATACTAGCATGAATAATAAACCTTTATCATGAATAAGGAAATATAAAATAACAACTTTAATATTGCCTCTAGGGCATATTTCCTTCAATTAGGACTACCAGAAAATTGTTCTTTCATAACAAGGTTCAACAAAGTGGCATTAATTTCATAAGATGCTGCACTAGTGGTGGGAGCAATCGGAGTACTAATAAAATTATTATTATTAGTGTTGGAAAAGTCACACAACTTGGTATTTTCTTGAGACATCGTGATGAAGCAAGAAATCTAGCACACAAGCAAACAAAAAGATAAATGAAAGAAGGGCGAATAAAAAGGCAAATATTTTTGTGTTTTTCTGAAAATGTTTTAGAAGTGGGGGAGAGGAAAATGAGAGGCAAATGGAAAATCATGTAAGTGCAAGACATAAGAGTTTATGATAGGTACCTTGTAAGCTTGATGTAGAACTTCCCCGGCAACGGCGCCAGAAATTCTTTGTGCTACTTCTTGAGCTTGTGTTGATTTTTCCCTTGAAGAGGAAAGGGTGATGCAACAAAGTAGAGATAAGTATTTCCCTTAGTTAAGAACCAAGATATCAATCCAGTAGGAGGCACAAGCAAGTCTCCAATATATGCACCTGCACAAACTAACAAACACTTGCACACAACGCGAAAAAGGGGTTCAAACACTTGCACACAACGCGAAAAAGGGGTTGTTAATCCCTTCATGGTCACGAACAAGAGTGAGATCTAATAGAGATAGGTATAAAGATAAATAAAAGGCAAAATAAAGTAAATACAAACAAAGTGCAACAAGGTATTTTTGATTTTTTTGGTCTATAGATCTGAGAATATATGATGGAAAATAGACCCGGGGGCCATAGGTTTCACTAGAGGCTTCTCTCTTGAATAAAGCATACAGTGGGTAAACAAATTACCATTGAGCAATTGATAGAAAAGTGCATAGTTATGATGCTATCTAAGGCAATGATCATGAATATAGGCATCACGTCCTTGACAAGTAGACCAAAACGATTCTGCATCTACTACTATTACTCCACACATCGACCGCTATCCAGCATGCATCTAGTGTATCAAGTTAACAAGAACAAACTAATGCCTTAAGCAAGATGACATGATGTAGAGGGATAAACTCAAGAAATATGATATAAACCCCATATTTTTATCCTTAATGGCAACAATACAATATGTGCCTCGCTACCCCTTCTATCACTGGGTGAGGACACCTTAAGATTGAATCCATCACAAAGCACTTCTCTCTTGGCAAGAAACACAATTCTAGTTGGCCAAAAGAAATCGATAGATCGGAGAGGCTAAGCTATCTCAATCATGCATAAAAGAGTTCAGAGAACACTCAAATAATATTCATAGATAATCTGATCATAAATCATAATTCATCAGATCTCTACAAACGCACCGCAAAAGAAGATTACATCGAATAGATCTCCAAGAACATTGAGGAGAACATTGTATTGAAGAGAAAAGAGAGAGAACAAGCCATCTAGCTACTAGCTATGGACCTGTAGGTCTGTGGTAAACTACTCACACGTCATCGGAAGGGCAACAAGGTTGGTGTAGAGGCCCTCCATGATTGAGTCTCACTCCGGCGGAGTGCCGAAAAAGGCCCCAAGGTGGGATCTCACGGGAACAGAAGTTTGCGGCGGCGGAAAATTATTTTTGGTGTGCCCTCTGGTATAGGGGGGATATTTGAGGATTTATAGTGCAAGGATTATGGTTAGGAGGTCTATGAGGGGCCCACAAGCCCTGGGGGCGCCCTAATACGTCCATTTTGCATCATGTTTTCCTACTATTATTTATAATGTTTTTATGCATATTAATGCTTTTGGGAGTAATTCTAATGCCTTTTCTCTCATAATTTGCAAGGTTTACACAAAGAGGAAGAATATCGTCAGCTGGAATTCTGGGCCTGAATAAGCACGTCAGAGCTACCTATTCTGCACAACTCCAAATAAGCTGAAACTTCATGGAGATTTTTTATGGATTATTTAAGAATTATTGGAGCAAATAACTATCAGAGGGGGCCCACCAGGTGGGCACAACCCACCTAGGCGCGCCAGGGAGGCCAGGCGCGCCTTGGTCGGTTGGGCCCTCCTCGGCCCACCTCCGGTGCCCCCCTTCTATTATAGAAGTCATTTTGACCTAGAAAAAATAGGGGGGGGGGGGCTTTCGGGACGTAGCGCCACCGTCTCAAGGCGGAACTTGGGCAGGAGCACTTTTGCCCCCGGCGGAGCGATTCCACCGGGGGAACTTCCCTCTCGGAGGGGGAAATCATCGTCATTGTCATCACCAACAACTCTCCCAACTTTGGGAGGGCCATCTCCATCAACATATTCAACATCACCATCTCCTTTCAAACCCTAGCTCATCTCTTGTGTTCAATCTTTGTACCGGAACCTTAGATTGGTGCTTGTGGGACTAGTAGTGTTGATTACATATCGTAGTTGATTACTATATGGTTTATTTGGTGGAAGATTATATGTTCAAATCCATTATGTATTTAATACCCCTCTGATCATGAGCATGATTATTATTTGCGAGTAGTTACTTTTGTTCTTGAGGTCACGGGAGAAGTCATGTTCCAAGTAATCATGTGAACTTGATATGTGTTCGATATTTTGATGATATGTATGTTGTGATTCCCTTAGTGGTGTCATGTGAACGTCGACTACATGGAACTTCACTATATTTGGGCCTAAGGGAATGCATTGTGGAGTAGTTATTAGATGATGGGTTGCTAGAGTGACAGAAGTTTAAACCCTAGTTTATGCGCTACTTTGTAAGGGACCGATTTGGATCCAAAAGTTCAATGCTATGGTTAGATTTTATCTTAATGCTTTTCTCGTAGTTGCGGATGCTTGCGAGGGGGTTAATCATAAGTAGGAGGTTTGTTCAAGTAAGGGTAGCACCTAGGCACCGATCCACCGACATATCAAATTATCAAAGTAGCGAATGCTACGTCTTGAGCTTGCGTTGGTTTTCCTCGAAGAGGAGAGGGTAATGCAGCAATAGTAGCGTAAGTATTTCCCTCGGTTTTTGAGAACCAAGGTATCAATCCAGTAGGAGGCTCCTCAAAAGTCCCACGCACCTACATAAACAAACAAAGAACTCGCAACCAACGCAATAAAGGGGTTGTCAATCCCTTCACGGCCACTTGCGAAAGTGAGATCTAACAAAAATAGTAAGATAAGATAAATATATTTTTGGTAATTTATAATATAGATGCAAAAAGTAAAGATGCAAATAAAATTACATTGGAAGAAAATATGATAAGAGATAGACCCGGGGGCCATAGGTTTCACTAGTGGCTTCTCTCAAGATAGCATAAGTATTACGGTGGGTGAACAAATTACTGTCGAGCAATTAATAGAAAAGCGCATAGTTATGAGACTATCTAGGCATGATAATGTATATAGGCATCATGTCCATAACAAGTAGACCGACTCCTGCCTGCATCTACTACTATTACTCCACACATCGACTGACTCCTGCCTGCATCTAGAGTATTAAGTTCATAAGAATAGAGTAATGCATTAAGCAAGATGACATGATGTAGAGGGATAAACTCAAGCAATATGATATAAACCCCATATTGTTATCCTTTATGGCAAAAATACAATACGTGCCTTGCAACCCTTTCTGTCACTGGGTAAGGACACCACAAGATTGAACCCAAAGCTAAGCACTTCTTGTTGGGGAACGTTGCAGAAAATAAAATTTTCCCTACGGTTACACCAACATCCATCTATGAGTTCATCTGAGCAATGAGTGATAGGAGTGCATCTACATACCTTTGTAGATCGCGAGCGGAAGCGTTCAAGAGAACGGGGATGATGGAGTCGTACTCGCCATGATCCAAATCACCGATGACCAAGTGCCGAACGGACAACACCTCCGCGTTCAACACACGTACAGAGCGGATGACGTCTCCTCCTTCTTGATCCAGCAAGGGGGAAGGAGAGGTTGATGAAGATCCAGCAGCACGACGGCGTGGTGGTGGATGCAGCAGGACTCCGGCAGGGCTTCGCCAAGCAACTGCGGGAGGAGGAAGAGGTGTAGCAGGGGGAGGGAGGCGCCAAGACTCATGGTGCAGCTGCCCTCCCTCCCCCCTCCTTTATATAGGCCCCCAGGGGGGCGCCGGCCCTGGAGATGGGAATCTCCCAAGGGGGCGGCGGCCAGGGGGGTGGAGTGCCCCCCAAGGCAAGTGGTGCGCCCCCCCCCCACCCTAGGGTTTCCAACCCTAGGCGCAGGGGGGGGGCAAGGGGGGGCGCACCAACCCACTAGGGGCTGGTTCCCCTCCCACATCAGCCCACGGGGCCCTCCGGGATAGGTGGCCCCACCCGGTGGACCCCCGGGACCCTTCCGGTGGTCTCGGTACAATACCGGGTGACCCCGAAACTTTCCCGATGGCCGAAACAGCACTTCCTATATATAATTCTTTACCTCCGGATCATTCTGGAACTCCTCGTGATGTCCGGGATCTCATCCGGGACTCTAAACAACTTTCGGTTTGCTGCATACTTATATTCATACAACCCTAGCGTCACCGAACCTTAAGTGTGTAGACCCTACGGGTTCGGGAGACATACAGACATGCAGACATGACCGAGATGGCTCTCCGTTCAATAACCAACAACGGGATCTGGATACCCATGTTGGCTCCCACATGCTCCTCGATGATCTCATCGGATGAACCACGATGTCGAGGATTCAATCAACTCCGTATACAATTCCCTTTGTCAAACGGTACGTTACTTGCCCGAGACTCGATCGTCGGTATCCCAATACCTCGTTCAGTCTCATTATCGGCAAGTCACTTTACTCGTACCGTAATGCATGATCTCGTGACCAAACACTTGGTCACTTTGAGCTCATTATGATGATGCATTACCGAGTGGGCCCAGAGATACCTCTCCGTCATACGGAGTGACAAATCCCAGTCTCGATCCGTGTCAACCCAACAAACACTTTCGGAGATACATGTAGTGCACCTTTATAGTCACCCTGTTACATTGTGACGTTTGGTACACCCAAAGCACTCCTACGGTATCCGGGAGTTATACGATCTCATGGTCTAAGGAAAAGATACTTGACATTGGAAAAGCTCTAGCAAAACGAACTACACGATCTTGTGCTATGCTTAGGATTGGGTCTTGTCCATCACATCATTCTCCTAATGATGTGATCCCGTTATCAACGACATCTAATGTCCACAGTCAGGAAACCATGACTATCTGTTGATCAACGAGCTAGTCAACTAGAGGCTCACTAGGGACATATTATGGTCTATGTATTCACACGTGTATTACGATTTCTGGATAATACAATTATAGCATGAATAAAGACAATTATCATGAACAAGGAAATATAATAATAATCCTTTTATTATTGCCTCTAGGGCATATTTCCAACAGTCTCCCACTTGCACTAGAGTCAATAATCTAGTTACATTGTGATGAATCGAACACCCATAGAGTTCTGGTGTTGATCATGTTTTGCTCGCGAAAGAGGTTTAGTCAATGGATCTGTGACATTCAGATCCGTATGTACTTTGCAAATATCTATGTCTCCATCTTGAACATTTTCATGGATGGAGTTGAAACGACACTTGATGTGCCTGGTCTTCTTGTGAAACCTGGGCTCCTTGGCAAGGGCAATAGCTCCAGTGTTGTCATAGAAGAGTTTGATCGGCCCCAACGCATTGGGTATGACTCCTAGGTTGGTGATGAACTCCTTCACCCAAATTGCTTCATGTGCTGCCTCCGAGGATGCCATGTACTCCGCTTCACATGTAGATCCCGCCACGACGCTCTGCTTGCAGCTGCACCAGCTTACTGCTCCACCATTCAACATATACACGTATCCGGTTTGTGACTTAGAATCATCCAGATCTGTGTCGAAACTAGCGTCGATGTAACCCTTTACGACGAGCTCTTCGTCACCTCCATAAACGAGAAACATGTCCTTTGTCCTTTTCAGGTACTTCAGGATATTCTTGACCGGTGTCCATTGTTCCTTGCCGGGATTACTTTGGTACCTCCCTACCAAACTTACGGCAAGGTTTACATCAGGTCTGGTACACAGCATGGCATACATAATAGATCCTATGGCTGAAGCATAGGGGATGACACTCATCTCTTCTTTATCTTTTGTCGTGGTCGGGCATTGAGCCGAGCTCAATCTCACACCTTGCAATACAGGCAAGAACCCTTTCTTGGACTGATCCATTTTGAACTTATTCAAAATCTTATCAAGGTATGTGCTTTGTGAAAGACCTATGAGGCGTCTCGATCTATCCCTATAGATCTTGATGCCTAATATGTAAGCTGCTTCTCCAAGGTCCTTCATTGAAAAACACTTATTCAAGTAGGCCTTAATGCTGTCCAAAAGTTCTATGTCATTTCCCATCAAAAGTATGTCATCTACATATAATATGAGAGATGCTACAGAGCTCCCACTCACTTTCTTGTAAACGCAGGCTTCTCCATAAGTCTGCATAAACCCAAACGCTTTGATCATCTCATCAAAGCGAATGTTCCAACTCCGAGATGGTTGCACCAGCCCATAAATGGATCGCTGGAGCTTGCATACTTTGTTAGCGTTCTTAGGATCGACAAAACCCTCCGGCTGCCTCATATATTGTTCTTCCTTAAGATGTCCGTTAAAGAATGTCGTTTTGACGTCCATCTGCCATATCTCATAATCATAGTATGCAGCAATTGCTAACATGATTCGGGCGGACTTCAGCTTCGCTACGGGAGAGAATGTCTCATCGTAGTCAACCCCTTGAACTTGTCGATAACCCTTAGCGACAAGTCGAGCTTTATAGATGGTAACATTACCATCCGCGTCCGTCTTCTTCTTAAAGATCCATTTGTTTTCTATCGCTCACCGATCATCGGGCAAGTCTGTCAAAGTCCATACTTTGTTTTCATACATGGATTCTATCTCGGATTGCATGGCTTCAAGCCATTTGTTGGAATCTGGGCCCGCCATCGCATCTTCATATTTCGAAGGTTCACCGTTGTCTAATAACATGATTTCCAGGACAGGGTTGCCATACCACTCTAGTGTGGAACGTGTCCTTGTGGACCTACGAAGTTCAGTAGCAACTTGATCCGAAGTACCTTGATCATCATCATTAATTTTCTCTCCAGTCGGTGTAGGCACCACGGGAACATTTTCCTGAGCTGCACTACTTTCCGGTTCAAGAGGTAGTACTTCATCGAGTTCTACTTTACTCCCACTTACTCCTTTTGAGAGAAAATCTTTTTCCAGAAAGGATCCGTTCTTAGCAACAAAGATCTTGCCCTCGGATCTTAAGTAGAAGCTATACCCAATGGTTTCCTTAGGGTATCCTAGGAAGACGCATTTTTCCGACTTGGGTTCGAGCTTTTTAGGTTGTAGTTTCTTGACATAAGCATCGCATCCCCAAACTTTTAGAAATGACAGCTTAGGTTTCTTCCCAAACCATAAGTCATACGGTGTAGTCTCAATGGATTTAGACGGTACCCTATTTAAAGTGAATGTAGCTGTCTCTAGAGCGTATCCCCAAAATGATAGTGGTAAATCGGTAAGAGACATCATAGATCGCACCATATCCAATAGAGTGCGATTACGATGTTCGGACACACCGTTACGCTGAGGTGTTCCAGGCGGCGTGAGTTGTGAAACGATTCCACATTTCCTTAAGTGTGTACCAAATTCATGACTTAAATATTCTCCTCCACGATCTGATCGTAGGAACTTTATCTTTCGGTCACGTTGATTCTCTACCTCATTCTGAAATTCCTTGAACTTTTCAAAGGTCTCAGACTTGTGTTTCATCAAGTAGACATACCCATATCTACTCAAGTCATCAGTGAGAGTGAGAACATAACGATATCCTCCGCGAGCCTCAACGCTCATTGGACCGCACACATCGGTATGTATGATTTCCAACAAGTTGGTTGCTCGCTCCATTGTTCCGGAGAACGGAGTCTTGGTCATTTTGCCCATGAGGCATGGTTAACATGTGTCGAATGATTCATAATCGAGAGACTCTAAAAGTCCATCAGCATGGAGCTTCTTCATGCGCTTGACACCAATGTGACCAAGGTGGCAGTGCCACAAGTATGTGGGACTATCGTTATCAACTTTACATCTTTTGGTATTCACACTATGAATATGTGTAACACTACGTTCGAGATTCATTAATAATAAACCATTGACCATCGGGGCATGACCATAAAACATATCTCTCATATAAATAGAACAACCATTATTCTCAGATTTAAATGAGTAGCCATCTCGCATCAAACGAGATCCAGATACAATGTTCATGCTCAAACTTGGCACTAAATAACAATTATTGAGGTTTAAAACTAATCCCGTAGGTAAATATAGAGGTAGCATGCCGGCGGCGATCACATCGACCTTGGAACCATTCCCGACGCGCATCGTCACCTCGTCCTTCGCCAGTCTCCGCTTATTCCGCAGCTCCTGCTGTGAGTTACAAATATGAGCAACGGCACCGGTATCAAATACCCAGGAGTTACTATGAGTACTGGTAAGGTATACATCAATTACATGTATATCAAATATACCTTTAGTGTTGCCGGCCTTCTTGTCCACTAAGTATTTGGGGCAATTCCGCTTCCAGTGACCCTTCCCTTTGCAATAAAAGCACTCAGTCTCAGGCTTGGGTCCATTCTTTGACTTCTTCCCGGCAACTGGCTTACCGGGCGCGGCAACATCCTTGCCGTCCTTCTTGAAGTTCTTCTTGCCCTTGCCCTTCTTGAACTTGGTGGCTTTATTGACCGTCAACACTTGATGTTCTTTCTTGATTTCTACCTCTGCTGACTTCAGCATTGAAAATACTTCAGGAATAGTTTTCACCATCCCCTCCATATTGTAGTTCAACACAAAGCTCTTGTAGCTCGGTGGGAGCGACTGAAGGGTTCTGTCAATGACCGCCTGGTTCGGGAGGTTAATGTCCAGCTGGGACAGGCGGTTGTGCAACCCAGACATTTTGAGTATATGCTCACTGACAGAACTGTTTTCCTCCATCTTACAACTATAGAACTTGTCGGAGACTTCATATCTCTCGACCCGGGCATGAGCTTGGAAAACAATTTTCAGCTCCTCGAACATCTCATATGCTCCGTGTTTCTCAAAACGCTTTTGGAGCCCCGGTTCTAAGCTGTAAAGCATGCCGCACTGAATGAGGGAGTAATCATCAGCACGTGACTGCCAAGCGTTCATAACGTCTTGGTTCTCTAGGATGGGTGCTTCACCTAGCGGTTCTTCTAGGACATATGCTTTCTTGGCAGCTATGAGGATGATCCTCAGGTTCCGGACCCAGTCCGTATAGTTGCTGCCATCATCTTTCAGCTTGGTTTTCTCTAGGAACGCGTTGAAGTTCATGTTGACATGAGCGTTGGCCATTTGATCTACAAGACATATTTGCAAAGGTTTTAGACTAAGTTCATGATAATTAAGTTCATCTAATCAAATTATTTAATGAACTCCCACTCAGATTAGACATCCCTCTAGTCATCTAAGTGTTACACGATCCGAGTCGACTAGGCCGTGTCCGATCATCGCGTGAGACGGACTAGTCATCATCGGTGAACATCTCCATGTTGATCGTATCTTCCATATGACTCATGTTCGACCTTTCGGTCTCTGTGTTCTGAGGCCATGTCTGTACATGCTAGGCTCGTCAAGTTAACCCTAAGTGTTTTGCATGTGTAAAACTGTCTTACACCCGTTGTATGTGAACGTAAGAATCTATCACACCCGATCATCACGTGGTGCTTCGAAACGACGAAATTTAGCAACGGCGCACAGTTAGGGGGAACACTTTCTTGAAATTATTATAAGGGATCATCTTATTTACTACCGTCGTTCTAAGTAAACAAGATGCATAAACATAATAAACATCACATGCAATTATATAATAGTGACATGATATGGCCAATATCATATAGCTCCTTTGATCTCCATCTTCGAGGCTCCATGATCATCTTCGTCACCGGCATGATACCATGATCTCCATCATCATGATCTCCATCATCGTGTCCTCATGAAGTTGTCACGCCAATGACTACTTCTACTTCTATGGCTAACGCGTTTAGCAATAAAGTAAAGTAATTTGCATGGCGTTCTTCAATGACACGCAGGTCATACAAAAAATAAATACAACTCCTATGGCTCCTGCCAGTTGTCATACTCATCGACATGCAAGTCGTGATTCCTATTACAAGAACATGATCTCATACATCACAATATATCAGTCATCATTCATCACAACTTTTGGCCATATCATATCACAAGACAATTGCTGCAAAAACAAGTTAGACGTCCTCTAATTGTTGTTGCATCTTTTACGTGGCTGCAATTGGGTTCCAGAAAGAACGTTTTCTTACCTACGAATAACCACAACGATTTTGTCAACTTCTATTTACCCTTCATAAGGACCCTTTTCGTCGAATCCGCTCCAACTAAAGTGGGAGAGACAGACACCCGCTAGCCACCTTATGCAACTAGTGCATGTCAGTCGGTGGAACCTGTCTCACGTAAGCGTACGTGTAAGGTTGGTCCGGGCCACTTCATCCCACAATACCGCTGAAGCAAAATAAGACTAGTAGCGGCAAGCAAGTTGACAAGATCTACGCCCACAACAAAATTGTGTTCTACTAGTGCAATAGAGAACTACGCATAGACCTAGCTCATGATGCCACTGTTGGGGACGTTGCAGAAAATAAAAAATTTCCTACGGTTTCACCAAGATCCATCTATGAGTTCATCTAAGCAATGAGTGATAGGAGTGCATCTACATACCTTTGTACATCGCGAGCGGAAGCGTTCAAGAGAACGGTGATGATGGAGTCGTACTCGCCGTGATCCAAATCACCGATGACCAAGTGCCGAACGGACAGCACCTCCGCGTTCAACACACATACGGAGCAGATGACGTCTCCTCCTTCTTGATCCATCAAGGGGGAAGGAGAGGTTGATGAAGATCCAGTAGCACGACGGCGTGGTGGTGGATGCAGCAGGACTCCGGCAGGGCTTCGCCAAGCAACTGCGGGAGGAGGAAGAGGTGTAGCAGTGGGAGGGAGGCGCCAAGACTCAGTGTGCGGCTGCCCTTCCTCCCCCCTCCTTTATATAGGCCCCCAGGGGGGTGCCGGCCCTGGAGATGGGAATCTCCCAAGGGGGCGGCGGCGAGGGGGGTTGAGTGGCCCCTAAGGCAAGTGGTGCGCGGCCCCACCCTAGGGTTTCCAACCCTAGGCGCAGGGGGGTCAAGGCGGCGCACACCAGCCCACTAGGGGCTGGTTCCCCTCCCACATCAGCCCATGGGACCCTCCGAGATAGGTGGCCCCACCCGGTGGACCCCCGGGACCCTTCCGGTGGTCCCGGTACAATACCGGGTGACCCCAAAACTTTCCGATGGCCGAAACAACACTTCCTATATATAATTCTTTACCTCCGGACCATTCCGAAACTCCTCGTGACGTCCGGGATCTCATCCGGGACTCCGAACAACTTTCGGTTTGCTGCAAACTTATATTCATACAACCCTAACGTCACTGAACCTTAAGTGTGTAGACCCTACGGGTTCGGGAGACATGCAGACATGACTGAGACGGCTCTCCGGTCAATAACCAACAGCGGGATCTAGATACCCATGTTGGCTCCCACATGCTCCTCGATGATCTCATCGGATGAACCACGATGTCGAGGATTCAATCAACCCCGTATACAATTCCCTTTGTCAAACGGTACGTTACTTGCCCGAGACTCGATCGTCGGTATCCCAATACCTCGTTCAGTCTCGTTACCGGCAAGTCACTTTACTCGTACCGTAATGCATGATCCCGTGACCAAACACTTGGTCACTTTGAGCTCATTATGATGATGCATTACCGAGTGGGCCCGGAGATACCTCTCCGTCATACGGAGTGACAAATCCCAGTCTCGATCCGTGTCAACCCAACAGACACTTTCGGAGATACCTGTAGTGCACCTTTATAGTCACCCAGTTACGTTGTGACGTTTGGTACACCCAAAGCACTCCTATGGTATCCGGAAGTTACCCGATCTCATGGTATAAGGAAAAGATACTTGACATTGGAAAAGCTCTAGGAAAACGAACTACACGATCTTGTGCTATGCTTAGGATTGGGTCTTGTCCATCACATCATTCTCCTAATGATGTGATCCCATTATCAACGACATCTAATGTCCATAGTCAGGAAACCATGACTATCTGTTGATCAACGAGCTAGTCAACTAGAGGCTCACTAGGGACATATTATGGTCTATGTATTCACACGTGTATTACGGTTTCCGGATAATACAATTATAGCATGAATAAAGACAATTATCATGAACAAGGAAATATAATAATAATCCTTTTATTATTGCCTCTAGGGCATATTTCCAACAGTCTCTCACTTGCACTAGAGTCAATAATCTAGTTACATTGTGATGAATCGAACACCCATAGAGTTCTGGTGTTGATCATGTTTTGCTCGCAAAAGAGGTTTAGTTAATGGATCTGCGACATTCAGATCCGTATGTACTTTGCAAATATCTATGTCTCCATCTTGAACATTTTCACGGATGGAGTTGAAACGATGCTTGATGTGCCTGGTCTTCTTGTGAAACCTGGGCTCCTTGGCAAGGGCAATAGCTCCAGTGTTGTCACAGAAGAGTTTGATCGGCCCCGACGCATTGGGTATGACTCCTAGGTCGGTGATGAACTCCTTCACCCAAATTGCTTCATGCGCTGCCTCCGAGGCTGCCATGTACTCCGCTTCACATGTAGATCCCGCCATGACGCTCTGCTTGCAGCTGCACCAGCTTACTGCTCCACCATTCAACATATACACGTATCCGGTTTGTGACTTAGAGTCATACAGATCTGTGTCGAAGCTAGCGTCGACGTAACCCTTTACGACGAGCTCTTCGTCACCTCCATAAACGAGAAACATGTCCTTTGTCCTTTTCAGGTACGTCAGGATATTCTTGACCGCTGTCCAGTGTTCCTTGCCGGGATTACTTTGGTACCTCCCTACCAAACTTACGGCAAGATTTACATCAGGTCTGGTACACAGCATGGCATACATAATAGATCCTATGGCTGAAGCATAGGGGATGACACTCATCTCTTCTTTATCTTTTGCCATGGTCGGGCATTGAGCCGAGCTCAATCTCACACCTTGCAATATAGGAAAGAACCCTTTCTTGGACTGATCCATTTTGAACTTCTTCAAAATCTTATCAAGGTATGTGCTTTGTGAAAGATCTATGAGGCGTCTCGATCTATCCCTATAGATCTTGATGCCTAATATGTAAGCAGCTTCTCCAAGGTCCTTCATTGAAAAACACTTATTCAAGTAGGCCTTAATGCTATCCAAAAGTTCTATATCATTTCCCATCAAAAGTATGTCATCTACACATAATATAAGAAATGCTACAGAGCTCCCACTCACTTTCATGTAAACGCAGGCTTCTCCATAAGTCTGCATAAACCCAAACGCTTTGATCATCTCATCAAAGCGAATGTTCCAACTCCGAGATGCTTGCACCAGCCCATAAATGGATCGCTGGAGCTTGCATACTTTGTTAGTGTTCTTAGGATCTAAAAGACTCTCAAAATAATATAAGTGAAGCATGAGAGACTAGAAATTTCTTCAAAATTAAGACACCACCGTGCTCTAAAAGATATAAGTGAAGCACTAGAGCAAAAACTATCAAGCTCAAAAGATATAAGTGAAGCACATAGAGTATTCTAGCAAATTCTAATCAAATAGGCTTCTCCCAAAAGGTGTGTACAGCAAGGATGATTGTGGTAAACTAAAAAGCAAAGACTAATATTATACACGAAGCTCCAAGCAAAACACATATCATGTGGCGAATAAAAATATAGCTCCAAGTAAAGTTACCAATGAACGAAGACGAAAGAGGGGATGCCTTCCTGGGGCATCCCCAAACTTAGGCTTTTGGCTATCATTGAATATCTTGGGGTGCCTTGGGCATCCCCAAGCTTAGGCTCTTTCCACCCTTTATTCCATAGTCCATAAAAGCTTTACCCAAAACTTGAAAACTTCACAACACAAAACTCAACAGGAAATCTTATAAGTTCCGTTAGTGAAAGAAAACAAAACTACCACATAAGGTACTGTAATGAACTCATTCTTTATTTATTTTGGTGTTAAACCTACTGTATTCCAACTTCTCTATGGTTTATAAACTATTTTATTGGCCATAGATGCATTGAAATAAGCAAACAACACACGAAAAACAGAATCTGTCAAAAACAGAACAGTCTGTAGCAATCTGTAACTAACGCAAACTTCCGGAACTCTAAAAACCAAAATAGGAATTCCTGGACAATTTGTTTATTGATCAGAAGCAAAAAAGAATCAACGCAAAAGCACGTTCCTGTGATTTAACAAAATTATATTTGTGCGCACAAAGTTTCTGTTTTTCAGCAGAATCAAATCAACTATCATCATAGGTTATCCTATAGGTTCTACTTGGCACAAACACTAATTAAAAGATAAAAACACATCTAAACAGAAGGTAGATGCAAGATTTATTAAATAACAGCAAGGAAAAATATTGGGTTGTCTCCCAACAAGCGCTTTTCTTTAAAGCCTTTTTATATGGCATTGAGATTTCAATGATGCTCACATGAAAGACAAGAATTAAAGCACAAAGAGAGCACCATAAAACATGTGACAAACACACTTAAGTCTAACATACTTCCTATGCATAGGCATCCTGTAAGCAAACAAATTATCAAGGCAAGCAAAAACTAGCATATGCAAGGAAGAACAAAGAGATGGTAGCAATCTCAACATGAAGAGAGGTAATTTAGTAACATGAAAATTTCTACAACCATATTTTCCTCTATCACAATAATTACATGTAGGATCGTAAGAAAATTCAAAAAAATAACTATCACATAAAATATTTTCAACATGATCCACATGCACGCGAAGTTGATACTCTTCCAAAATAGTGGGATTAACATTAACTAAAGTCATGACCTCTCCAAACCCACTTTTATCAAAAATACCATAAGATTGAACATTCTCCAAACATGTGGGATCTAAAGTTGACACTCTTCCAAACCCACTTTCAAAATTATTGCAAACACTATTATCATTCTCATATTCATCATGGGGCTTAAATAAATTTTCAAGATCATAAGAAGAATCACCCCAATCATGATCATGGCAACAAGTAGTAGACATAGCAAAACTAGCATCCCCAAGCTTAGGGTTTTGCATATTATTAGCACAATTGACATCAAGAGAATTTATAGTAAAATCATTGCAATCATGCTTTTTATTCAAGGAGCCATCGTAAATCTCTTCATAAATTTCTTCATCACAATTTTCAGATTCACAAATTTCAAGCAAAACTTCATAAAGATAATCTACTGCACAAAAATCACTAGCAATGTGTTCATCATAATTGGATCTCTTAAAAAGATTAGCAAGCGGATGAGGATCCATAGATCTTAGATTCTCTGTTTAGCAATAAATAAGCATCTATTCCAACCAAACGAGCAAATGAAAGGGCAAGCGAAAAGAGAGAGAGATTGGGAAAGAGAGGCCGAATAAAACGGCAAGGGTGAAGTGGGGGAGAGGAAAACGAGAGGCAAATGGCAAATAATGTAAATGCGAGGGAGATGGGTTTGTGATGGGTACTTGGTATGTCTTGAATTGAGTGAAGACCTCCCCGGCAACGGCGCCAGAAATCCTTCTTGCTACGTCTTGAGCTTGCGTTGGCTTTCCTCGAAGAGGAGAGGGTAATGCAGCAATAGTAGCGTAAGTATTTCCCTTAGTTTTTGAGAACCAAGGTATCAATCCAGTAGGAGGCTCCTCAAAAGTCCCACGCACTTACATAAACAAACAAAGAACTTGCAACCAACGCAATAAGGGGTTGTCAATCCCTTCACGGCCACTTGCGAAAGTGAGATCTAATAAAGATAGTAAGATAAGATAAATATATTTTTGGTAATTTATAATATAGATGCAAAAAGTAAAGATGCAAATAAAAGTAGATTGGAAGCAAATATGAGAAGAGATAGACCCGGGGGCCATAGGTTTCACTAGTGGCTTCTCTCAAGATAGCATAAGTATTACGGTGGGTGAACAAATTACTGTCGAGCAATTGATAGAAAAGTGCATAGTTATGAGATTATCTAGGCATGATCATGTATATAGGCATCACGTCCATAACAAGTAGACCGACTCCTGCCTGCATCTACTACTATTACTCCACATATCGACCGACTCCTGCCTGCATCTAGAATATTAAGTTCATAAGAATAGAGTAACGCATTAAGCAAGATGACATGATGTAGAGGGATAAACTAAAGCAATATGATATAAACCCCATCTTGTTATCCTCGATGGCAACAATACAATACGTGCCTTGCAACCCTTTCTGTCACTGGGTAAGGACACCGCAAGATTGAACCCAAAGCTAAGCACTTCTCCCATGGCAAGAGAGATCAATCTAGTAGGCTAAACCAAACTGATAATTCAAAGAGACTTGCAAAGATAACTCAATCATACATAAAAGAATTCAGAGAAGATTCAAATATTATTTATAGATAAACTTGATCATAAACCCACAATTCATCGGATCTCGACAAACACACCGCAAAAAGAGTTTACATCGAATAGATCTCCACAAGAGAGGGGGAGAACATTGTATTGAGATCCAAAAAGAGAGAAGAAGCCATCTAGCTAATAACTATGGACCCGTAGGTCTGTGGTAAACTACTCACAACTCATCGGAGGGGCAAGAATGTTGATGTAGAAGCCCTCCGTGGTCGATTCCCCCTCCGGCAAAACGCCGGTGAAGGCTCCAAGATGGGATCTCGCAGATACAGAAGGTTACGATGGTGGAAATTGTGTTTCGTCTGCCTCCTGGATGTTTTCGGGGTACGTAGGTATATATAGGAGGAAGAAGTACGTCGGTGGCCGCCCGAGGGGCCCACGAGACAAGAGGGCGCGCCCTCCTATCTTGTGGGAGCCTCGGCAGCTTCTTGGCTTGCACTCCAAGTCCTCTGGATCATGTTCATTCCAAAAATCACGCTCCCGAAGGTTTCATTCCATTTGGACTCCGTTTGATATTCCTTTTCTTCGAAATACTGAAATAGGCAAAAAACGGCAATATGGGCTGGGCCTCCGGTTAGTAGGTTAGTCCCAAAAATGATATAAATGTGTAAAATAAAGCCCATAAACATCCAAAAGGGGTAATATAATAGCATGGAACAATAAAAAATTATTGATACATTGTAGACGTATCAGCGAACACAAATCAAACCAACAAGATCAAAGTGATATGATGAATTTCTCGTGTACCCTCAAGAACGCTTTGCTTATCATAAGAGACTGTTTTGGCCTGTCCTTTGCCTCAAAAGGATTTTCCTACCTTGCTGCACTTTTGTTACCATCACCGTTACTTGCTTGTTACAAATTATCTTGCTATCAAACAACTTTTGTTACCTGCAATTTCAGTGCTTGCGGACATTACATTGCTGAAAACCACTTGTCATTTCCTTCTGCTCCTCGTTGGGTTCGACACTCTTACTTATTGAAAGGACTAAGATTGATCCCATATACTTGTGGTTCATCAAGGCTCTTTTGTGGTGCCATTGCTAGGGATTGAAGCGCTCTTGGTAAGTGGAAATTAGTAAGGGAAAATTATTATTGCGTGCTGAAATTTATTGTCACTTTTACTATGGAGAATCATCTTTTGAGGGGTTTGTTCGGGGTATCTTCACCTTGACCGGAACCACAATTAGTTGCCCCTCAACGTACAGCACCTACTGAAAATATTGGTTATGAAATTTCTTCGGGTATGATAGAACAACTTCTAGCTAATCCTTATGCAGGAGATGGAACTGAACATCCTGATATGCACTTGATATATGTGGATCAAATTTGTGGATTATTTAAGCTTCCAGGTTTGCCTGGAGATGAAGCTAAGAAGAAGGTTTTCCCTTTACCTTTGAAGGGAAAAGCATTTGCATGGTATAGGCTATGCGATAATATTGGATCTTGGTATTGGAATCAATTGAAATTGGAATTTCACCAAATTTTTTATCCTATGCATCTAGTTCATCGTGATCGGAATTATATATATAATTTTTGACCTCGTGAAGGATAAATTATCGCTCTATCTTGGGGGAGGCTTAAGTCAATGTTATATTCATGCCCCAATCATGAGCTCTCAAGAGAAATTATCATTCAGAACTTTTATGCTCGGCTTTCTCATGATGATCGATCCATGCTCGGTACTTCTTGTAGCGGTTCTTTTATGAAGAAGACTATTGAATTCAGGTGGGATCTTTTATAAAGAATTAAATGCAACTCGGAAGATTGGGAACTCGATGAAGGTAAAGAGATAGGTATTAAGCTTGAATTTGATTGTGTTAAATATTTTATGAATACCGATGATTTCCACAAGTTTAGCACTAAATATGGACTTGACTCTGAGATAGTAGCCTCCTTTGTGAATCATTTGCTACTCATGTTGATCTCCCTAAGGAGAAGTGGTTTAAATATCACCCACCTATTAAAGAAGAAACTAAAGAACCCGACATAGCTAAAGAAGAAACTATCATTTACAATGTAGATCCAGTTGTGCCTACTGCTTATATTGAAAAATCACCTTTCCCTGTTAGAATAAAGGAACATGCTAAGGTTTCAACTGTGGTTCACAAAAGTCATATTAGAGCACCTAAACCTGCTGAACAAATTAAGGTAGAACCTAGTGTTTCTATGGTTAAAGATCTCCTGGTAGAAAATATTGATGGGCATGTTATTTACTTCTATGATGAAGCTGCTAGAATTGCCAAACCCGATGAAAAAGATAAACATAGACCTGTTGTTGGCATGCCTGTTGTCTCAGTTAAAATAGGAGATCATTACTATCATGGTTTATGTGATTTAGGTGCCAGCATGAGCTTATATCAAGAAATAATGAATGATATAGCACCCGCTGAAATAGAAGACATATATGTTATTATTAAACTTGCTAATAGAGACACCATCACACCACTTGTGATTGTTAGAGATGTTGAAGTATTGTGTGGGAAAATAAAATACCCTACTGATTTTCTAGTTCTTGGTTCCCCACAAGATGACTTTTGTCCCATTATCTTTGGTAGACCTTTCTTGAACACCGTTAATGCTAAAATAGATTGTGAGAAACAAATCATCGGTGTTAGTTTTGGTGATGAGTCTCATGAGTTTAATTTTACCAAGTTTAATAGACAACCTCACAAGAAAGAATTATCTAATAAGGATGAAATAATTGGTCTTGCTTCTATTGCCGTGCCTCCTGCTGCTCCACTAGAACAATATTTTCTAGACCATGAAAATGATATGCATATGCATGAAAGAAATGAGATAGGAAAAAATTTCTTCAAACAACGACTTCTACTCAAACATAATTTGCCTATTGAAACTCTAGGAGATTCTCCTCCACCTAAAGGGGATCCTATGTTTGAATTGAAACAATTGCTAGACATTTTGAAATATGCTTATCTTGATGATAAAAATATTTACCCTGTTATTATTAGTGCTAACCTTTCAGAACATGAAGAAGAAAGATTATTGAAAATTCTGAAAAAGCACCGAGCTGCTAATGGATATACTCTTGATGATCTTAAGGGCATTAGTCCCACTCTATGCCAGCACAATATTAATATGGAACCTGATGCTAAACCCGTTGTTGATCATCAATGACGTTTGAATCCCAAGATGAAAGAAGTGGTAAGGAGTGAAATATTAAAGCTTCTGGAAGCAGGTATAATCTATCCCATAGCTGATAGTAGATGGGTAAGTCCTGTTCATTGTGTCCCTAAGAAAGGAGGTATTACTATTGTTCCTAATGATAAAGTGAACTTATTCCACAAAGAATTGTTACTGGCTATAGGATGGTAACTAATTTTATAAAATTAAATAAAGTGACTAGAAAAGATCATTACCCCTTTCCTTTATTGATCAAATGTTAGAAAGGTTACCAAAGCACACACACTTTTGCTTCCTTGATGGATATTCTGGTTTTTCTCAAATACCTGTTTCACAACCTGATCAAGAGAAAACCACCTTCACTTGCCCTTTTGGAACTTATGCTTATAGACGTATGCCTTTTGGTTTATGCAATGCACCTGCTACCTTTCAAAGATGTATGACTGCTATATTCTCTGATTTTTGTGAAAAGATTGTCGAGGTTTTCATGGATGATTTTTATGTTTATGGAACTTCTTTTGATGATTGCTTAAGCAACCTTGATCGGATTTTGCAGATATGTGAGCAAACTAATCTTGTCTTGAATTGGGAGAAGTTACACTTTATGGTTAATGAAGGTAGTGTCTTGGGTCATAAAATTTCTGAACGAGGTATTGAGGTGGATAAAGCTAAAGTTGATGCAATTGAGAAAATGTCATGTGCCAGAGATATCAAAGGTATTCGTAGTTTCCTTGGTCATGTCGGTTTCTATAGGAGGTTTATTAAAGACTTCTCTAAAATTTCCAAGCCTCTTGCAAATCTTTTAAAGGATGTTCCAATTGTTTTTCATGATGATTGTGTAGAAGCCTTTAAAACACTAAAGAAAGTCTTAACTTCTGCACCTATTGTTCAACCACCTGACTGGAACTTACCTTTTGAAATTATGTGTGATGCTAGTGATTATGCTGTTGGTGTTGTTCTAGGACAAAGTGTTGATAAGAAACTAAATGTTATTCATTATGCTAGCAAAGCTCTAGATAGTGCCCAAAGAAATTATGCTACTACTGAGAAAGAATTTTTAGCGATTGTGTTTGCTTGTGACAAATTCAGATCTTACATTGTTGATTCTAAAGTTATTGTTCACACTGATTGATAACCCACAGGTATAGAGGATTGCAACAGTTTTCGAGGGTAGAGTATTCAACCCAAATTTATTGATTCGGCACAAGGGGAGCCAAAGAATATTCTCAAGTATTAGCAGTTGAGTTGTCAATTCAACCACTATTGGATAATTTAGTATCTGCAGCAAGGTATTTAGTAGCAAAGTAGTATGGGACTAACGGTAACAGTGGGAAAAGTAACAGTAGCAGTTTTGTAGTAATTGTAACAGTAGCAACGGTAAAGTAAATAAGCAAAGCACAATATGTAAAAAGCTCGTAGGCATTGGATCAGTGATGGATAATTATGTCGGATGCGATTCCTCATGTAATAGTTATAACATAGGGTGACACAGAACTAGCTCCAATTCATCAATGTAATGTAGGCATGTATTCCGAATATAGACATCCGTGCTTATGGAAAAGAACTTGCATGACATGTTTTGTCCTACCCTCCCGTGGCAGCGGGGTCCTAGTGGAAACTAAGGGATATTAAGGCCTCCTTTTAATAGAGTACCGGACCAAAGCATTAGCACTTAGTGAATACATGAACTCCTCAAACTACGTTCATCACCGAGAAGTATCCCGATTATTGTCACTTCGAGGTTTTCGGATCATAACACATAATAGGTGAGACTTGCAAGATAGGATCAAGAACTCACATATATTCATGAAAACATAATAGGTTCAGATCTGAAATCATGGCACTCGGGCCCTAGTGACAAGCATTAAGCATAGCAAAGTCATAGCAACATCAATCTCAGAACATAGTGGATACTTGGGATCAAACCCTAACAAAACTAACTTGATTACATGGTAAATATCATCCAACCCATCACCGTCCAGCAAGCCTACGATGGAATTACTCACGCACGGCGGTGAGCATCATGAAATTGGTGATGGAGGATGGTTGATGATGATGACAGCGACAAATCCCCCTCTCCGGAGCCCCGAACGGACTCTAGATCAGCCCTCCCGAGAGAGATTAGGGCTTGGCGGCAGCTCCGTATCATAAAACGCGATGAAACTTTCTCTTTGATTTTTTTCTCTGTGAAAGCAAATATATGGAGTTGGAGTTGAGGTCGATGGACGTCCAGGGGGCCCACGAGGTAGGGGTGCGCGCCCAGGGGGAGGGGCGCGCCCCCACCCTCGTGGACAGTGTGTGGGCCCCAGACGCTATTTCTTTCGCTAGTATTTTTTATTAAATCTGAAAAGTTGCTCCGTGGATTTTCAGGTCATTCCGAGAACTTTTATTTCTGCACAAAAATAACACCATGACAGTTCTGCTGAAAACAGCGTCAGTCCGGGTTAGTTCCATTCAAATCATGCAAGTTAGAGTCCAAAACAAGGGCAAAAGTGTTTGGAAAAGTAGATACGACAGAGACGTATCAACTCCCCCAAGCTTAAACCTTTGCTTGTCCTCAAGCAATTTAGTTGACAAACTGAAAGTGATAAAGAAAAACTTTTACAAACTCTGTTTGCTCTTGTTGTTGTAAATATGTAAAGCCAGCATTCAAGTTTTCAGCAAAGATTATGAACTAACCATATTCACAATAACACTTAGGTCTCATGTTTACTCATATCAATAGCATAATCAACTAGCGAGCAATAATAATAAATCTCAGATGACAACACTTTCTCAAAACAATCATAATATGATATAACAAGATGGTATCTCGCTAGCCCTTTCTGAGACCACAAAACATAAATGCAGAGAACCTTTAAAGATCAAGGACTGACTAAACATTGTAATTCATGGTAAAAGAGATCCAGTCATAGTCATACCCAATATAAACTAATAGTAATGCATGCAAATGACAGCGGTGCTCTCCAGCGGGTGCTTTTTTTTAATAAGAGGCTGATGACTCAACATAAAAGTAAATAGATAGGCCCTTCACAGAGGGAAGCATGGATTTGTAGAGGTGCCAGAACTCGATTTAAAAATAGAGATGAATAACATTTTGAGCGGTATACTTTCACTGTCAACATAACAACTATGAGATCTCAATATCTTCCATGCTACACACATTATAGGCGGTTCCCAAACAGAATGGTAAAGTTTATACTCCCCCACCACCAACAAGCACCAATCCGTGGCTTGCCTGAAACAACGGGTGCCTCCAACTAGCAACAATCCTGGGGGAGTTTTGTTTTAATTATTTTGATTTGATTTAATCTTTTGATCATGGGACTGGGCATCCCGGTTAGCAGCCTTTTTCTCGTGAATGAGGATCGGAGTCCACTCCTTTTGAGAATAACCCACCTAGCATGGAAGATACAGACAGCCCTAGTTGATACATGAGCTGCTCGAGCATACAAAACAGAATTTCATTTGAATGTTTGGAGTTTTGCACATACAAATTTACTTGGAACGGTAGGTAAATACCGCAAATAGGAAGGTATGGTGGACTCATATGGAATAACTTTGGGGTTTATGGAGTTTGGATGCACAAGCAGTATTCCTGCTTAGTACAGGTGAAGGCTAGCAAAAGACTGGGAAGCGACCAACTGAGAGAGCGACAACAGTCATGAACATGCATTAAAATTAATCAACACCGAGTGCAAGCATGAGTAGGATATAATCCACCATGAACATAAATATCGTGAAGGCTATGTTGATTTTGTTTCAACTACATGCGTGAACATGTGCCAAGTCAAGTCACTCGAATCATTCAAAGGAGGATACCACCCTATCATACCACATCACAACCATTTTAATAGCATGTTGGCACGCAAGGTAAACCATTATAAACTCCTAGCTAATTAAGCATGGCATAAGCAACTATAATCTCTAATTATCATTGTAAACATGTTTATTCATAATAGGCTGAATCAGGAACGATGAAATAATCATATTTACAAAAACAAGAGAGGTCGAGTTCATATCAGCTTCTCTCATCTCAATCAGTCCATCATATATCGTCATTATTGCCTTTCACTTGCACGACCGAACGGTGTGGATAATAATAATAGTGCACGTGCATTGGACTAAGCTGGAATCTGCAAGCATTCAATTCAATGGATAAGACAAGGTAATATGGGCTCTAAGTTAAATCAACAATCATGCATATTAGAGCCACTAAACATTTTCATTATGGCCTTCTCCTCTCGACCCCCAAAGGAAAGAAAATAAATAAAACTATTTACATGGGAAAGCTCCCAACAAGCAAAAGAAGAACGAGAAATCTTTTGGGGTTTTCTTTTTAATTACTACTACAAGCATGGGTTTTTTGGGTTTTCTTAAGGTTTATCAAACACACAAGAAGAAAGCTAGAAAAAGAAATTAAACTAGCATGGATGGTACAATGAAAAAGTATGAGCACCGACAACTAGAATGAGTGTGTGAACATGTTGGGGAACGTAGCAGAAATTCAAAATTTTCTACGCATCACCAAGATCAATCTATGGAGTAATCTAGCAACGAGGGGAAGGAGAGTGCATCTACATACCCTTGTAGATCGCTAAGCGGAAGCGTTCAAGTGAACAGGGTTGAAGGAGTCGTACTCGTCGTGATCCAAATCACCGGAGATCCTAGTGCCGAACGGACGGCACCTCCGCGTTCAACACACGTACAGCCCGGTGACGTCTCCCATGCCTTGATCCAGCAAGGAGAGAGGGAGAGGTTGAGGAAGACTCCATCCAGCAGCAGCACAACGGCATGGTGGTGGTGGAGGAGCGTGGCAATCCTGCAGGGCTTCGCCAAGCACCGCGGGAGAGGAGGAGGACTTGGGAGAGGGGGAGGGCTGCGCCAGAACTTGGGGTGAAGCTCCCATGCGCCTCCCCACTATATATAGGGGTGGAGGGGGCTGGTTTCTTGCCCTCCAAGTCCATTGGGGTGTTGGCAACGGTGGGAGGAAAGAAATCACATCATTTCCTTCCCCACCGATTGTTATCCCCCTTTTTTAGGGATCTTGATCTTATCCCTTCGGGATATGATCTTATTCCTTCTAAGGGGGGATCTTGGTGCGCCTTGACCAGGGGTGTGGGGCCTTGCCCCCACTACCCACGTTCATGTGGGTCCCCCCATGCAGGTGGGGCCCACTCCAGAACCTTCTAGAACCTTCCCGGTACAATACCGAAAAATCCCGAACATTTTCTGGTGGCCAAAATAGGACTTCCCATATATAAACCTTTACCTCCGGACCATTCCGGAACTCCTCATGACGTCCGGTATCTCATCCGGGACTCCGAACAACATTCGGTAACCACATATATCTATTCCCTGTAATCCTAGCGTCATCGAACCTTAAGTGTGTTAACCCTACGGGTTCGGGAACCATGTAGACATGACCGAGACGTTCTCCGGTCAATAACCAACAGCGGGATCTGGATACCCATGTTGGCTCCCACATGTTCCACGATGATCTCATCGGGTGAAGCACGATGTCAAGGACTCAATCGATCCCGTATACAATTCCCTTTGTCTTACGGTATTGTACTTGCCCGAGATTCGATCGTCGGTATACCGATACCTTGTTCAATCTCGTTACCGGCAAGTCTCTTTACTCGTTCCGTAACACATCATCCCATGATCAACCCCTTGGTCACATTGTGCACATTATGATGATGTCCTACCGAGTGGGCCCAGAGATACCTCTCCGTCACACGGAGTGACAAATCCCAGTCTCGATTCGTGCCAACCCAACAGACACTTTTGGAGATACCTGTATTGCACCTTTATAGCCACCCAGTTACGTTGTGATGTTTGGTACACCCAAAGCATTCCTACGGTATCTGGGAGTTGCACAATCTCATGGTCTAAGGAAATGATAATTGACATTAGAAAAGCTTTAGCATATGAACTACACGATCTTTGTGCTAGGCTTAGGATTGGGTCTTGTCCATCACATCATTCTCCTAATGATGTGATCCCGTTATCAATGACATCCAATGTCCATGGTCAGGAAACCGTAACCATCTATTGATTAACGAGCTAGTCAACTAGAGGCTTACTAGGGACATGGTGTTGTCTATGTACCCACACATGTATCTGAGTTTCCTTTCAATACAATTATAGCATGGATAATAAACGATTATCATGAACAAGGAAATATAATAATAACTAATTTATTATTGCCTCTAGGGCATATTTCCAACAGTCTCCCACTTGCACTAGAGTCAATAATCTAGTTCACATCGCCATGTGATTAACACTCACACGTCACATCGCCATGTGACCAACATCCAAAGAGTTTACTAGTGTCATTAAACTAGTTCACATCATCATGTGATTAAGACTCAATGAGTTCTGGGGTTTGATCATGTTTTGCTTGTGAGATAGGTTTTAGTCAATGGATCTGCAACATTCAGATCCGTATGTACTTCGCAAATCTCTAGATCATATTGTAAATGCTGCTTCCACGCTCCACTTGGAGCTATTCCAAATGGTTGCTCCACTATACGTATCCGGTTTGCTACTCAGAGTCACTCGGATAGGTGTTAAGCTTGCATCGACGCAACTCTTTACGTCGAACTCTTTATCACCTCCATAATCGAGAAACATGTCCTTATTACCCTAAGGACAATTTTGACCGCTATCTGGTGATCCACTCCTTGATCACCTTTGTACCCTGTTGCCAGACATGTGGCAAGGCACACATCAGGTGCGGTACTTAGCATAGCATACTGTAGAGCCTACGTCTAAAGCATAGGGGACGACCTTCGTCCTTTCTCTCTCTTATGCCGTGGTCGAGCTTTAAGTCTTAACTTCATACCTTACATCTCAGACAAGAACTCCTTCTTTGACTGATCCATCTTGAACACCTTCAAGATCATGTCAAGGTATATGCTCATTTGAAAGTACCATTTAGCGTTTTTGATCTATCCTCATAGATCTTGATGCTCAATGTTCAAGTAGCTTAATCCAGGTTTTCCATTGAAAAACACTTCTCAAATAACCCTATATGCATTCCAGAAATTCTACATCATTTCTGATCAACAATATGTCAACAACATATACTCATCAGAAATTCTATAGTGCTCCCACTCACTTCTTTGGAAATACAAGTTTCTCATAAACTTTGTATAAACCCAAAATCTTTGATCATCTCATCAAAGCGTACATTCCAACTCCGAGATGCTTACTCCAGTCCTTAGAAGGATCGCTTGAGCCAGCATACCTTTTAGCATCCTTAGGATCGACAAAAACTTTCTGATTGTATTACATACAACATTTCCTTACGAAGACTGGTAAGGAAACTCGTTTTGACATCCATCTGCCAGATTTCAGAAATGCAGCTAATGCTAACATGATTCTGACAGACTTAAGCATCGCTACGGATGAGAAAATCTCATCGTAGTCAACTCCTTGAACTTGTGAAAAACTCTTCGCCACAAGTCGAGCTTCATAGACGGTGACATTACCGTCCATGTCCGTCTTCTTCTTAAAGATCCATTTATCTCAATGGCTTGCCGATCATCGGGCAAGTCCACCAAAGTCCATGCTTTGTTCTGATACATGGATCCTATCTCGGATTTCATGGCTTCTAACCATTTTTCGGAATATGGGCCCACCATCGCTTCTCCATAGCTCGTAGGTTCATGATTATCTAGCAACATGACCTTCAAGATAGGATTACTGTACCACTCTAAAGTAGTACGCATCCTTGTCACCCTACGAGGTATGGTAGTGACTTGATCCAAAACTTCATGATCACTATCATAAGCTTCTACTTCAATTCGTGTAGGCGCCACAGGAACAACTTCCTGTGCCCTGCTACACACTTGTTGAAGTGACGGTTCAATAACCTCATCAAGTCTCCACCATCCTCCCACTCAATTCTCGAGACAAACTTTTCCTCGAGAAAGGACCCGATTCAAGAAACAATCCCTATTGCTTTCGGATCTGAATTAGGAGGTATACCCAACTGTTTTGGGTGTCCTATGAAGATCCATTTTATCCGCTTTGGGTTCGAGCTTATCAACCTGAAACTTTTTCACATAAGCGTCGCAGCCCCAAACTTTCAAGAAACGACAGCTTAGGTTTCTCTAAACCATAGTTCAAACGGTGTCGTTTCAATGGAATTACGTGGTGCCCTATTAAAGTGAGTGTGGTTGTCTCTAATGCCTAACCCATGAATGATAGTGGTAATTTGATAAGAGACATCATGGTACGCACCATATCCAATAGGGTGAAACTATGATGTTCGGACACACCATCACACTATGGTGTTCCAGGAGGTATTAATTGCAAAACAATTTCCACAATGTCTTAATTGCGTGCCAAAGCTCGTAACTCAGATACTCATCTCTATGATCATATCATGGACATTTTATCCTCTTGTCACGATGATCTTCAACTTCACTCTGAAATTACTTGAACCATTCAATAATTCAGACTTGTGTTTCATCAAGTAAATATACTCAGTATCCACTGAAATCATCTGTTAAGTGAGAACATAACGATATTCACTGCATGCCTCAGCACTCATTGGACTGCACACATCAAAATGTGTTACTTCCAACAAGTTGCTATCTTGTTCCATCTTACTGAAAACGAGGCTTTTCAGTCATCTTGCCCATGTGGTATGATTTGCATATCTCAAGTGATTCAAAATCAAGTGAGTCCAAACGATCCATCTGCATGGAGTTTCTTCACGCGTATACACCAATAGACATGGTTCGCATGTCTCAAACTTTTCAAAAAACGAGTGAGTCCAAAGATCCATCAACATGGAGCTTCTTCATGCGTTTTATACCAATATGACTTACATGGCAGTGCCACAAGTAAGTGGTACTATCATTACTATCTTATATCTTTTGGCATGAAAATGTGTATCACTACGATCGAGATTCAATAAACCATTCCTTTAGGTGCAAGACCATTGAAGGTATTATTCAAATAAACAGAGTAACCATTATTCTCCTTAAATGAATAGCCGTATTGCGATAGACATAATCCAATCATGTCTATGCTCAACGCAAGCACCAAATGACAATTATTCAGGTTTAATACTAATCTTGATGGTAGAGGGAGCGTGCAATGTTTGATCACATCAAACTTGGAAACACTTCCAACACATATCGTCAGCTCACCTTTAGCTAGTCTCCATTTATTCCGTAGCTCTTTTATTTCGAGTTACTAACACTTAGCAACTGAACCGGTATCTAATACCCTGGTGCTACTAGGAGTACTAGTAAAGTACACATTAACATAATGTATATCCAATATACTTCTGTCGACCTTGCCTGCCTTCTTATCTACCAAGTATCTAGGGTAATTCTGCTCCAGTGGTTGTTCCCCTTATTACAGAAGCACTTAGTCTCGGGTTTGGGTTCAACCTTGGGTTTCTTCATTAGAGCAGCAGCTGATTTGCTGTTTCATGAAGTATCCCTTCTTGCCCTTACCCTTCTTGAAACTAGTGGTTTCACCAACCATCAACAATTGATGCTCCTTCCTGATTCCTACTTTCGCAGTGTCAAACATCGCGAATATCTCAAGGATCATCATATCTATCCCTGATTTGTTATAGTTCATCACGAAGCTCTAGCAGCTTGGTGGCAATGACTTTGGAGAAACATCACTATCTCTGGAAGATCAACTCCCACTCAATTCAAGTGATTGTTGCACTCAGACAATCTGAGCACAAGCTCAACGATTGAGCTTTTCTCCCTGAGTTTGCAGGCTAAGAAAATCGTCGGAGGTCTCATACCTCTTGACGTGGGCACGAGCCTGAAATCCCAATTTCAGCCCTCGAAACATCTCATATGTTCCGCGACGTTTCGAAAATGTCTTTGCTGCCTCTACTCTAAACCTTTTAATTGAACTATCACGTAGTTATCAAAATGTGTATGTCAGATGTTCGCAACATCCACAGACTATGTTCGAGGTATAGCACACCGAGCGGTGCATTAAGGACATAAGCCTTCTACGAAGCAACGAGGACAATCCTTAGTTTACGGACCCAGTCCGCATAATTGCTACTATCAACTTTCAACTAAATTTTCTCTAGGAACATATCTAAAACAGTAGAACTAAAGCGTGAGCTATGACATAATTTGCAAGAATCATTTGACTATGTTCAGGATAATTAAGTTCATCTTATGAACTCCCACTCAGATAGACATCCCTCTAGTCATCTAAGTGATTACACGATCCGAGTCAACTAGGCCGTGTCCGATCATCATGTGAGACGGACTAGTCATCATCGGTGAACATCTTCATGTTAATCGTATCTACCATACGACTCATGCTCGACCTTTCAGTATCTTGTGTTCCGAGGCCATGTCTGTACATGCTAGGCTCGTCAAGTCAACCTAAGTGTTTCGCGTGTGTAAATCTGGCTTACACCCGTTGTATGTGAACGTAAGAATCTATCACACCCGATCATCACGTGGTGCTTTGAAACGACGAACTTTCGCAACGGTGCACAGTTAGGGGGAACACTTTCTTGAAATTTTAATGAGGGATCATCTTATTTACTACCGTTGTTCTAAGAAAATAAGATGCATAAACATGATAAACATCACATGCAATCAAAAAGTGACATGATATGGCCAATATCATTTTGCTCCTTTTGATCTCCATCTTCGGGGCTCCATGATCATCATCGTCACCGGCATGACACCATGATCTCCATCATCATGATTTCCATCATCGTGTCTTAATGAAGTTGTCTCGCCAACTATTACTTCTACTACTATGGCTACCGGTTAGCAATAAAGTAAAGTAATTACATGGCGTTGTTTAATGACACGCAGGTCATACAATAAATAAAGACCACTACTATGGCTCCTGCCGGTTGTCATACTCATTGACGTGCAAGTCGTGATTCCTATTACAAGAACATGATCAATCTCATACATCACATCACATTCTTCTTGGCCATATCACATCACATAGCATACCCTGCAAAAGCAAGTTAGACGTCCTCTAATTGTTGTTTGCATGTTTTACGTGGCTGCTATGGGTTTCTAGCAAGAACGTTTCTTACCTACGCAAAACCACAACGTGATATGCCAATTGCTATTTGCCCTTCATAAGGACCCTTTTCATCGAATCCGTTCCGACTAAAGTGGGAGAGACTGGCACCCGCTAGCCACCTTATGCACCAAGTGCATGTCAGTCGGTGGAACCTGTCTCACGTAAGTGTACGTGTAAGGTCAGTCCGGGCCGCTTCATCCCACAATACCGCCGAATCAAGATTGGACTAGTAACGGTAAGCATATTGAACAAAATCAACGCCCACAACTACTCTGTGTTCTACTCGTGCAAACAATCTACGCAATAGACCTAGCTCATGATGCCACTGTTGAGGAACGTAGCAGAAATTCAAAATTTTCTACGCATCACCAAGATCAATCTATGGAGTAATCTAGCAATGAGGGGAAGGAGAGTGCATCTACATACCCTTTTAGATCGCTAAGCGGAAGCGTTCAAGTGAACGGGGTTGAAGGAGTCGTACTCGTCGTGATCCAAATCACCGGAGATCCTAGTGCCGAACGGACGGCACCTCCGCGTTCAACACATGTACAGCCCGGTGACGTCTCCCATGCCTTGATCCAACAAGGAGAGAGGGAGAGGTTGAGGAAGACTCCATCCAGCAGCAGCACAACGGCATGGTGGTGGTGGAGGAGCGTGGCAATCCTGCAGGGCTTCGCCAAGCACCGCGGGAGAGGAGGAGGACTTGGGAGAGGGGGAGGGCTGCGCCAGAACTTCGGGTGAAGCTCCCATGCGCCTCCCCACTATATATAGGGGTGGAGGGGGCTGGTTTCTTGCCCTTCAAGTCCATTGGGGCGTTGGCAACGGTGGGAGGAAAGAAATTACATCATTTCCTTCCCCACCGATTGTTATCCCCCTTTTTTAGGGATCTTGATCTTATCCCTTCGGGATATGATCTTATTCCTTCTAAGGGGGGATCTTGGTGCGCCTTGACCAGGGGTGTGGGGCCTTTCCCCCACTACCCACGTTCATGTGGGTCCCCCCATGCAGGTGGGGCCCACTCCAGAACCTTCTAGAACCTTCCCGGTACAATACCGAAAAATCCCGAACATTTTCCGGTGGCCAAAATAGGACTTCCCATATATAAATCTTTACCTCCAGACCATTCCGGAACTCCTCGTGACGTCCGTGATCTCATCCGGGACTCCGAACAACATTCGGTAACCACATATATCTATTCCCTATAATCCTAGCGTCATCGAACCTTAAGTGTGTAGACCCTACGGGTTCAGGAACCATGCAGACATGACCGGGACGTTCTCCGGTCAATAACCAACAGCGGGATCTGGATACCCATGTTGGCTCCCACATTTTCCACGATGATCTCATCGGATGAACCACGATGTCAAGGACTCAATCGATCCCGTATACAATTCCCTTTGTCTTACGGTATTGTACTTGCCCGAGATTTGATCGTCGGTATACCGATACCTTGTTCAATCTCGTTACCGGCAAGTCTCTTTACTCGTTCCGTAACACATCATCCCATGATCAACCCCTTGGTCACATTGTGCACATTATGATGATGTCCTACCGAGTGGGCCCAGAGATACCTCTCCGTCACACGGAGTGACAAATCCCAGTCTCGATTCGTGCCAACCCAACAGACACTTTTGGAGATACCTGTAGTGCACCTTTATAGCCACCCAGTTACGTTGTGATGTTTGGTACACCCAAAGCATTCCTACGGTATCCGGGAGTTGCACAATCTCATGGTCTAAGGAAATGATAATTGACATTAGAAAAGCTTTAGCATATGAACTACACGATCTTTGTGCTAGGCTTAGGATTGGGTCTTGTCCATCACATCATTCTCCTAATGATGTGATCCCGTTATCAATGACATCCAATGTCCCAGGAAACCATAACCATCTATTGATTAACGAGCTAGTCAACTAGAGGCTTACTATGGACATGGTGTTGTCTATGTACCCACACATGTATCTGAGTTTCCTTTCAAGACAATTATAGCATGGATAATAAACGATTATCATGAACAAGGAAATATAATGATAACTAATTTATTATTGCCTCTAGGGCATATTTCCAACAGAACATGAATGTAATGTCGTTGAGAAATACGTACTCCCCCAAGCTTAGGATTTTGGCCTAAGTTGGTCTATGGCCATGGGTAGCCTGACTGATATCCGAAGTTATAGGTGGGGTCGTACTGAGATACAGCAGTCATTGGCTCCTAAGCTGCGGCATGGCGGCGAGCTGCCTTCGTCCTCCTCTCATACTCGGTTGCCTCCTCCCTAGTGACAACATATCTTCCTTTTTCCTGATAATCAAAAAGGGAAGGAGCAGGGAGAGTAATATGGACAGTGCGACGTCTGTCAAAGATTAGTTGATACTGGAGGAATTGTTCATTCATCTCAAGAAAGTGATGGCTGACCAGGGCATTGTAATCTAAATAAGTGGGAGGCAAATCCCTATCCTCTTCATGTGGAGGTATACCAAGATAATTAGCCACGCGGGTCGCATAAATCCCTCCAAATAAATCTCCAACTAAACCATTATTATGCAACCTACATGCAACAATTGTCCCCAAGTTGTATTCTTTATCACCTAATACAGCACTCTTGAGAACACAAAGATCAGGAACACACATGTGACATGCTTCATCCCTACCATTAATGCATCTACCAATGAAGAGAGCAAAATAATGTATAGCAGGAAAATGAATGCTCCCTATGGTAGCTTGCGCTATATCTCTAGATTCTCCCACTGTGATACTAGCAAGAAAGTCTTTATATTCAGATTTACGGGGTTCATTAACATTGCCCCACTACGGGTGTTTGCAGGCAGTAGTGAAATCTTCTAGGTCCATGGTATATGATTTATCATAAATATCAAATAGGACAGTTGGAGAATTACGTGAAGATGTAAATTTAAACCTTCTCACGAATGAATCAGTCAAATTATTGTACTGAGGACACTTATCTTGCATGAAGTCCTCAAGATCGGCATTACGCACATATGCATCAAATTCATCCTTGATGCCTGCATTTACCATAAACTCTTCGGACGACCATTCACAAGGCCGCACGTCAGCTTCCCTCGGTGGTTCATCGTCCTGCTCACGCATTGCGAGCCTGGGTCCTTTCTTTCTTGAAGAACCACCTTGATACATTTTCCTAGACATATTTCTTCCTCTGAAAAATTTCTGAAATTTTTAGTAACTCAAAATAAAAGTGAATCAAACTCAATAAGATTGGTAGCAACTACTCTCACAAGTCCCTAGAGCCTATATCATGCATTAGAATTACTTGGGACCTCATAAATTTAACATGCAAGCTCAAGAACAGTGTCACCTAGGCAGCAAAAATTTGCAATGCATAAAGCACTAGAACAAAAACTAATTAGACCATTGGAGGAGTCACATACCAAGGAACAATCCCCCAAAGTAGTTTTGTGAATGGAGCTTTGACCAAGGAGATCAAAAATCACAGCAAAATGAGCTAGAACTCATGCTTGAGCTGGATGGTGATTTTTTGGGAGGAAGATGAAGTGTGTGGGTGCAGGAATAAGTGGAGGGGGGCCACCGTGGGCCCATGAGGCAGGGGGGCGCCCTGTAGGGGTGGGTGCGCCCTGGACCCTCGTGGCCAGGTGCCAGCTCCCCCTGTTGTGTTCTCAGTGCCAAATATTCTCAAATATTCCAGAAAAAAACATACTAAATTTGCAGGGCATTTGGAGAACTTTTATTTTCGGGTATTTTTTTTATTTCATGGATAATTCAGAAAACAGACAGAAAATACTATTTTTAATTTATTTAATCTAAGTAACAGAAACTAAAAGGAGGGTATAGGAGGTTGTGCCTTCTAACTTCATCCAACTCATGCTCATCAAAAGGAATCCACTAACACGGTTGATCAAGTCTTGTTAACAAACTCATTCTGCAAACATGAAACCGGAGAAATTTCGAATAACACTAGGTTACCTCAACGGGAATATGGACATCCCCAATAATAAGAATATCATATTTCTTCTCGACAGTAGGAAGAGGAAATTCAAAACCTCCAATAATGATAGTTGGAATTTTTCCAATAGAATTGATGCTATGAACTTGAGGTTGTTTCCTCGGAAAGTGTACCGTATGCTCATTACCATTAACATGAAAAGTGACATTGCCTTTGTTGCAATCAATAACAGCCCCTGCAGTATTCAAAAAGGGTCTACCAAGGATAATCGACATACTATAGTCCTCGGGAATATCAAGAATAACAAAGTCTGTTAAGATAGTGACATTTGCAACCACAACAGGCACATCCTCACAAATACCGACAGGTATAGCAGTTGATTTATCAGTCATTTGCAAAGATATTTCAATAGGTGTCAACTTATTCAATTCAAGTCTACGATATAATGAGAGAGGCATAACACTAACACCGGCTCCAAGATCACATAAAGCAGTTTTAACATAGTTTCTTTTAATGGAGCATGGTATAGTTGGTACTCCTGGATCTCCCAGTTTCTTTGGTATTCCACCTTTAAAAGTGTAATTAGCAAGCATGGTGGAAATTTCAGCTTCCGGTATCTTTCTTTTATTTGTAATAATATCATTCATGTATTTAGCATAAGGATTCACTTTAAGCATACCAGTTAAGTGCATACGTAAGAAGTAGGTCTAATCATTTCAGCAAAGCACTCAAAATCCTCATCATCCTATTTATTGGATGGCTTAGGAGGAAAAGGCATGGGTTTCTGATTCCATGGTTGTCTTTCTTTACCGTGCTTCCTAGCAACAAAGTCTCTCTTATCATAACGTTGATTCTTTGATTGTGGGTTATCAAGATCAACAGCAGGTTCAATCTCTACATCATTGTTATTACTAGGTTGAGCGTCAACATGAACATTATCATTAACATTATCACTAGGTTCATGTTCATCACCAGATTGTGTTTCAACATTAGAAATAGAAATATCATTGGGATTCTCAGGTGTGTCTACAACAGGTTCACTAGAAGCATGCAAAGTCCTATCATTTTTCTTTTTCTTCTTTTTAGAAGGACTAGGTGCATCTAAATTATTTCTCTGAGACCCTTGCTCAATTCTCTTAGGGTGGCCTTCAGGATACAAAGGTTCCTGAGTCATTTTACCAGTTCTAGTAGCCACTCTAACAGCAAAGTCATGTTTATTATTTAATTCATCGAGCAAATCACTTTGAGATTTAAGTACTTGTTCTTCTTGAGTGGAAACCATAGAAGCATATTTACTAATGAGTTTAAGTTCACCTTTAACTCTAGCCATATAATCACTCAAGCGTCCAATCATGTAAGCGTTACTCTTTAATTCTCTACCAACATAAGCATTAAACTTTTCTTGTCTAGCCATAAAGTAATAAAATTCATCCAAACATTGTCTAGGAACTTAGTAGACTGGATTTCAACTTTATCATATCTATAGAGAGAATTTACCTTTACTACCTGTGTCTGGTTGTCAAGACCATGTGTTTCTTCAATAGGTGGTATATTAAGACCATGTATCTCTTCAACAAGAGGTAAATTCTTAACATCTTCAGCTTTAATACCTTTTTCTTTCATAGATTTCTTTGCCTCTTGCATATCTTCAGGACTGAGAAATAGAACACCTCTCTTCTTCGGAGTAGGTTTAGGAATTGGCTCAGGAATTGGCTCAGGAAGAGTCCAATTATTTTCATTATTCAACATATTATTCAAAGCAATTCAGCTTGATCAACTGTTCTTTCCCTGAAAACACAACCAGCACAACTATCCAAGTGGTCCTTGGAAGCATCGGTTAGTCCATTATAAAAGATATCAAGTATTTCATTTTTCTTAAGAGGATGATAAGGCAAAGCATTAAGTAACTGAAGAAGCCTCCCCCAAGCTTGTGGGAGACTCTCTTCTTCAATTTGCACAAAATTATATATTTCCCTCAAGGCAGCTTGTTTCTTATGAGCAGGGAAATATTTAGTAGAGATGTAATAAATCATATCCTGGGGACTACGCACATAACTAGGATCAAGAGAATTAAACGAAGTTTTAGCATCACCCTTTAATGAGAACGGAAATATCTTAAAATATAATAGTAGCGAGATTTCTCATCATTAGTGAACAGGGTGGCTATATCATTTAACTTAGTAAGATGTGCCACTACAGTTTCAGATTCATAGCCATAAAAAGGATCAGATTCAACCAAAGTAATTATCTCAGGACTGACAGAGAATTCATAATCCTTATCAGTAACAAAGATAGGTGAAGTAGCAAAAGAAGGGTCATATTTCATTCTAGCATTTAGAGATTTCTCTTTAAGTTTAACTAATAACTTCTTAAGATCAGATCTATCTTTGCAAGCAAGCATATCTCTAGTAGTTTCTTCATCCATAACATAACCCTCAGGAACAACAGGCAATTCATACTTAGAGGGAGAACCTTCATCATCACTATCTTCAGTAATATCAATTTCAAGAATTTCATTCTCTCTAACCCTAGCAAGTTGTTCATCAAGAAATTCACCTAATGGCACAGTGGTATCGAGCACAGAAGTAGTTTCATCATAAGTATCATGCATAGTAGAAGTGGCATCATCAATAACATGCGACATATCAGAATTAATAGTAGAAGCAGGTTTAGGTGTCGCAAGCTTACTCATAATAGAAGGAGAATCTAGTGCAGAGCTAGATGGCAGTTCCTTACCTCCCCTCGTAGTTGAGGGATAAATCTTAGTTCTTTCATCTTTCAAGCTCCTCATAGTGACCAGCAGATATAAATCCCAAGTGACTCAAAGAATAGAGCTATGCTCCCCGGCAACAGCGCCAGAAAATAGTCTTGATAACCCACAAGTGTAGGGGATCGCAACAGTTTTTGAGGGTAGAGTATTCAACCCAAATTTATTGATTCGACACAAGGGGAGCCAAAGAATATTCTCAAGTATTAGCAGTTGAGTTGTAAATTCAACCACACCTGGATAACTTAGTATTTGTAGCAAGGTATTTAGTAGCAAAGTAGTATGGAAGTAACGGTAACAGTGGCAAAAGTAACAGTAGCAGTTTTGTAGTAATTGTAACAGTAGCAACGGTAAAGTAAATAAGCAAAGCACAATATGTAAAAAGCTTGTAGGCATTGGATCAGTGATGGATAATTATGTCGGATGCGATTCCTCATGTAATAGTTATAACATAGGGTGACACAGAACTAGCTCCAATTCATCAATGTAATGTAGGCATGTATTCTGAATATAGTCATACATGCTTATGGAAAAGAACATGCATGACATCTTTTGTCCTACCCTCCCGTGGCAGCGGGGTCCTAGTGGAAACTAAGGGATATTAAGGCCTCCTTTTAATAGAGTACCGGACCAAAGCATTAGCACTTAGTGAATACATGAACTCCTCAAACTACGGTCATCACCGAGAAGTATCCCGATTATTGTCACTTCGAGGTTGTCAGATCATAACACATAATAGGTGAGACTTGCAAGATAGGATCAAGAACTCACATATATTCATGAAAACATAATAGGTTCAGATCTGAAATCATGGCACTCGGGCCCTAGTGACAAGCATTAAGCATAGCAAAGTCATAGCAACATCAATCTCAAAACACAGTGGATACTAGGGATCAAATCCTAACAAAACTAACTTGATTACATGGTAAATCTCATCCAACCCATCACCGTCCAGCAAGCCTACGATGGAATTACTCACGCACGGCGGTGAGCATCATGAAATTGGTGATGGAGGATGGTTGATGATGACGACGGCGACGAATCCCCCTCTCCGAAGCCCCGAACGGACTCCAGATCAGCCCTCCTGAGAGAGATTAGGGCTTGGCGGCGGCTCTGTATCGTAAAACGCGATGAAACTTCCTCTCTGATTTTTTTTCTTTGCGAAAGCAAATATATGGAGTTGGAGTAGAGGTCGGTGGACATCCAGGGGGCCACGAGGCAGGGGGCACGCCCAGGGGGAGAGGGCGCGCCCCCCACCCTCGTGGACAGGGTGTGGGCCCCCTGACGCTATTTCTTTCGCCAGTATTTTTTATTAAATCTGAAAAGTTGCTCCGTGGATTTTCAGGTCATTCCGAGAACTTTTATTTCTGCAAAAAAATAACACCATGGCAGTTCTGCTGAAAACAACGTCAGTCCGGGTTAGTTCCATTCAAATCATGCAAGTTAGAGTCCAGAACAAGGGCAAACGTGTTTGGAAAAGTAGATACGACGGAGACGTATCACCGATCATGCTGCTATAAAATATCTTATGGAAAAGAAATATTATAAGCCTAGGCTCATTAGGTAGGTTCTCCTACTACAAGAATTTGATTTACATATCACTGATAGAAAAGGAGCTGAGAACCCCGTAGCTGAGAACTTGTTTAGGTTAGAAAATATCATTTATGACCCACTACCTATTGATGATAGCTTTCCTGATGGACAACTAGCTGCAATAAATGTTTCTCATAACACTCCTTGGTATGCTGACTATGCTAATTATATTGTTGCTAAATACATACCACCTAGTTTCACATACCAACAAAAGAAAAAGTTATTCTATGATTTAAGACATTACTTTTGGGATGAACCACATCTTTATAAAGAAGGAGTAGATGGTATTGTTAGACATTGTGTACCTGAGCATGAACAGGAACAAATCCTACGGAAATTTCACTCCGAAGCTTATGGAGGGCATCATGCGGGAGATAGAACTGCTCACAAGGTATTTCAATCTGGTTTTGATTGGCCTACTCTCTTCAAGGATGCCCGTAAGTTTGTTTTATCTTGTGATGAATGTCAAAGAATTGGTAATATTGGTAAGCGTCAAGAAATGCCTATGAATTATTCACTTGCTGTTGAACCATTTGATGTTTGGGGTTTTGATTATATGGGACCTTTTCCTTCCTCTAATGGGTATACACATATTTTGCTTGTTGTTAATTACATTACTAAGTGGGTAGAAGCTATTCCAAGTAGTAGTGTTGATCATAACACGTCCATTAAAATGATTAAAGAAGTTATTTTCCCGAGTTTTGGAGTCCCTAGATATTTAATGACTGATGGTGGTTCACACTTTATTCATGGTGCTTTCCGTAAAATGCTTGCTAAATATGACATTAACCATAGAATTGCATCACCCTATCATCCTCAATCTAGTGGTCAAATTGAACTTAGCAATAGAGAAATAATACTAATATTACAAAAAACTATTAATAGGTCCTGAAAGAATTGGTCTAAGAAATTAGATGATGCACTTTGGGCCTACCGAACAACATATAAAAATCCTATGGGTATGTCTCCCTACAAAATGGTCTATGGAAAAGCTTGTCATTTGCCTCTTGAGTTAGAACATAAAGCGTATTGGGCAATTAAAGTACTCAACTATAATTTCAAACTTGCCGGTGAAAAGAGGTTATTTGATATTAGGTCACTACATGAATGGAGAACCCAAGCTTATGAAAATGCTAAGTTGTTTAAAGAAAAAGTTAAAAGATGGCATGACAAAAGAATCCAAAAGAGAGAATTCAAAGTTGGAGAATATGTTCTATTGTACAACTCTCATTTCAGGTTCTTTGTAGGCAAACTTCTCTCCAAATGGGAAGGACCATATATCAACGAAGAGGTTTACCGCTCTGGAGCTATCAAAATAAATAATGAAGAAGGTACTAACCCAAAGGTGGTCAATGGGCAAAGAATTAAACACTATATCTCAGGTACGCATATTAATGTTGAAAGCAATATTATTCAAACTATGACACCCGAGGAACCCATAAATGAGACCTTCCAGAACACTCAAGAATAATTAAAAAAGAGGAGGTACGTGATACGGTAAGTAAACAGACTCCAAAAAATCCGCAAAAATATTTTATTTCAGTTTTGGAATATATTAAAAATTAGGAAAACAAGAAACAACCAGGAAGGCACCCGAGGAAGGCACAAGACACCAGGGCGCCAGGGCCCCCTGGCATGCCCAGGTGGGTTGTGCCCACCTCAGGAACCTTCACGACTCTGTTTTCCTCCCGTTTGCTTGTTTCCCAAGATAAAAAATCTTTATATACCCCCCGAACGTATTGACCACCGTATCATGGAGAAATCTTCTGTTCTTCTTTCTTGCTGTTTTCTGTCAGGGTTTCTCAAAGCCAGGCATCATGCCTTCTCCCTTCTCCAACAACATAGAAGAAGAAGCTTGCTTGATGAAGATGGAACTAAAGAGAGAAGGACCAGAGGAATCTCTCATAGGGGACAAGGGCAAGGAGGTTGTTGGAGATCAAGCTCCAACAGTAGAGCAAGCCTTGCCCGCGGCGGAAGAAGAAGAGGATATCCTTCAACCATATTATGAACATCTTATCCCCACTGAAATTGAAACGGTTCATGTTCAAAACAAATATCTCACTCGTGAAAATATTCTATTGCAAGAGCACAATCATTGCCCTCCGGAGCAACATCCATAGATTGGAATATCTTTTGAGCCTGAAGGGTAAGATCGCTACCTTATCACCACCACCACCTTCTTCATCACCAAAGGAGACTTGAGCTCATGGTATGGGCACCCCCCTTGGCTTGTGCCAAGCTTGGGGGAGGTGTCCCGGTATCGTATCACCACCACTATCTTTGCTTTTATATATTTTAGTTTGATCTTTAGTTTTCCTATGATTTAGTTGAATAAAAGTTTAGTTCGATCCTTTCTTTTTGAGTGCTTTCTTAGTGATCTATCTATAGATGTAATCATGTTAGAGATATATAATAAAGAATAGTTTGAGTTTTGTTTCTTTACTTTAATGTTTCAATAAAAAGAAAGGAAAATAAATGAGTAAGATCATATGCTAATCTTATGGTAAGTAATGACATCACATAAGGAAAAGTATAAGCCGTAAAATTTGTTAGAGATTGACAAACATAGCATTGGTCAATCATGCAAATCATGAAAGAATTAATAAGGGAAGAGAAAATTTACATGCAAATACACTATCTTGGACATATTTTATGATTGTGAGCCCCCATTAAATATTTTGTGTCAAAATAGTTGACGTTGGACAAGGAAGACCACGTGATGATTTATGTTTGTTCATATTCACATAGAAGTTATATTGTCATAGATCCTTTAACATGTGGTGCTTGCTCAATATATTTTCTAGCCAAAAATTCCGCACTAAGTAGAGAACTAGAGATACTACTTGTGCATCCAAAACCCTTAACCCAAATCTCATTTCAGGAGTCCACCATACCTACCTATGGATTGAGTAAGATCCTTCAAGTAAGTTGTCATCGGTGCAATAAGGCAATAAAAATTGCTTCTAAAAGTGTTGGATCATTTAGTGTAAGAGAAAATTGAGCATTGTACGAACTTGTGACGGCAAAGAATAAAAGCGGCAGACTGCATAATAAAGGTTGCTATCATAAGGGGCAATATAATGTGACGTTCTTTTGCATTAAGAGATTTGGCATACAAACAAATAAGCGCATGAAAACCTCTGCTTCCCTCTGCGAAGGGCCTATCTTTTACTTTTATGCATTTACTTTTATGCACTGTTCAAGAAATCTTCCGATTCAGCGGTTAATCTTCCGGTTTATAGCTAATCGGGGGGGTGACTGGTAAGATTATGCCTTATCTTCACCATTTATCTTTTGGACCGATTTATCGCTCTGACAAGCAATTTATCGAGAATCTACCGATAAATCAGACCTACTCATAGCACTATGTTAGCAAAAACTATGTTTATTTATGTTTTGTGGACCTTGTTGCGGAATATGTATTGGTTTCCTATTTTTTGTCATTATACAAGGATTCAAAGGCTATAAATCAAGGTGACACTTCTATCAAATATTGTTTTGGTGTTGAATATAGCATATTTTAGTGTTGGGTACCTGAGATTTGCAAAAATATTTGATTAATCGTCGACCAATAAAATCGATTAATCAACTGATTTCCGATTAATCTCTAACCCCTAGCTGACCGAGACGATAACAATAAGCGATATCCTCAACATTGCTTTTATGTAAGAGTCAAATATTCCTCCCTATTCCTTTTTATTTTCTATTTTTGCAAGCATCATGTGGTGAGGAAAGATCTAGGCACATATATCCAGTTGGATATGAGTAGGCATGAGTTATTATTGTTGAAATCACCCTTGAGGTGAATACGTTGGGAGGCAAAACTATAAGCCCTATCTTTCTATGTGTCCAGTTGAATATTTTTGTTCATGGGTACGCTGTGAGTGTTAGCAACCATAGAAGATTAAATGATGGTTGAGTATGTTGACTTGCCTAAAGGCTCTGATACGTGACCCTTCCTGAAAATAGGATGAATTGTAGTTGCAAAGTTGACTAAGAACATAGTTTGTTGGTTTTCAGTAAGGTTTATGCTTTATAGTTCAACGTTGTGATGATTTGTTACTTGTTCATGAGAAGTTATATGATAAAAGTTATTTGATAAAGTTCATGTTAAATTTCCTTGTTGTTATAATAATATGCATGCTGCTTCTATGTCCATTATTTGTTTTTATCGACACCTCTCTCTCTCTAAGCATCTGGACATGTTTTTCGATTTCGGTTTTCGCTTGAGGACAAGCGAGGTATAAGCTTGGGGAGTTGATACATCCATTTTGCATCATGTTTTCCTACTGTTGTTTATAATTTTTATGCATAATATTGCTTTTGGGAGTAATTCTAATGCCTTTTCTCTCATAATTTGCAAGGTTTATACAAAGAGGGAGAATACCGGTAGCTGGAATTCTGGACCTGAAAAAGCACGTCACAGCTACCTATTCTGCACAACTCCAGATAATTTGAAACTTCACGGAGATTTTTTATGGATTATTTAAGAATTATTGGAGCAAATAACTAGCAGAGGGGCCCACCAAGTGGGCACAACCCACCTGGGCGCGCTGGCACGCCCTGGTGGGTTGTGCCCTCCTCGGCCCACCTCTGGTGCCCCCCTTCTGATATATAAGTCATTTTGACCTAGAAAAAAATAAGGGGAGGAATTTCGGGACGCAGCGCCGCCGTCTGGAGGCGGAACTTGGGCAGGAGCACTTTTGCCCTCCGGCGGAGCGATTCCGCCAGGGGAACTTCTCTCCCGGAGGGGGGAATCATCGTCATCGTCATCACCAACAACTCTCCCATCTTTGGGAGGGCCATCTCCATCAACATCTTCAACAACACCATCTTCTCTCAAACATTAGTCCATCTCTTGTGTTCAATGTCTGTACCGAACCTTAGATTGGTGCTTGTGGGTGACTAGTAGTGTTGATTACATCTTGTAGTTGATTACTATGTGGTTTAATTGGTGGAAGATTATATGTTCAGATCCATTATGCTATTCAATACCTCTCTGATCATGAGCATGATTATTATTTGTGAGTAGTTACTTTTGTTCTTGAGGTCACGGGAGAAGTCATGTTGCAAGTAATCATGTGAACTTGATATGTGTTCGATATTTTCGTGATATGTATGTTGTGATTCCCTTAGTGGTGTCATGTGAATGTCGACTACATGGCACTTCACCATATTTGGGCCTAAGGAATGCATTGTGGAGCAGTTTATTAGATGATGGGTTGCCAGAGTGACAGAACCTTAAACCCTAGTTTAGGCGCTACTTCGTAAGGGACCGATTTGGATCCAAAAGTTTAATGATATGGTTAGATATTATCTTAATACTTTTCTTGTAGTTACGGATGCTTGCGAGGGGGTTAATCATAAGTAGGAGGTTTGTTCAAGTAAGAACAACACCTAGTCACCGATCCACCCACATATCAAATTATCAAAGTAGCGAACACAAATCAAACCAACATGATGAAATTGATATGATGAAATTCCCATGTACCCTCAGGAACGCTTTGCTTACTATAAGAGACCGTTTTGGCCTGTCCTTTTCCTCAAAAGGTTTGGGCTACCTTGCTGAACTTTTGTTACCATCACCTGCTTGTTACAAATTATCTTGCTATCAAACAACTTGTTACCTACAATTTCAGTGCTTGCAGACATTACCTTGTTGAACACCACTTGTCATTTCCTTCTGCTCCTCGTTGGGTTCGACACTCTTACTTGTAGAAAGGACTACAATTGATCCCCTATACTTGTGG
>NC_041381.1:497357276-497369148 GCF_002162155.2 Triticum dicoccoides
GGCTTGTGGCCGCCTCATAGGTCTTCTGGCCTCCTCTCCAAGCCTCACGTGTTTCTTCTGGTCCAAGAAAAATCACCGTAAAGTTTTATTCCGTTTGATATTCCTTTTTTGTAAAAGTCAAAAACAAGGGGAAAAAACATAAACTGGCACTGGGCACTAGGTTAATAAGTTAGTCCCAAAAATAATATAAAATAGCATATAAATGCATATAAAACATCCAAAATAGATAATATAATAGCATGGAACAATAAAAAAACTATAGACATGTTGGAGACGTATCAACCATCGTGACCAAGAGTTCCAATGGGAAAGAACAAATTGTTCCCAGCCCTACCTACAATCCCTGGCTTGTCCAGGACCAGCAGATCATTCCTATCTCCCCAGGAACCTCTCCAAGGAAGTTATCATTGAAGTTGCATCCCTTGAAAAGTCTCACACGATTTGGTCAGCACTAGCGAACATGTTCGCCCTCCAATCCCGCTCCCACACCAAAAATTGGCGTATTGCCCTCTCAAACGCCCAAAAAAGGCTCGAAGAGTGGGACTACTTACTTTGCTTAGATGGAGCCCTCTCTAGTGAGCTCGTGTTGGAAATATGCCCTAGAGGCAATAATAAATGGATTATTATTATATTTCCTTGTTCATGATAATTGTCTTTTATTCGTGCTATAATTGTATTATCCGGAAATCGTAATACACGTGTGAATACATAGACCACAATACGTCTCTAGTAAGCCTCTAGTTGACTAGCTCGTTGGTCAACAGATAGTCATGGTTTCCTGACTATGGACATTAGATGTCATTGACAACGGGATCATGTCATTAGGAGAATGACGTGATGGACAAGACCCAATCCTAAGCATAGCACAAGATCGTGTAGTTCGTTTTGCTAGAGCTTTTCCAATGTCAAGTATCTCTTCCTTAGACCATGAGATCGTGTAACTCCCGGATACCATAGAAGTGCTTTGGGTGTACCAAACATCACAACGTAACTGGGTGACTATAAAGGTGCACTGCAGGTATCTCCGAAAGTGTCTGTTGGGTTGACACGGATCGAGACTGGGATTTGTCACTCCGGATTATGGAGAGGTATCACTGGGCCCACTCGGTAGTGCATCATCATAATGAGCTCAAAGTGACCAAGTGTCTGGTCACGGGATCATGCATTACGGTACGAGTAAAGTGACTTGCCGGTAACGAGACTGAACGAGGTATTGGGATACCGACGATCGAGTCTCGGGCAAGTAACATACCGTCTGACAAAGGGAATTGCATACGGGGTTGATTGAATCCTCGACATCGTGGTTCATCCGATGACATCATCGAGGAGAATGTGGGAGCCAACATGGGTATCCAGATCCCGCTGTTGGTTATTAACCGGAGAGCCGTCTCGGTCATGTCTGCGTGTCTCCCGATCCCGTAGGGTCTACACACTTAAGGTTCGGTGACGCTAGGGTTATTAGGAAGACTTGTATGTGATTACTGAATGTTGTTCGGAGTCCCGGATGAGATCCCGGACGTCACGAGGAGTTCCGGAATGGTCCGGAGGTAAAGATTTATATATGGGAAGTTGTCATGCGGACACCGAAAAGTTTCGGGGCATATCGGTATTGTACCGGGGCCACCGGAGGGGTTCCGAGGGTCCACCGGGAGGGGCCACCCCTCTTGGTGGGCCACATGGGCCGCGTGGGGCAGGGAACCAGCCCCTGGAGGGCTGGGCGCCCCCCCCTTGGGCCCATGCGCCTAAGGTTGGGGGGGAACCCTAAGGGGGGCGCACCCCCTTTGCTTGGGGGGCAAGCCCCCTCCCTGGCCGCTGCCCCCCCCCCCTCTAGATCTCATCTAGAGGGGGCCGGCCCCCTTCCCCCCTTCCCCTATAAATAGAGGGGCGAGGGGAGGGCTGAACACCTGATCCAAGGCGCAGCCCCTCCCCTCCCCAACACCTCTCCTCCTCCGTTGAGCGCTTGGCGAAGCCCTGTCGGAGTACTGCCTCTCCACCATCATCACGCCGTCGTGCTGCTGCTGGAGCCTTCTTCCTCAACCTCTCCTTACCCCTTGCTGGATCAAGAAGGAGGAGACGTCGTCCGTACCGTACGTGTGTTGAACGCGGAGGTGTTGTCCGTTCAGCACTTGGTCATCGGTGATCTGAATCACGGCGAGTACGACTCCATCATCACCGTTCCCTTGAACGCTTCCGCACGCGATCTACAAGTGGTATGTAGATGCAATCTCTCTCCCATGACTCGTTGCTTAGATGAACTCATAGATGGATCTTGGTGAAACCGTAGGAAAATTTTTATTTTCTGCAACGTTCCCCAACAGTGGCATCATGAGCTAGGTCTATGCGTAGTTCTCTATTGCACGAGTAGAACACAATTTTGTTGTGGGCGTAGATCTTGTCAACTTGCTTGCCGCTACTAGTCTTTTCTTGCTTCAGCGGTATTGTGGGATGAAGCGGCCCAGACCGACCTTACACGTACGCTTACGTGAGACAGGTTCCACCGACTGACATGCACTAGTTGCATAAGGTGGCTAGCGGGTGTCTGTCTCTCCTACTTTAGTTGGAGCGGATTAGATGAAAAGGGTCCTTATGAAGGGTAAATAGAAGTTGACAAAATCACGTTGTGGTTATTCGTAGGTAAGAAAATGTTCTTGCTAGAACCCAATTGCAGCCACGTAAAAGATGCAACAACAATTAGAGGACGTCTAACTTGTTTTTGCAGCAATTGTCATGTGATGTGATATGGCCAGAAGTTGTGATGAATGATGAATGATATATTGTGATGTATGAGATCATGTTCTTGTAATAGGAATCACGACTTGCATGTCGATGAGTATGACAACCGGCAGGAGCCATAGGAGTTGTCTTTATTTTTTTGTATGACCTGTGTGTCATTGAAGAACGCCATGTAAATTACTTTACTTTATTGCTAAACGCGTTAGCCATAGAAGTAGAAGTAGTCGTTGGCGTGACAACTTCATGAACACACAATGATGGAGATCATGATGATGGAGATCATGGTGTCATGCCGGTGACGAAGATGATCATGGAGCCCCGAAGATGGAGATCAAAGGAGTTATATGATATTGGCCATATCATGTCACTACTATATAATTGCATGTGATGTTTATTATGTTTTATGCATCTTGTTTACTTAGAATGGCGGTAGTAAATAAGATGATCCCTTATAATAATTTCAAGAAAGTGTTCCCCCTAACTGTGCACCGTTGCTAAAGTTCGTCGTTTCGAAGCACCACGTGATGATCGGGTGTGATAGATCCTTACGTTCACATACAACGGGTGTAAGACAGATTTACACATGCAGAACACTTAGGGTTAACTTGACGAGCCTAGCATGTACAGACATGGCCTCGGAACACAGAGACCGAAAGGTCGAACATGAGTCGTATGGAAGATACGATCAACATGGAGATGTTCACCGATGATGACTAGTCCGTCTCACGTGATGATCGGACACGGCCTAGTCGACTCGGATCGTGTAACACTTATATGACTAGAGGGATGTCTAATCTGAGTGGGAGTTCATTAAATAATTTGATTAGATGAACTTAATTATCATGAACTTAGTCTAAAACTTTTGCAAAATATGTCTTGTAGATCAAATGGCCAACGCTCATGTCAACATGAACTTCAACGCGTTCCTAGAGAAAACCAAGCTGAAAGATGATGGCAGCAACTATTCGGACTGGGTCCGGAACCTGAGGATCATCCTCATAGCAGCCAAGAAAGACTATGTCCTAGATGCACCGCTAGGTGAAGCACCCATCCCAGAGAACCAAGACGTTATGAACACTTGGCAATCACGTGCTGATGATTACTCCCTCGTTCAGTGCGGCATGCTTTACAACTTAGAACCGGGGCTCCAAAAGCGTTTTGAGAAGCACAGAGCATATGAGATGTTCGAGGAGCTGAAAATGGTTTTCCAAGTTCATGCCCGGGTCGAGAGATATGAAGTCTCCGACAAGTTCTATAGTTGTAAGATGGAGGAAAACAGTTCTGTCAGTGAGCACATACTCAAAATGTCTGGGTTGCACAACCGCCTGTCCTAGTTGGAGATCAACCTCCCGGAAGAGGCGGTCATTGACAGAATCCTTCAGTCGCTCCCACCGAGCTACAAGAGCTTTGTGTTGAACTACAATATGAAGGGGATGGTGAAGACCATTCCTGAAGTATTCTCAATGCTGAAGTCAGTAGAGGTTGAAATCAAGAAAGAACATCAAGTGTTGATGGTCAATAAGACCACTAAGTTCAAAAAGGGCAAGGGTAAGAAGAACTTCAAGAAGGACGGCAAAGATGTTGCCACGCCCGGTAAGCAGGTTGCCGGGAAGAAGTCAAAGAATGGACCCAAGCCTGAAACTGAGTGCTTTTATTGCAAGGGGAAGGGTCACTGGAAGCGGAACTGCCCCAAATACTTAGCGGACAAGAAGGCCGGCAACACCAAAGGTATATTTGATATACATGTAATTGATGTGTACATTACCAGTACTCGTAGTAACTCCTGGGTATTCGATACTGGTGTCGTTGCTCACATTTGTAACTCACAGCAGGAGCTGCGGAATAAGCGGAGACTGGCGAAGGACGAGGTGACGATGCGCGTCGGGAATGGTTCCAAGGTCGATGTGATCGCCGTCGGCACGCTACCTCTACATTTACCCACATGATTAGTTTTAAACCTCAATAATTGTTATTTAGTGCCAAGTTTGAGCATGAACATTGTATCTGGATCTCATTTAATACGAGATGGCTACTCATTTAAATCCGAGAATAATGGTTGTTCTATTTATATGAGAGATATGTTTTATGGTCATGCCCCGATGGTCAATGGTTTATTCTTAATGAATCTCGAACGTAATGTTACACACATTCCTAGCATGAATACCAAAAGATGTAAAGTTGATAACGATAGTCCCACATACTTGTGGCACTGCCGCCTTGGTCACATTGGTGTCAAGCGCATGAAGAAGCTCCATGCTGATGGACTTTTAGAGTCTCTAGATTATGAATCATTTGACACATGCGAACCATGCCTCATGGGCAAAATGACCAAGACCCCGTTCTCCGGAACAATGGAGCAAGCAACCAACTTGTTGGAAATCATACATACTGATGTGTGTGGTCCAATGAGCGTTGAGGCTCGTGGAGGATATCGTTATGTTCTCACTCTCACTGATGACTTGAGTAGATATGGGTATGTCTACTTGATGAAACAAAAGTCTGAGACCTTTGAAAAGTTCAAGGAATTTCATAATGAAGTAGAGAATCAACGTGACCGAAAGATAAAGTTCTTACGATCGGATCGTGGAGGAGAATATTTAAGTCACGAATTTGGTACACACTTAAGAAAATGTAGAATCGTTTCACAACTCACGCCGCCTGGAACACCTCAGCGTAACGGTGTGTCCGAACGTCGTAATCGCACTCTATTGGATATGGTGCGATCTATGATGTCTCTTACCGATTTACCGCTATCATTTTGGGGATACGCTTTAGAGACAGCTACATTCACATTAAATAGGGCACCGTCTAAGTCCGTTGAGATGACACCGTATGAATTATGGTTTGGGAAGAAACCTAAGCTGTCGTTTCTAAAAGTTTGGGGATGCGATGCTTATGTCAAGAAACTTCAACCTGAAAAGCTCGAACCCAAGTCGGAAAAATGCGTCTTCATAGGATACCCTAAGGAAACCATTGGGTATACCTTCTACTTAAGATCCGAGGGCAAGATCTTTGTTGCCAAGAACGAATCCTTTCTGGAAAAAGAGTTTCTCTCGAAAGGAGTAAGTGGGAGGAAAGTAGAACTCGATGAAGTACTACCTCTTGAACCGGAAAGTAGTGCAGCTCAGGAAAACGTTCCTGTGGTGCCTACACCGACTGGAGAGAAAATTAATGATGATGATCAAGGTACTTCTGATCAAGTTGCTACTGAACTTCATAGGTCCACAAGGACACGTTCCACACCAGAGTGGTATGGCAACCCTGTCCTGGAAATCATGTTGTTAGACAACGGTGAACCTTTGAACTATGAATAAGCGATGGCGGACCCAGATTCCAACAAATGGCTAGAAGCCATGAAATCCGAGAGAGAATCCATGTATGAAAACAAAGTATGGACTTTGACTGACTTGCCCGATGATCGGCGAGCGATAGAAAACAAATGGATCTTTAAGAAGAAGACGGACGCGGATGGTAATGTCACCATCTATAAAGCTCGACTTGTCGCTAAGGGTTATCGGCAAGTTCAAGGGATTGACTACGATGAGACTTTCTCTCCCGTAGCGAAGCTTAAATCCGTCCGAATCATGTTAGCAATTGCCGCATACTATGATTATGAGATATGGCAGATGGACGTCAAAACGGCATTCCTTAACGGGCATCTTAAGGAAGAACTGTATATGATGCAGCCGGAGGGTTTTGTCGATCCTAAGAATGCTAACAAAGTGTGCAAGCTCCAGCGATCCATTTATGGGCTGGTGCAAGCATCTCGGAGTTGGAACATTCGCTTTGATGAGATGATCAAAGCGTTTGGGTTTACGCAGACTTATGGAGAAGCCTGCGTTTACAAGAAAGTGAGTGGGAGCTCTGTAGCATTTCTCATATTATATGTAGATGACATACTTTTGATGGGAAATGATATAGAATTCTTGGACAGCATTAAGGCCTACTTGAATAAGTGTTTTTCAATGAAGGACCTTGGAGAAGCTGCTTACATATTAGGCATCAAGATCTATAGGGATAGATCGAGACGCCTCATAGGTCTTTCACAAAGCACATACCTTGATAAGATTTTGAAGAAGTTCAAAATGGATCAGTCCAAGAAAGGGTTCTTGCCTGTACTGCAAGGTGTGAGATTGAGCTCGGCTCAATGCCCGACCACGGCAAAAGATAAAGAAGAGATGAGCGTCATCCCCTATGACTTAGCCATAGGATCTATTATGTATGCCATGCTGTGTACCAGACCTGATGTAAACCTTGCCGTAAGTTTGGTAGGAAGGTACCAAAGTAATCCCGGCAAGGAACACTAGACAGCGGTCAAGAATATCCTGAAGTACCTGAAAAGGACAAAGGACATGTTTCTCGTTTATGGAGGTGACGAAGAGCTCGTCGTAAAGGGTTACGTCGACGCTAGCTTCGACACAGATCTGGATGACTCTAAGTCACAAACCGGATACGTGTATATGTTGAATGGTGGAGCAGTAAGCTGGTGCAGCTGCAAGCAGAGTGTCGTGGCGGGATCTACATGTGAAGCGGAGTACATGGCAGCCTCGGAGGCAGCGCATGAAGCAATTTGGGTGAAGGAGTTCATCACCGACCTAGGAGTCATACCCAATGCGTCGGGGCCGATCAAACTCTTCTATGACAACACTGGAGCTATTGCCCTTGCCAAGGAGCCCAGGTTTCACAAGAAGACCAGGCACATCAAGTGTCGCTTCAACTCCATCCATGAAAATGTTCAAGATGGAGACATAGATATTTGCAAAGTACATACGGATCTGAATGTCGCAGATCCGTTGACTAAACCTCTCTCATGAGCAAAACATGATCAACACCAGAACTCTATGGGTGTTCGATTCATCACAATGTAACTAGATTATTGACTCTAGTGCAAATGGGAGACTGTTGGAAATATGCCCTAGAGGCAATAATAAATGGATTATTATTATATTTCCTTGTTCATGATAATTGTCTTTTATTCATGCTATAATCGTATTATCCGGAAATCGTAATACACGTGTGAATACATAGACCACAATACGTCCCTAGTAAGCCTCTAGTTGACTAGCTCGTTGGTCAACAGATAGTTATGGTTTCCTGACTATGGACATTAGATGTCATTGACAACGGGATCACGTCATTAGGAGAATGACGTGATGGACAAGACCCAATCCTAAGCATAGCACATGATCGTGTAGTTCGTTTTGCTAGAGCTTTTCCGATGTCAAGTATCTCTTCCTTAGACCATGAGATCGTGTAACTCCCGGATACCGTAGAAGTGCTTTGGGTGTACCAAACGTCACAACGTAACTGGGTGACTATAAAGGTGCACTGCAGGTATCTCCGAAAGTGTCTGTTGGGTTGACACGGATCGAGACTGGGATTTGTCACTCCGGATTACGGAGAGGTATCACTGGGCCCACTCGGTAGTGCATCATCATAATGAGCTCAAAGTGACCAAGTGTCTGGTCACGGGATCATGCATTACGGTACGAGTAAAGTGACTTGCCGGTAACGAGACTGAACGAGGTATTGGGATACCGACGATCGAGTCTCGGGCAAGTAACATACCGTCTGACAAAGGGAATTGCATACGGGGTTGATTGAATCCTCGACATCGTGGAGCATGTGGGAGCCAACATGGGTATCCAGATCCTGCTGTTGGTTATTGACCGGAGAGCAGTCTCGGTCATGTCTGTGTGTCTCCCGAACCCGTAGGGTCTACACACTTAAGGTTCGGTGACGCTAGGGTTATTAGGAAGATTTGTATGTGATTAACGAATGTTGTTCGGAGTCCCGGATGAGATCCCGGACGTTACGAGGAGTTCCGGAATGGTTCGGAGGTAAAGATTTATATATGGGAAGTTGTCATGCGGACACCGAAAAGTTTCGAGGGCATATCGGTATTGTACCGGGGCCACCGGAGGGGTTCCGGGGGTCCACCGGGAGGGGCCACCCCTCTTGGTGGGCCACATGGGCCGCGTGGGGCAGGGAACCAGCCCCTGGAGGGCTGGGCGCCCCCCTTGGGCCCATGCGCCTAGGGTTGGGGGGGGGGGACCCTAAGGGGGGCGCACCCCCTTTGCTTGGGGGGCAAGCCCCCTCCCTAGCCCCCCCTCTAGATCTCATCTAGAGGGGGCCGGCCCCCTTCCCCCCTTCCCCTATAAATAGAGGGGCGAGTGGAGGGCTGAACACCTGATCCAAGGCGCAGCCCCTCCCCTCCCCAACACCTCTCCTCCTTCGTTGAGCGCTTGGCGAAGCCCTGTCGGAGTACTGCCTCTCCACCATCATCACGCCGTCGTGCTGATGCTGGAGCCTTCTTCCTCAACCTCTCCTTCCCCCTTGCTGGATCAAGAAGGAGGAGACGTCGTCCGTACCGTACGTGTGTTGAACGCGCAGGTGCTGTCCGTTCAGCACTTGGTCATCGGTGATCTGAATCACGGCGAGTACGACTCCATCATCACCGTTCCCTCGAACGCTTCCGCACGGGATCTACAAGTGGTATGTAGATGCAATCTCTCTCCCATGACTCGTTGCTTAGATGAACTCATAGATGGATCTTGGTGAAACCGTAGGAAAATTTTTATTTTCTGCAACGTTCCCCAACAGCTCGCTGTAGCTGGAAAACCCATCAAGGACGAGGAGCTTATCTCCTTCATCATTGGGGGCTTGATATGGATTATCAACCCCTCATCTTGGAGTTGGATGTCCGCATGGAGCCTCTGACCATGGATGATCTCTTCGACATGGTCTCGAATTTTGACCAATGTGTCGAGATGTTCCAAGGAACGGGCGAAGGTGCCTTCAAGTCTGGCAGGAACAGTAGCAATAGCAACTACAACACCGACGGTGGCAACAACTTCAACAACAATGGGGGCAACAACTACCACGCCGCCGGCGGAGGTGGTGGCGATGGCGGCGGCAACCACTACCACAACAAGAACAACTACTACTCCAGCAGCAACAATAACAACAACTACTACTCTAGCAATAACCAGCGCCCCTTCTACAACAACAATTGGGGTCATTGATAATCCCCAAGTGTAGGGAATCATCATAGCAATTCCCAAAGATGGAAGTGATAAGTATGGAGTGTCGTACACACTAGGAGCTAAAGTCAAGATCAATATTCTCTCAAGTCCTATCTGTCGCTGATACGACTCTACATACACCGAACATTTGCTTCCAACTAGAAACGAGAAATAAAACTATGTTGTGAGTATGAAGAGGATAACTTTGCATGGTATCAGAGAGCTAAAATATAAAAGTAGGTGATGTTATCATAAAGTTAGAATATATTAATAAATATTATAAATAGCGAGTGTGGAATAATGATGAGTCAGTGTGCGGAATTATCCTAGGCAATTGTTAACAAGCCCGGTAATCACTATTGCAATTTCATATGAGGGAGAGGCATAAGCCAACATACTTTCTCTTCTTGGATCAGATGCACTTCTGATTGGAACTATAGAAAGCATCTGCAACTACTAAAGATCATTAAGGTAAAACCCAACCATAGCATTAACATATCAAGTCCCCTTTATTCCATACGCAACAACCCCCTTACTCGGGTTTATGCTTCTGTCACTCAAGCAACCCACTATAAGCGAATCATGAACGTATTGCAACACCCTATAGCAGGAATCCCTCACGCTTGCGCGACATGGAGGGCACAATAGGACAACACCAAAATAAAACCTACAACTCATACCAATCTAGATCATCAATCAACCCAAAGACAAAGGATATCTACTCAAAACATCATAGGATGGCAACACATCATTGGATCATAATATGTGGCATAAAACACCATGTTCAAGTAGGGATTACAGCGGGGTGCGGGAGAGTGGACCGAGTAAAAGAGATGAGGATGGTGATGATGATGGTCATGTTGATGAAGATGATCACCGCGGCGATGATTCCCCTCCAGATGGCACTTCGGCGCCACTGATACAGAGGAGGAGAGGTTCTCCCCCTTGTGCTTCCTCCTCCATGGCCTTCCCCCTGGATGGGGAGAGGTTCTCCCTCTGGATCTTGGCCTTCATGGCGATGATGGCCCCTCCGGGATCCTCCTCCATGGCCTCCGGTGATGATGTCCCCCATCGGCAGGGTGCCATAGAGGGCCTAGATTGATTTCTCGTGGCTATAGAGGCTTGCGGCGGCGGAACTTCCGATCTAGGTTATTTTCTGGAGGTTTGGGCATTTATAGGAGAGGTTGGCGTCGAGAACAAGTCAGGGGCCCCACGACAAGTCCACGAGGCACAGGGGTGCGCCCTAGGGGGGTGGGAGCGCTCTCCACCCTCGTGGCGCCCACGGCCTCCCCTCCGGTAACTCTTAGTTCCAGTATTTTTTATATTTTCCAGAAAAAATTTCCGTTGATTTTCAGCGCATTCCGAGAACTTTTATTTCTGCACAAAAGCAACACCACGGTAGTTGTGCTGAAAACAGCGTCAGTCCAGGTTAGTTCTAATCAAATCATACCAAAATGATATAAAACTATTGTAAACATGGCATGAATATTTCATAAATTATAGATACGTTGGAGACTTATCAGCATCCCCAAGCTTAATTCCTGCTCGTCCTCGAGTAGGTAAATGATAAAAGAAATAATTTATGAAGTGTGAATGCTAGCAAGTGCATAAGTTTGATCAATGATAGTTCCAATCACTTTTTCTAGCATCATTATATATCATAACAGTAGCTCAACTCATAAAACTTCTCATGATCAAGTAACAAGCTATTCACATGTTAAAGTATAGATCATAAACTTTCTTGAAAACTAACAAATCGTGCTCTTAGTCATCAAACAATTGCAATTCATCTTATTTTCGGGAAGGGTCTATGTAAGAGCTTTGATTCAGCACACTCCACATACTCAACTATCATTTAATCTTTCACAATTGCTAACACTCATGCGATGTTCATGGGTTCAAAGTTTTAATCATACACAGAGAAAGATAGGGGCTTATAGTTTCGCCTCCCAACCTTTTACCTCAAGGGTAATGGCAACAATAATGCTTTATGAAAACCTACATCCAAGTATATATATAGGGTGGGTCTATTATGATAACACCCCTTAAGTCTTATTCTGCACACCACTTTCTTATTCTGCTAACAGCACTGCAGTGATCCATAGCTACACACT
>NC_041381.1:497369393-497371930 GCF_002162155.2 Triticum dicoccoides
CCACGCGCGCCGCATCGCCGCCCTCTCGCGCGGCCACCACCACACACCTACCCCGCACCGCCGTGACGCCCCTGCCCCGCAGCCACCACTGCACCCCTTCTGGCACCGGATCCGGTGGGATCCGCACTGGCCGCGCTCCTCTCGGTGGACAGCGGCGGAGGGCGGCGGCTCCTGGACAGCAATGAGGACGGTGACCTCCACCAGTCCCCAGCTCCACCTTCCCCGTCCCTGTTGCTTCATCTCGACGGGCGCATTGCACGCCTCTGATATGGCCTCCCCCCGAGGCGCCCTCTCCTTCCTCCCGGCGCCTCCCCTGCAATGGATCCAGCTGCGCCGTCCTAGCCACCTTCCTCGTGCCCCCAGGCCGGGCCTCAACCAGCGCCGCTGTGGTACCACAACTCCGCTTCCCTTCCCCCACCCCCTCATCCCGATGCACATCTCCTGTTGATGGATCCGGGCGAAGCTGTCCCTGTCGCGCTTGCAGGAGACGGGATCGAGGTGCGAACTTTGCTGACCCCCGCGTGCTCCACCACGCCGGCCGCCCCACCTCTCTCTGTCGGCCACAACAATACAGTCCCACAAAAACTGCGGTTGTGCAGTTGACCTTAGCGCCCGATGCAGCTCATCAATGGCACATGTGTAGTTCGTCATCCCCCCTGATGCATGTTATTTTTTAGTTTTTTATGTGTTGTTGGTCCCCGAGTCTGCAGTGCAGTATGGCTTGCATGCAGTACATAACACCTCTCCTCCTGGCTACATCTGCCTCGGTTTCGAGATGCCTCACCTGGCGCCTCCACCTAGTGTTTGTTGAGTTTTGTTTCCACCTGATGGCCACAAGTGCAGGTTCTCTCGGTTGCATCTCAGTTGGGTCGTCGATGAAGTATGGAGGCACATGAGAGGGTGATGGGTTTACCCTCCACGGTCAAACAACTTCAAAAAAATGAGAAGTTTAGAACCATTAGCAACCATAGAAATCTTAAGTTTTGCAGTGAAGTGTGTATTGTACAGTATAAAAAATGGGTGTATTGTTTTGGTGCAGTTCATTTTGATTTACATTTTGGAAAAATGGATATGCATTATGCGGTGTAGTTAACTAGTGGGGTACTCAAGTGTCGTTTTTCTAGTTGATGAGTGCATTTCTAGTTGATGAGTGCATTATGCAGTGCGGTTAACATCTCAAAAGGAGCTCACTTTGTTCTCTCTCGAAGTTTGCCATAAAACTCCTTCATGGTTCATTTGGTCATCCGAAACAAAAACACCTCGGAAAAGCAGCTCACTTCTCATTACATGTGGTTCACTTGCTCGGTCCCTGTGGTCTGCTCGTCCGGTCTATGCACGTAAAAAAATATTCAGTTTAGAAAAAGCTCAAGCGGTTTATTTTCGATAGTGTCGCGGCCCGTTCACGGTAGTCTCGAGGTTCACTTTTCATAGTATTGCGGTCCACCAACACTCGACATGAAGTGCACTCCACCTTGTTGAAAAAAAATTATGTCCCACAAAAAAGAAATCATGCAGTGTGTTTGTCTGTCTGATGAAGTGTGGTTTTTAGTCTGAAGCAGTGCACGCATATGTCTGATGCAATGCATTTCGTTCGTTGCGTACGCATGGAAATTTTTAGTCTGCCAGATGTAGTGCAGTTTTCAGTCTGAAGCAGTGCACTCATCTGTCTGATGCAGTGCACACGACGATTTGGGTGTCGCAAAAAATAAGAGTGTACGCTTTTCACTAATTTTAAAACTGCTCTTAAACCGTAAGGAATTAAAGAGAGTGTTCTACATGAAAAAGTTGGGTCTCGTTGATATCTTTCCAATGGCGTATGATTTGAATTATTCCGACCAGCCGTTCGTAAAAATTTCGCGAAAAAATAGCTGCTGCCTCTCGAAGTCAGCCGCACGATTTTCAAAATTAACTAAAAACTGTAAGGAATCTCAAAACCATTTCAACATATGAAAGTTGCGCCTTGTCCGTAGCTTTCCAACGGCATATCATACGTCTCGTTTCGACAAATGGTTCAAAAACTAGAGCAAAAACAGTACCGAAAATTTCAAAAACTTTGAAAAACAGAGTTACGCAATTTAGTAAATTTGAAACTGCTCTTAAACCTTAACAAATTAGAGAAAAAATTATATGTGAAAAAGATGCGCCTCGACGATATCTATCCAACGCGTATCGTTTGCTTCATTCCGACGAGCGGTTCAGAAGAAATCACCAAAAAAAGCTCGCTGCCACTCGTCATGGGACGCGCCAATTTCGAAACCGCTCTTAAATCGTATGGAATCTCGAAAAGTGTTCAACATGTCAAAGTTGCGCCTAATCCATAGCTTTTCAACGGTATATTACATGCCTCGTTCCGATAAACAGTTAAAAAATTAGAGCAAAAACAGTACCAAAAAAATAACGCGTGCAGTTTTTTTCGACGAGAAGTTTACTCGTGTGAGTACTGCAGCACACTTGGTTCAAAGAATAACGTGCACTTGCGTTCAGCGTGCAGTGTGGAAGTGGTGTGCAGAATAGTTATTCTGCTAATATTATCATAA
>NC_041381.1:497372421-497387047 GCF_002162155.2 Triticum dicoccoides
CGGATCAAAGGAAAAAGTGTAAAAAGGGTAAGGTGATGATCAACATGACTCTTGTATAAGGGTAGAAGATAAAAGTAAAAGATAGGCCCTTCGCAGAGGAAAGCAGAGGTTGTCATGCGCTTTTATGGTTGGATGCACAAAATCTTAATGCAAAAAAATGTCACTTTATATTGCCGCTTGTGATAAAGACCTTTATTATGCAGTTCGTCGCTTTTATTTTTTCCCTATCACAAGTTCGTATAAAGCTTTTTTCTTCACACTAATAGATCATACATATTTAGAGGGCAATTTTTATTGCTTGCACTGACGACAACTTACTTGAAGGATTTTACTCAATCCATAGGTAGGTATGGTCGACTCTCATGAAAAAACTAGTTTAGGGGATGTTTGGAAGCACAAGTAGTATCTCTACTTGGTGCAAACAATTTGGCTAGCATGAGAGGGAAAGGCAAGCTCAACATGTTGGATGATCCAAGACAATATAACGTTCGGATATAGGAAAACATAACCCATTAAGTTGTCTTCCTTGTCCAGCATCAACCTTTTAGCATGTCATATTTTACTGAGTGCTCACAATTACAAAAGATGTCCAAGATAGTATATTTATATGTGAAATCTCTCTTCCTTCAATATTCTTTCATGAATTGTTCAAGTGACCAATACTGCGTTTGCTAACTTTCAATAAATTTACCACGTAAACTTATTATGTGTGAAGTCATTACTCCCCATGGTATAACCATATGAAACATATATAAATTCAGATTCATGATATTCAATTCATTCAACCATTTACTCATAGGATATACGTGAAGCACGTGAGTAAATGGCAAAGTACTCCAAAAAGATATAAGTGAAGAACACTGAGTAGTCAAATAATTAACTAGCCATAGGAGGACTCTCTCTTATTCAAGATTTCGGATCCAATGATTTTATTCAAATAGCAAGTAAAATTTAAAATATGCTCCAAGCAAAACACATATCATGTGACGAATAAAAATATAGCTCTGAGTAAGGTATACCGATAGTTTTGAAGACGAAAGAGGGGATGCCTTTCGGGGCATCCCCAAGCTTAGGCGCTTGAGTATTCTTTGAATATTACCTTGGGGTGCCTTGGGCATCCCCAAGCTTAGGGTCTTTCCACTCCTTATTCTCCTCATATCGATATCTCACTCAAAACTTGAAAACTTCAATCACACAAAACTTAATGGAACCTTGTGAGATGGGTTAGTACGATAAAGAGTAAATCATTCACTTTGGTACTATCAATACAAGATTCATAATTGTTCTCACACAATTCCTACTGTACAATATCATTTCTACAATTTATATTGAGTAATATAAGCATAGGAACTACAAAACAAGCAAACTATGCATTGAAAACGGAATCTGCGAGAAACAGACCAGTCTGTAATGATCTGAACAACAACCATAGTTCTGCTACTCCAAAAATTCTGAAATAAATTGGTGGACGTGAAATTTTTTTCTATTAATCTTCTGCAAAAATAATCAACTCAAAAGCACTCTTCTGTAAAAAATGACAGCTAATCTCGTGAGCGCAAAGTTTCTGTTTTTTTACAGCAAGATCATTAACTTTCACCCAAGTCTTCCCAAAGGTCTTACTTGGCACTTTATTGAAACAAAAGCTATAAAAAATGATTACTAAAGTATATTAATCATGTGAGCACACAAAAACAGTAAGGGTAAATATTGGGTTGTCTCCCAACAAGCGCTTTTCTTTAATGCCTTTTAGCTAGGCATAATGATTTCAATGATGATCACATAAAAGATAAGAATTGAAACATAAAGAGAGCATCATGAAGAATATGACTAGCAAATTTAAATCTAACCCACTTCCTATGCCTAGGAATTTTGTGAGCACACAATTTATAGGAACAAGAATCAACTAGCATAGGAAGGCAAAACAAGTATAACGTCAAAACTTTAAGCACATAGAGAGGAAACTTGATATTATTGCAACTCCTACAAGCATGTATTCCTCCCTCATAATAATTTTCAGTAGCATCATGAATGAGTTCAACAATATAACCATCACATAAAGCATTATTTTCATGATCAACAAGCATAGAAATTTTTCTACTCTTCACATAAGCTAAATTCTTCTCATTCGGAATAGTGGGAGCAAACTCAACAGAATAACTGTCATGTGAGGCATAATCCAATTGAAAATTAAAATCATGATGGCAAGTTTCATGGTTAACATTATTCTTTATAGCATACATGTCATCACAATAATCATCATAGATAGCAACTTTGTTCTCATAATCAATTAGAACCTCTTCCAAAATAGTGGACTCATTACTAACTAAAGTTGACACTCTTCCAAATCCACTTTCATAAATATCACACTAAGATTCAACACCCTCCAAAATAGTGGGACCACTAATTCCTAAAGTTGACACTCTTACAAACCCACTTTAGATGATATTATTATTCATACTCCAAAAGATATAAGTGAATTTCATGGAGCATCTTACAATTAATATAGACTAACCAATGTCCAAGCTCAAAATATATAAGTGAAGTACACGAAGCATCCTATCAAACCATACTTAAAAGATTTAAGTGAAGCACAAAGAGCATTATATAAGGTCATACTCAAAAGATGTAAGTGAATCACATGAAGCATTCTATAAATCGATGAAGGGCTATCTCATATTAGCATGGTTCTTAAAGAAAAAGAAAAACACAAAGGACACAAATCATGTGAACAAAACAAAAACCAAGGTATACCAATAATTGTTGAAGAAGAAAGATGGGATGCTAACCGGGGCATCCCCAAGCTTAGATGCTTGAGAATCCTTGGAATATTTAATTGGGGTGCCTTGGGCATCCCCAATCTTGAACTCTTGCTTCTCTTTATTCTTCTCACATCGGTAACTCCTCGTTCTTCGAACACTTCATCCACAAAAACTTTGTGAGATCCGTTAGTATACTAAAGCAAATCACTACCTTTAGGTACTGTTGTAAACTCAATCCAACTTCATATTAGCACTATATATACTGTATTCCAACTTCACCATGGTTCATACCCCCAGATACTACCCATGGATACATCAAAATAAGCGAACAACAGAATCTGTCAAAAACAGGACAGTCTGTAGTAATCTAGAAATTTAGTAAACTTATGTAACTCCAAAAAATTCTAAACAAATATGAAAATTTAAAAAATTTGTACAGAAGTAATGTGCAAAAAGTTTCAGACCCATTTGACATTCCAGTAAAAAATATAAATTCACACGCTACAGCCAAAGTTTCTGTTTTTGAACGGCACATAGTAAACAAGCAATCTAATCATCCTAAAACCAAAGTTTGGCACATTATTTTTATAATACAATACAAGGGTATAATGATTTTCATAGAAACTTCCATGAAAATTCTACATTGTTTCCATGAGCATGAACACAAGTGTTCAAAGTCGACCCTCACTTCTCCAATGCATAACTTTCCAATCACTTCTCTTTTTGAAAAACTTTTTAGGCATATGAGGCAAGTGAATCTTTTTGTATTTTCATTTTTTAATTTTTTTTGTATGTTTCACCCACAACTAAACAGAAACAAAAGGTAAAACAAAATCTACTTAGTGAAGAAAGCAAACAAGCATACACGAAAATATCAACCCCACGCTATTGCTCCCCAGCAACGGTGCCAGAAAAGAGCTTGATAATCCCCAAGTGCAGGGAATCATCGTGGCAATTCCCAAAGATGGAAGTGATAAGTATGGAGTGTCGAACCCACAAGGAGCTAAAGGCAAGATCAATATTCTCTCAAGTCCTATCTATCACTGATAGGACTCTACGTACACCGAAAGTTTGCTTCCAACTAGAAATGAGAAATAAAACTATGTTGTGAGTATGAAGAGGATAACTTTGCATGGTATCGGAGAGCTAAAATATTAAAGTAGGTGCTGTTATCATAAAGTTAGAATATATTACTAAATATTATAAATAGTGAGTGTGGAATAATGATGGGTCGGTGTGCGGAATTATACTGGGCAATTGTTAACAAGACCGGTAATCACTTTTACAATTTCATATGAGGGAGAGGCATAAGCTAACATACTTCTCTTCTTGGATCATATGCACTTATGATTGGAACTCTAGCAAGCATCCGCAACTACTAAAGGTCATTAAGGTAAAACCCAACCATAGCATTAACATATCAAGTCCCCATTATCCCATACGCAACAACCCCCTTACTCGGGTTTATGCATCTGTCACTCAAGCAACCAACTATAAGAGAATCATGAACGTATTGCAACACCCTACAACGGGAATCCCTCACGCTTGCGCGACACGGAGGGCACAATATGACGGCACCAAAATAAAACATACAACTCATACCAATCTAGATCATCAATCAACCCAAAGACAAAGGATATCTACTCAAAACATCATAGGATGGCAACACATCATTGGATCATAATATGTGGCATAAAGCACCATGTTCAAGTAGGGATTACAGTGGGGTGCGGGTGAGTGGACCGCGTAAAAGAGATGAGGATGGTGATGATGATGGTGATGTTGATGAAGATGATCACCGCGGCGATGATTCCCCTCCCGATGGCACTCCGGCGCCACCGAGAGAGAGGAGGAGAGGTTCTCCCCCTTGTGCTTCCTCCTCCATCGCCTCCCCCTTGGATGGGGAGAGGTTCTCCCTCTGGATCTTGGCCTTCATGGCGATGATGGCCCCTCTGGGATCCACCTCCATGGTCTCCAGTGATGATGGCCCCCTCCGGCAGGGTGCCAGAGAGGGCCTAGATTGATTTCTCGTGCTACAGAGGCTTGCGGCAGCGGAACTTCCGATCTAGGTTATTTTTTGGAGGTTTGGGCATTTATAGGAGAGGTTGGCATCGAGAACAAGTCAGGGGGCCCCACGGGAAGTCCATGAGGCACAGGGGCGCACCCTCCACCCTCGTGGGGCCCACGGGCCTCCCCTCTGGTAACTCTTTGTTCCAGTATTTTTTATATTTTCCAGAAAAAATGTCCGTTGATTTTCAGCGCATTCCGAGAACTTTTATTTCTGCACAAAAACAACACCACGATAGTTCTGCTGAAAACAACGTCAGTCCGGGTTAGTTCTAATCAAATCATACCAAAATCATATAAAACTATTGTAAACATGGCATGAATACTTCATAAATTATAGATACGTTGGAGACGTATCAGTCATCCTTTTCAAGGTTATGATGAGTATGAGAATAAATGTCAAATTTGCAAAAAAAAACATATTGCAAAGGATTGTGATTGGCGCTATGCCGAGAACAATTCTCAACGCAAGAAAGTTGCAGCAGCTGCAGATACATCTTATAGAGTTGATACCAATTGGTAAATTGACTCTGGAGCCACAAATCACATCACCAATGAGCTTGAAAAGGTGACCATGCATGAGAAGTACCGTGGCCATGATCAAGTCCACAACGCAAACAGTGAAGGTATGAAGATAGATCATGTTGGTCATGCAATGTTCAATACCCCTCATCAAAATATTTATCTTAGAAATATCTTACATGTTCCACAAACTGAGAAAAAACTTCTTTTTGCTCATCACATTGCCACAGACAATAAAGTTTTTCTTGATTTTCATGCCTACTTCTTTTTTATTTGTGATCAGGCCACGAGGAGAATTCATTACCATGGTAGAAGTGTGCATGGGCTCTACCTTTTGATTCCTCGGTTTAGAAGATTCAATAAACAAGTATGTGATGTCATTAAAATTTCATCAAAACGGTAGCATGCATGCTTAGGACATCCTTCTTCTGCTATAATTCAACAAGTGCTTAAAAATAATAAGCTCCCATGTGTTGGTGAGCATAGTCTTGTAACTATTTGTGATTCTTGTCAAAGAGCGAAAACTCATCAATTACCCTATCCTGTTTCCACTAGTATTTCTACCAATCCATTGCAACTTGTTTTTCTGATGTATGGGGTCCAACTCCCACCTCGGTTGGTAGACATACTATGTTAGTTTCATAGAAGACTACAAAAAATTCACTTGTATCTACTTTCTTAAAAAAATGTTTTGATTTCTTCCAAGTTTTTCATAATTTCCAAGCACTTGTTGAACGCCAATTTGACACTAAAATCCTTGTTGTCCAATCTGATTGGGGTGGCGAATACGAGAAGTTAAACTCATTTTTCCAAAAGTTGGGTGTTTTGCATCATGTTTCCTGCCCTCATGCCCACCAACAAAACGAATCTTCCGAAGTAAACATAGGCATATAGTTGAGATAGGACTTACTCTCCTAGCAGGTGCCTCCATGCCTCTCAAATTTTTGGATGAGGCATTTCCTACCGCAGTTCATCTTATCAATATGCTACCCAGTCGTGTTATCAACAATGAAACACCCATGCAACAGCTCCTTCATAATCTACCAAACTATAACTCTCTTCATGTTTTTGGATGCGGTTGTTGGCCTAACCTTCGTCCCTACAATACTTGTGAACTCATGTTTCGCTCAAAGCAATGTGTTCTCTTAGTTATAGTGAGCAACATAAAGATGTCAAGTGCCATGATATTCCAACCATTTGAGTATATATTTCTCGTGATGTGGTCTTCGATGAAACTATTTTTCCTTTCGCCCATCTACATCCTAACGCCAATGCCCTACTTCACGAAGAAATCCTTCTACTACCGCCTCATTTGTTCGGTTTACATCAGGGGAACAACAATTGTACTGACCACCTGACTAACTCTTCTAACCGCGCACATAAGACTTGTGATGATGCAGGAACAAGTGGTGCAACAACAGAAAAAAAATTGTCGACAAATGGTGAAGAAAATGGCCAAAACAGCCAATATTTCATGTGTCCTCCGCTATGTGATAGAGTGTCGTGGGAAACCACGGCCACCTATGGGGCTATGAGACCCTTTTGGTTTGGCGGGGGGATGGGCACGTTGCACAAAGAGCAGAGAAGCATAACACAGCGCGGCAGAGATCACATAGACAGTTTTACCCAAGTTCGGGCCGCCGTGAGGCGTAAAACCCTACTGCTACTTTGGTGGATTGATGGTGAAAAAGTGGTGGTGAGCGCAACACACTTGCCCGGCAGGGTTGCCTTGGGGCGAAAGTGGCTATGCGTGTATGGATGTGTGAGGGTCCGAACGGATGGATCTCCAAGCCTCTGGAATCGGAACCTCCCAAACCCTTTCTATGGTTGCCATGGGCCTCCTTTTATAGATTAAGGGGTCACCACAGTGGTAAATCAGCCTTTGCATACTGATTATACCTAACTTTGCAGGCTGACAGAGCACATTAAATGCACTGACGAGTGTCACATCACAGCGTGCCCGACAACCCTTGCCGGACTGTTTAGCCAGCTTCGCGCCTGCTTGCTTGACACCTCTCAGGACAGGTGTCATATGGAGCTGTTTGTTGTAGGAAGTGGCTGGCATGTGGCAAAAAGCAGCCACTTAGTCACCTTGGAGCTTGACACTGCACTGATCTATGACTTGCGTCGCTTGTGAGGTGGAGCGATGGAGTGGCTTGCCTCCGCAAGCTCCCGGCGGGCCTGCCGGGACGATCTGGAAGTTTGCTTCCGGGGCAAACCCAACCTTGCCATGCTCGCCTACCCGGCAAGGGAGGTTCTTTCCTTAGCGACATCTGGCTTCTTTGGCTCATCTTGTTCTTCTTTGGTCTGTACTTGGATCCTTCAAAGAGTTGATCCCTCTTGCTTGGTATGATCTTGGTGTTGTAATCTTGCCCTTGGGTCTGTGCATAGTCTGGGCAACGGACCCAGGGTTTGTTGCACCGACAGGAGCCCCCGGGCCTAGCATGAACGTGCCGCTGGGCGTCGCCGGGGTAGGCCCTAACCAGTGCACAGGCAGAAGTGCAAGACTAGCTCTGCCCTTCGAGATCTTCTTTGCCTCTTCCTTAACCCGAGCTTGAGTCATTTTCCAATTCTCCCACACGCCGTGCAACACCAATTGTGGTGGGGCCATTCTTGTAATGGCCCATGAATGACTTTAACGCACGGGCGGGTAATTGCCAATTCACTCTTCCCACCATGCCCTTATCCTTGGCCACGTATGCCGCATGCATTGAGTGGGGTAGGTAATGGAAGCACATGGTGTGGGAGAGCATCAAGGCAGGGGTCGAGTCTTTTTGGATTGGTGGAGGAGGACGGGGGTTACCCGCCGGGGAATCAGCCCCCAGCCCTAGGTCGCCTATAAAAGGAGGAGTAGGGGAGGAGCGGATGCATTCATCCACATTCCTCTCTTCCTCCGTCCTCTGCTTTCTCCTAGTTATGATGAAAGGGAGAGCCCAAGGACAGGCCCCGGGCCTTAGCTTAGAGCTGATGATGCTAAGTGCTCGCGCTGATGCCTGGGGAGTGAGGAAAGGAATGGTCACGCCTTCGCCGGGGTGATATCCCTTTCTCACCTTCGCGCGGGCCTCGGGAGGGCGCTCGGGCGGCGCGGCAGTAGCACTGGAGGTGGTGACTCTGGTGTGCTCGTCATCGGGTCGCCCGTGGCTTCAATTTTAGTGAGGGGCGACGCAAACGACATCATGTCGATGCCCATAGCGGGTAGGGGGTGTGATAGTCGATCATGGCCTATCCCCCTCTTCCCGTGGTGTTAGAGGGAGCTCGCAGAGGTGGTTCGCCATCGGTTATGGCAGACCCTACCTCCCAGCACACCGCCTATCCGGCACATGGGAGAGACCCCAGTCTCCATGCACGTTTCCTTAACGGGCGGTGGCTTCATATCGCCTGGCCATCGGGGACGACTGTGCTCTCTGTGGGGTTACCCGGAGCGCATGGCGTTCGCATCAGCGGGCGTGGCAGGAGCTTCGGGCAATGGCAATGCAGAAGGCGACGGCAACCCATGACGTGTCAAGAATGGGGGCGACCGTTCCGATGAGTCATGTTTGCCAGTGACTCTATCGCCTCCGTCTGGGCTTCCGGCAGCGCCACCATTCGCGCCTGCCCTCCGGTTTCTTCCTCCTAGCATGGGAATGGCGCCATCCTATCCCTGGAAAGGTGTCGGATCCCAGCCAGGCCTTCCCTCTGCCTTCTTCACCTTTTCTTGTAGTTTCGAAGAACGAGAGGAAAAAGTGAAGGCATCACGGGCATTTCATCTTTTTTCAATCTTAAATCTATAGGCACTTGCCAAATTTTAGTTCAAATAATGTAATCTCTTGAATCCATGTTTGTGTCTTGTAAGGTCTATACTTGTTTGATCTGCATATTAATGAAAAAGATAAACCTTGTCGGGGACTCGTGCATGTATATGTCCATGCAGAGGTGGGATGCCTCTATATCTTTAAGTAAACGAGTTCCCCCGGCAGGCTATCCTACCAGTACCCTCTATTTTGTTGCCGGGGATTAGGCCTACCGGGCACAAACCTTAAAGAGGGCCCAGCCCCTTCCAATCCTTATCCACCAAAGGTTCTGAGGAGCCTTGCCGGAGCGATTTTCTTCACCGCCCCGGCCCTTTTCGCCAGTACCGTTCCGACCTTTTTCCTTATCACGCTTCTCATACTCGGCCCTCTGCTTCTTGACGAGCTGCTCAACCTTACTCCTGGAGATCATGGCCCTTGATCTGATGGATCTTGCAGTATGGTCCATCACTTTTCCCAGCTTTCTCGGCAGCCACAACCTCCCTGCAGTCAGCACACACAGCAGCTTCCTTGCCGGGGGCTTCGGCCTTAACCTTCTTGCCAGTACTAGGCGTGCCTGATCCCTCAACGGTCATCACTGCCTTATCCTTGTGCTTCTTGTTGTGCTTCTTGTTACTCTTCTTCTGACTGATGGTCTCATCGTCATCCTCTGAGTCGATGTTGACGCAATCTTCCTCTCCAGGGATCCTCCCCTCCTCCACCCGAGCACATTTGTCCACCAAGGTATACAACTCCTTCACAATCTTGGGCAACTGAACGTTCATCTTGGAACGTATCCTGTGGTTGCGCATGTTGGATTGGAAGGCAGCTATCACAACTGTCGGGTGGATGTCTGGGATATTTCTGTGGACTCGGCTGAATCTTTGCAAGTACTTTCGCAGAGTCTCTCCTTTTTTCTGCTAGAGAAGCTGCAAGTCGCTGGGCCGCCTTGGTTCTTGATGGCCGCCCGTGAAGACGCCAATGAACCCATGGCACAGGTCAGCAGGTTGAAATGGAATTCTCCGGCAGGTGCATCAGCCAAGACCTCACATTTGATTGGAGCGCCAAAGAGAATTAGTTGGCGAACACCTCCTCATCTCTTCCCTCGACGGCTTGAACAACGATGATGTAGATGCTCAAGAACTCTGCCGGGCTCAGTCCCCCATCATACTTCTCGGGTATCTCTGGCTTGAATGTGCAAGCGGACGGCCAACGGACTTGCCACAACTCACGGGTGAAGGCGGGGCACCCGACCTCGAAAGGTAGGCACCCGCCATCTCCGAGCGCGGGCTCATCAACGTCGGGGCCGTCACACCCATTGGGATGGCAGTGGTTGTCGCGGCGCCGCTCGATGACGACGTGTGTGCCTTCCCTCCGCCTGTCCTCCGGGGCCCGCCATTGGCCTTGACATGCTCGAGGGTCGGAAGAGGCCATCGAGACGTCATCAGGCTCTTGATTATGTGGCTCCCATGTTGCTTGTCGCAGTGGGGACTGCACCATCGGGGTGGCCCCTTTTGTTTGGCCAGCCGCACGAGACATTGTCGTCTCCTGGGGAGGCTGCGGTGAGCCAGCTCGCTGTGATCCTCCTGCCTCGGCGAAACCAATTAGGCTTTGGATGGTGGCTCACCACTCATCCATCTGATCGGCTGCCAGCGGAAATCTCAACAGTAGCTGGGCCCACGCCATGGCCTTAGAGGCAGTGCTTGGCATAGGTGATGATGATGTAGACCGCAATGTCGCTCGGCTCCTAATGGTGTCGGTGGCAACCGCGTCGTGCCCTTGTTGTTGCGAACCGGGCGCTTGGATGGCATGGTGACGCGGTGGAGGCACTTGAGGGCCAGCGGCTCCGTTGGGCACAGTAGCTGGGTCAGCCCGTTCCGGGGGTGGTGCGTGCCCTGTGGTCGCACCCGCAGCGGGGGTGGCCGGAGGGTTGCTATTTGCCTCAGAACATGCGCCACCATTGTGGTTGTGCCCTTCAGAGAGGAGAGAGGGTGCAGATAGAATAATCCCTCCATCTGTACCTTGTGGAACATGGCCGTTGGGATGTTGCTGATGCTATCCTTCCTCGGTGCCTCCCGCCTCTACTTCGGCCGCGGGGGTGGTGGTGCCAACACCGCCTGCGCCGACCACATCCCCCGCAGCATCCACATCCTCATGCGTCCCCGCATTCCCCGCAACGTCTGTGGTCACGGGTGGTGGAGCCTTCGAGGTGGACGGGTGATTTGCAGCTCCGAGCTTCTTCTTGGGCGCCATAGTCGATGACACCGTCGACGATGAAAATGGCGATGAAGATGACGCGTTGCTGACGCTCTCGGGTTCGCGCAAGTGATCCCCCTACCTGGCGCGCCAAAGATGTCGTGGGAAACCACGGCCACCTATGGGACTATGAGCCCCTTTTGGTTCAGTAGGGGGATGGCCATGTTGCACAAAGAGCAGAGAAGTGTAACACAGCGCGACAGAGATCACACGGGCAGTTTTACCCAGGTTCGGGCCGCCGTGAGGCGTAAAACCCTACTCCTGCTTTGGTGGATTGATGGTGGAAAAAGTGGTGGTGAGCGCAGCACCCTTGCCCGACAGGGTTGCCTTGGGGCGAAAGTGGCTACGCGTGTATGGATGTGTGAGGGTCCGAACGGCTAGATCTCCGAGCCTCTAGAATCGGAACCTCCCGAACCCTTTCTACGGTTGCCATGGGCCTCCTTTCATAGATTAAGGGGTCACCATAGTGGCAAATCAGTCTTTACATACTGATTAGATAGCAAATAGTGCTATCATACCTAACTCTGCAGGCTAACAGAGCGCAATAAATGTGCCGTCGAGTGTCACGTCATAGCATGCCCGGCAACCCTTGTCGGGCTGTTTTGCCAGCTTCGCGCCTGCTTGCTTGACACATCTCAGGACGGGTGTCATATGGAGGTGTTTGATGTAGGAAGTGGTTGCCATGTGGCAAAAAGCAGCCACTTAGTCACCTTGGGGCTTGACGCCGCATTGATCTATGACTTGCATCACTTGTGAGGTGGAGCGGTGGAGTGGCTTGCCTCCGCAAGCTCCCGGCAGGCCTCCCGGGACGATCTGGAAGTTTGATTCCGGGGCAAACCCAACCTTGCCAGGCTCGCCTGCCCGGCAAAGGAGGTTCTTTCCTTAGTGACATCTGGCTTCTCTGGCTCATCTTGTTCTTCTTTGGTCTGTACTTGGATCCTTCAAAGAATTGATCCCTCTTGCTTGGTCTGATCTTGGTGCTGTAATCTTGCCCTTGGATATGTGCACAGTCTGTACCATGGACCCAGGGTTTATTGCACCGACACAGAGATGGCCTCGAATCTGCCTCGGGATCGGCAATGTCAGCGTAGGCACGGTCCACTCCATGATCGGAGTGATGCAGCACCGAATATACGCCAGGCGCGGCGGCTTGCCAACCCCCGCCCGACACGTGCTTGCCTGGGGGCCCATCCTCCCACATGAGGGTGTCACCATCAGGGGACTGGCTAACTACGCGGTTTTGCCTGGCCCCACGGTCTACGTCAGACGGGCGGCGCACCAGCCCGTTGCGAGCGCGGGATCCAAGCCTGATTCGGTTGGCTCGCCTGGATTTTCTGCACCATTCACTGAAGTTTCACCCGAACACATGGCCATAGAAGATCCAACGGCGACAAGTGTCACAACAGCAGTCTCGGGATTGTCTGGATCCTCTATCCAGGAATAGTCTACGGGATCTTCTATGCCTGTGCCTGGATCGTCAACAACAATTCAACAACACACTACACCGCCACGTACAAGACTTCGAGCATGGGTAATTCAACCTGTGAATTATAAAATTAATTTTGGTTTGGCATGTTCAAAAAGAGAACCTAGCACCTTTCTAGAAAGCAAGTGTGGATCCCAAGTGGAGGAAGGCTATGGAAGATGAGTTCCAAGCACTTCAGAAAAACAAGACATGGCATCTAGTTCCTTCACACCAAGGTAAAAAATTAATTAATTGCAAATGGGTGTTCAGGATTAAGTGAAAGTCAGATGGTACAATAGATCATTACAAGGCTAGGCTTGTTGCTAAAGGATTCAAACAGAGGTATGGCATAGATTATGAGGATACATTCAGTCCTGTTGTTAAAGCTGCCAGTATTCGTATTGTTTTGTCTATTGTCATATTTAGAGGATGGAGTCTCAGACAGCTAGATGTGCATAATGCGTTTCTTCATGGTGTTCTAGAAGAGGAAGTGTATATGAAACAACCTCCCGAGTTTGAAGATAAAAACAAACTTTTTCATGTGTGCAGGCTTGATAAATCTCTCTATGGGTTGAAACAGGCCCCCAGAGCATGGTACTCACGTCTAAGTTCCAAATTACAAACACTTGGTTTTGTTCCTTCTAAATCTGACACATCACTTTTTATTTACAACAATATCAAAACATCCATATTTGTGCTTATATATGTTGATGATATCATTGTCACAAGCTCATCAAAGATTGCATTGTTAAAGGATTTGAATTCAGAATTTGCTCTCAAGGATAGGTGACTTGCATTACTTCCTTGGCATTGAAGTTAAGAAAAACAGGGAAGGTGGTCTTCATCTTTCTCAAGGAAAATATGCAACTGATTTGTTGAATAGAGTTGGATTGCAGGGTTGTGAACTATCACCAACACCATTGTATAGTTTAGAAAACTCTCTCCTGCTGAAGGAGAACTCTTGAGTCAAGAGGATGGCACTAAATACAGGAGTTTGGTGGGTGCACTTCAGTATTTGACTCTCACCAGGCCTAACATTTCCTTTGTTGTTAAATAAGGTTTGCCAGTTTCTTCATGCACCAACCACAGCTCATTGGACTACAGCCAAACACATACTGAGATATGTGAGAAATGCTTAGAGTGTTGGCCTAACCTTCAGCAAGTCATCATCCATACTTGTTAGTGCTTTTTCTAATTTTGACTGGGCAGGTTGCATAGATGACATAAGGTCAACACGTGGATGCAGTTTTCTTTGGACCTAATTTAATCTCATGGTGTGCAAAGAAACATGCCACAGTTTCGAGGTCTGGTACTGAGGCAGAATACAAAGCATTGGCAAATGCAACATCAGAGATTATATGGGTCAAGTCCATGCTTAAGGAACTTGGCATATGTCACACACCAACCTCATGCCTTTGGTGTGACAATCTTGGTGCTACATACCTATCTGCTAATCCCATTTTTCATGCAAGAACCAAACACATAGAGATTGACTATCATTTTATGAGGGAAAGAGTTCTAACAAGGAGTTGCAGATTCGGTTTGTTCATTCAAAAGATCAGGTTGATGACGGCTTCACAAAAGCCTTGGTCACAAGACCGTTTGAGGAATTCAAGCATAATCTTAACTTGAGAAGTTTAAATTAAGGGACTAGGGAGGGTGTTAAAGTAATATTATGGCGCATTACTTGTATACCACGTTCTGGTAGAGATAGCATCATTTATTGTTATTTACTTGGTTTATCTCTATCTCCCTCATGTAAGATCTCTCTCTCTCTCTCTCTCTCTCTC
>NC_041381.1:497387264-497484190 GCF_002162155.2 Triticum dicoccoides
TCACAACGACCAGATCAATATAAACTCATGCGGGCTCCCTTGTTGGGAGTTGAGACGCTTTACCCATCTTGACACATGGGTCACCTTCTTGGGCCTTGCAGCTTATTATGAAATCATCATCCTGTTACAAATATAGTGGCTCTAAACAATGATGCTTGTTCATCAGAGACATATATTGATTTTCAGTGCACAAGAAGGAAAAAGATAACTGCTGCTAAGCCACGAGTATATCATTGGCATTGTGAATTGTGATTAATATTAACAACAAGAAAGGCTCAAATACCATCTGAATTGTGATTAATATTAACAACAAGAAAGGCTCAAATACCATCTAGGTCCTTAACAGTTGACTCTATGTACCATGCACTTACGTTTTTAGAGATCCCAATAGATAACAATAAGCAAATCTGGAAGTCGAAGATTTCACTAAAAGTCCAGATTATTTTTTTGTGCTATCTTCGAAGAGGAGCAATTGGCATGGAAGTAAGATGTGTAGTTTTTGTACTCATGATGAGACAATCAAACACCTCTTTTTCCACTGCAAGTCTGCACGCTCTACATGATCAGCCGTCCAAATAGCATCCAATTTGTATCCGCCCACAAGTGTTGCCAATATTTATGGTCACTAGTTGGATAAAAATTTATATAGGTTTAAAACGGTAATAAGGATGGGAGCCTCCACCTTATTATGGTCACTTTGGCTATGTAGAAATGATTTTATTTTTACTGCACTGGCTTCTTTGGAGGTTATTTTCCGTTGTATGCACTGGCTTTGTACGTAGTCTATACTACATAGAACGAATTATCAATTGTTGTTCAAGGCGGCGTGTATACATTTGAAGCGGGTGACCAGAGAGGTTTTTACCCAACATGGATGGCGGCATAATCTTTGGATTGGTCCACCACGTCCTTCGACTTAGGCATAGTTTCGGTCCTATATATGACTTTACTTTTGTCACTATGTCGGTATTTTTTTTCTTTTGTCTTGGTGTTTGGCTATATGCATCTTAACTACGCAGAGGCCAGGTGTTCCTCATCATGTTTGTATTCGCTTCCTCATTATGTTTGTATTCGCTTGATGTTACATTTTGAGTTAATAAAAGCGCTCTTTATTGGAAAAAAAATAGAAGCTGCTTAAGCAGCGACAGTTTTAGGCACTGACGCTGTGAGGGATAAACTATTTGGACCGAATTTCTTTTTACCCCTTGCCACCACAATGTTTTACGGCTGCAAGAACTATTTGCATAATGATAGCACATGCTTAAGTGCTTTCATTGCAGCACCAAAATAGACATCATAGACGCCATTGCTCTAGACAACACTACTCACTACCCATACTACATCATTCTATGCTTTCACCAGCATCGTTGCCTTGCCCCGCTGGTCGTCTCACCATCTCAACCTTAGCAGAAGGCCCTGCAGAACCGACGGGGCTCGTCGATTCTGCCGCGCCATTGCTCTTCTTGAATCCCTTCTTCATCTTGGCCTTCTGAGCCCAACCCAGGACACCCTGCTGCACATGCTCATTGAAGATCTCCTTCTTGTAGAAGCTCCCCATCTTTGCACACAACAGAGGAGATCAGAACATGCGTCAATAATCGGTGTCGATGACACTAGAAACATTTTACGATGTCGAAAAAGTGGTCGCACCTGTGTTACAATTGCATACAGAGGCAGGGTGCTGTAGCTGCAGAGAAGCTGAATGATGAGCCTGCAAGTGCAAGGATACATGGACGCGTCAGTTCAAAGACAAGGTCATGTTCGCTTTGGGAAAAGAAGTTGGAGACGTGTGTGAGGTACCCAATAACAAGCCTCGGCACAATGAAGCCAACTTGCCCCATGATGCAGGAGTTGAATCCGTAGGTGGTCTACAACAGAAATGGGGTAAACGATGTTTCGATCAGTCATTAGATCTTCACCGACCATAATTTAAATAAATAAAAAATAAAAAAATAGATCTTCACCGAACGTAATTTAAATTTGAAACTGGGCCCCCTCAAGATGCTTACCAGTATCCAAAAGAAGAATGCAATCTCAAAGGCATTCTGGAAGAGGATGAAATGGATCAGGAACAGGACGATCCTCGGCCGCCCGAACCAGAAGTGGTCATCCGATGGCTTTACGATCAAATCGCCCTCGACCGCCGAGTGCTTCTCAGCTACATCCTGGGCTAACTGAGCTATGACGTGCTCCAACTTGGTGCCCACGGCTAGCAGAAGCTGCAGGGAGAACAGAGAGTGAGTAAGGGCAGTATAAGAGGCTCATAGCGAATGTTTAAAATAACACAATTGTTATATATGCACTTACAATAAGGGGAATGAATGCAATCCAAAAGTATGTGTGCCACCCTGCAGATTAGCAAAATGTTGTGTCAGATAGCTTCAAGAAGCTTAAATGATGAAATATATTACTGACAAGGTCTAGTGTAAACCATCTTGCGGAACAAAACCGTTCTCATGACAGGTTCTGTTTTTTTTTGCCCGTTACCAACTTAACTGATAAAGAATCTAATTCAAATTTGGAATCTGTAAACAGGTCATGATTGGTTTTTTCTTCTTCAAACTGTAGCGTCTAGGGCCAGATTGTTTTTTAATTCTGAAAGTGGCTCGAACAGAGTTACTGCATTGTATACAAGTGCTGTTCAGAAAAAGATGAGCTGCAACTTACCATTAACATTCAGCAACAGAAAGATCACCACGAAGACCCACAAGTACCAGCTAAAAGAGAATAGACAAAAGATAAAATGAGTTGTGCTTGGAATAGACATGAGTTGAGCCAACTTACAAAGAAAACCAGCTTGGAACAGTATATATACAAAAGTAGAAACTTGTGTGATACTCTCTGCTCACCTTATCCCTACCACCTTCTTAAAATCGGACTCTAAAACCCGCAGCATGTATTTATGGAAATCGAATTTCAGGTTTCCACGGCAGTGGGTCTGCAATCCAAAAATGAACTCATTTTCGCATACGAGGAAAGCAACCAAGTTCAGCTTATTACAAGCTATGCTTACCATGATAAAACCAAGACGCATTGTCGTGTAGTCGGTTTTACTTACTGATCCATAGAACTGTTTGAAAAAAGAATGCTGCAAGGGGAATGGAAAGGGGCTAATTAGTTAGTCAGTACACACTTTCAGTATTAAAATAAAAATAAAGCCTTTCTTATAAGGCATAACCAGACTAAAAGGTTGCATATGTCATAGAAAACTTTACTAGTACATGCAATTTCGCAACATATATTTAGTCTGATAGAAGACCTCATGATTGCTTACCAGCCAACTCAATATTCTAGAATCTTTGCCAATACCCTTAAAATGCTCCCTGATAAATTCGAAATTGTGTACATTGTTCACCTTCTTGGGCCCTGCAGTTTATTATGGAATAACCATCCTGTTACAATTGTAGTGGCTCTAAACAATGCTGCTTATCCATCAGACACATATATTGATTTTCAGTACACAAGAGGGCGTTGTTAACCCACAGGTACATCATTGGCATTGTGATAAATATTAACAACAAGAAAGGCTCAAATACCATTTCCTGCAGTGTCTTTCTGAATTGCATCCTCCCACAGTTTCCACTGATGTATCTGAGTAAGAGAATACGCAAAATCAGCTTACAATAGCATGCGGTATTCCGTGGCTAATGCACAGCGCCGTAACTGATAAGTGGCTTACCTTTGCACCTCCTAAAAGCATCGTCAAAACACTGAATACAACATGTGTAATAGCCAGCACAAATATGAAAATATGCAACTGGTGTATAGCTTCAAGGGACATCAACGGAGCTTTTCCCTGTTAAAACAAACACTAGGATTCATAACAGCATAGATTAAAAGGAAATCTGAATATTGTTCAGTTTACATGGATAGAAACTCGACATTATTTAAGACTGAAGGAGTGGGAAGGATAAATGGAACATAGAAGCAATACATTATGATAGAAAAAAATTGAACATGCTGTACAGAGACTTCGAGCAGAGCCATTTGAATGTTCCAATCAAATTAAGTTATATATCAGTTTCTCTCTGCGAGTTAATCAGCACAGTGACATAGCTATCCATACAATATGGTTAGCCGACCTAATAATCTTAAAGAATGTGATTAAACCGGCCATCCTTGTCTGTCTATGGCTTTATGATACCCAGCTGTGATGCCCACTCCTTCCACATGCTACTGTCTAGTGTTCCCATTTCATATCATAGTCAGCGCAAATGTACAAGCAAAACAGAACAACGTCGCATCATCACATCCTAAGATTGACAACATCACAGGAATGGCAAAAAGGGTGGCCCCGTGGCTCCGTCTGTTTGGTCCAAATAATCTTGTACCAAACTAGCTACGAAGTCCTAAGAAAATTTAAGTGTCCGCATGCTCAAAAATCACAATGGTATTGGTACCTAATTCCAACTGCCCACATCCAACCAACTCAATGGTACAGTAGCTCCCCCCCACCCCACAGAAAAAGAGACAGCCACAGTTTGCACGAAATCAAAGTATGTAATTTGCAATGGTGGCCTGGCCCAATCACCTTCGACCGGCAGACGTCGGCTTCCGCCGCGCCCCCGCTGAGCAGCCGCCTCCCGATTCTGCCGATGATCTGGGCTGTAACAAGATGCTCCTTTGTCGGTGACGCTTCACCGGCCCGGACCTCGTCCCCCCCTTGGCATGGCAGCATGTGGAGTGTCCAGCTAGGACGAATGCAGATGTTCTGGATCTTCCCCTGGCACACCGTCAGCAGCAGCGAGATGAACCCGAGAAGCATCAGCTCTGCATTGCACCAAGGAGCAGTTGATGTTACACCCAACATGGAGGATAGATACAACCATGCAAGGTCAAAATTCAAAAAGAGAAGACAGATAAGTGATTAGTACTACTAGCTTTTTGACTATTTTTCAGGGGAACAGTTGGAGACGTTCCTACTGAGAGCAGCCCCCACCCAATTACCCATGGTGCAGGGATAAAGAGAGATGCACTTTTCGCACAGACCACACCACCACAATTTATTTTGTCGACATACTAGCACTTTCTCCAGATTTTTTCTTCTTTTTTGAGTGGGACTTTCTCCAGATCAGTTCTTGGCAATCGAATGAAGCAGGATGCATGCGGGCCATGGCGGGCGGGGCGGGGGGAAGAAATTAATTACCTTCTTTGACCTTGAGGATGGCCTCGTAGAGCGGCTTCTGGTTCTTCCGTTTGAACGTCTGCAGCCGTCGCAACCAAGAACACGGAGCAGTCAATGGATGGATGAGCACGGCCGATAAGAGGAGATCGAAGGGGACGGAATGGCGGCGGAACGGCGGAAGGTGATAAAAGCAGGCGAACGGGCGTGTGATGGATGACGGATTACCTTGCCGAGGTAGTGGAGGCATCGCTCGGCGAGGAGGGAGATGAGCACGATGATGGAGCAGACTAGCGCGACGATCCACGTGGGCGTGAACTCGAGCGTCGCCGCCTCCTCCTCGCCGTGCTCCGCCATGATCCGCCCCCGCTCTCCGCGACGGCGACGGAGGAAAGAGAGAGAGACGTTAGAGAAAGTACTGGAAGAAGCTGGGCTGGGGGAGGGGCGCCGCGTCCTGTAGTTTATTGTTTCGTTTGCTTAGCTCTTAAGCGCTGGAGCAGGCGTTTCCGCCATTAATTCTTCAGTTCGCATGATACGTACAGTAGTAGTACCGTGGATGCCATTAAAAGATATGCCTTCAATTCCTTCCTGAATTTGCATGCTCGTGGCTAAAATTAGCGAGGAAAACAGTGTGGCGCACGCCTGAGGGCTGAGGCTCAGGCTTAGCGTCAAAGGTATGTCCTCATTACCTTCCTAAACTGGCTCGAGGCAGGGGTCAGTGGAAAATCAGTGGCCCGAGCTGGGCGGGCCACGCCGTGGATGGACACGTTGGTTTGAATTGGATTGGTGCTGCTAGTGTAGTCCGCGAGACAGCAACCGGCGGCTGTCGCCGCGCGCGTGATCCTGCCCTGCCGACGCGGCCGGCGACTGGCGACGTAGCTCTCGACTGAACCAGTTGCGGCCTCCTCAGATGTCGTGATCACCGCCGGTGGTAGAGTCGTTCAACGGAGCGACGGGGCTCTGCGCACGGGCCAACGTGTTGGGTGGGGGCCAGCCGTCTGGCCGGGTGGGGACGGAGCGGCAGCGGCAGCGTGCGCGGCGCGGCAGCATCGATGCGTGCACGCGAGGACACACGGGATGGTTGACAGGCACGCGTCCGGCCCGCGTCACGGACCATCGAGTGTGCGACCTGGGACATGCCGAGCGGAACAGATGTTGGCAGGCAACGCCCAGCCGATCGCTGTTACTACCACCGCCAGAGACAAGACCAGTCCAGCGCCACCTGGTGTGTGGCTGGACTGGACACCCGCCGGCCAGGGTGCGTGGCGACGGCGGGTTGGACCGGCTCGCGGCGGAGCAGCCCGCTTTGTGATTTGTATGCGATGACAGAAAAGCAGAAATAAAAGTCGCTCCGCTTCGAAAATTATACTGTACCACGTACTAGTAGACTGCTACGGTAGTAACGCGTGCCCCGCCTGACGCTCCATTTGCTGCTTCGTGGAGCACCTCATCGCTGGCATGACCATATTTCTGACCGTGCCAGCATTTGCGGGGCTTGGTTTAGTGCCCATTGGCAAAGCACAACGTTTGGGATTCTCAAAGCACTAAGACCACGTCCGTTTTGTGGTTTTGTACGAGATGTTTTGGTTGCGCGTTATGATAACCGATGCCATGTGGATGAAGATTTAAGAAATAAAAATCCATATTGATTATTATTTTTAAAATGGAGGCGTACCCCCGGCCTTTGCATCATGATGATGCATGCAGACATCTTATTAAACAAATCCACGAAATAGCACAAAGTCATAAAGGTATTACAGCTCGCAGCTGAAGCGAAAAAAAAAGAAAAAAAAATGCTGACAATCACAAACGGTACGGCAATATGAAGGATAAGTTTCCTAGACTCCTATCCTGTTATGCAACCATCATCCGAACCGGTTGAATATAGCCCGTGCGACCATCTCCCACTTGTTGCACCCAGTAACCAAAGGCTTCCTGAAGTCCATAGGAGTGAGTAAGGACCATGTACGGATCCAAGCGGTAGCTCTGAATATAACCTGCAAAAAAGTTAGATTTTGTTGTCTGTTAAAAAACAAATCATTTCTACAGCTCCATATAGCCCATAAAAGCGCACATATTCCAATCCGAATACGAGCCGCAATAGTATGCTCAACCCCAGCTAACCACGTTTCAAACAACGACTCAATGTCAACTAGAGGATTAATGTTGAAGGCTATATGAATCGTTCTCCAAAGCAATTTGGCGAGTGGGCATTCAAGGAATAAATGTTGTATTGTTTCATCATGATCACACAAACAACAACATGAACTACCTACCCATCCCCTCTTGATTAAGTTGTCCTTGGTGAAAATTACTTACTTGTGGACGAACCACATAAAAACTTTAATACGCGAAGGAACCTTAACCCTTCAAATATGTGACGATCTTGAGATTGGGCCAGAATTAATCAAATCCAAATAAAAGGATTTCACCGTAAAACCCCCATTTTAGCTATTTTTCATTGCGTTGAATCCGGCTGGTCGGAGAGGTGAACATCTATCAAGGTTTTTAGCTATTTTCCATTGCGTTGAATCCGGCTGGTCAGAGAGGTGAACATCTATCAATCTCCGAACCAAGTGCATTCAGGCAGTCCATCCCTCACCAACTAACGCGCGTCTGAACTGAATATTCAAGGGAATCATTTGAAAAATTGTGGCAACGTACACCTCTTTACGTAGGGTGCGATATTGTACGGCCAGGGGTGTCTCTCCTAACCACGTATCCTCCCAAAATCTTGTTGACATCCCATTGCCAACCAAGAATTTGACCCTACGAAAAAACAAGTTCTTCGTTCTCTTAAGCCCCTTCAAGAATGGTGAGTCGGTTGGTCTTATAGTAACCTGGGCGAGTGTTTTCGACTGCAAATACTTATTGCGCAAAATCTGCACCCACATGCCTTCCGGTTCCGTCTCTAACCTGTAGAGCCATTTGCTCATAAGGCATTTATTCTTGATTTCTAAGTTCTCAATACCGAGACCCCCTAATCTTTTGGTCGGCAAAGGATATCCCATCACGCGAGACGGTATTTCCTCTTGACCTCATCTGACTTCCAGAAGAACCGAGATCTGAAAAAATCAAGTCACTTCTGTACCCCTTTCAGAATTTTGAAGAACGATAGTAGGAACATCGGCATACTAGTCAGTACCGAGTTAACCAGCACTAGTCGACCTCCATAAGACATAAGCTTGCCCTTCCAACAGCTAAGCTTTTTTTAATTCGATCTTCGATACATTTCCACTCTTTGTTGGATAACTTACGGTGATGAATCGATATGCCCAAGTAACTAAAAGGTAAGGAACCCAATTCACACCCGAACAATTGTCTATATGTGTCTTGTTCGTCTTTGGCCTTCCCAAAGTAGAACAACTCGCTCTTGCAAAAGTTTACCTTTAAACCTGACAATTGTTCAAAGAGACATAAAATGAGTTTCATGTTGCGCGCCTTAGCAATGTCATGTTCCATGAATAAGATAGTGTCGTCGGTATACTGTAAGATGGATACTCCTCCATCGACCAGATGAGGGACTAACCCCTCCACCTGACCATGCTGCTTGGCCCTACCAATAAGAATGGCAAGCATATCGGCTACTATATTAAACAAGAGAGGAGACATGGAATCCCCTTGTCTCAATCCCTTGTGAGTCTGAAAGTAGTGACCGATATCAGCGTTAACCTTGATGCCGACACTACCCTTCTAAACTTGAGAACCACTTGTTTCCACCAGGCTTCACTAAATCCTTTCATGCGCATTGCCTGCTGAAGAAAAGGCCATTTAACTTTATCATATGCCTTCTCAAAATCCACTTTGAAGATAACCCCATCTAGCTTCTTCGAATGAATTTCATGAAGTGTTTCATGCAAAATGACCACCCCTTCAAGTATGTGGCGCCCTGGCATGAACGCTGTCTGACTCGGTTGTACCACTGAGTGAGCAATCTGTGTCAATCTATTGGTACCCACCTTTGTGAAAATTTTGAAACTCACATTGAGAAGACATATTGGCCTAAATTGATCGATCCTAACCACCTCTTCTTTCTTTGGCAATAGCGTAATCATGCCAAAGTTAATGTGAAACAGTTCTAAATGGTCGTTAAAGAAACCATGGAACATCGACATAAGATCATCCTTAATAATATGCCAACATTTCTTATAGAATTCAGCTAGAAATCCGTCTGGTCCCGGTGCTTTATTCGGTTTCATTTGTGAGATTGCATCCAGAACCTCCTTCTCAGTAAAAGGTGCAGAAAAATATCATTCTCCTCCACCTGGAGCTGAGGTATATCTCCAATAACAGATTCATCTAGGGCCACCGTGCTTGCCTCAGGAGGCCCAAAAAGTTGTTTATAGTAATTAGAGATATAAGCTTTCAGATTCTCATGCCCCACAATTGTTCCCTCATCCTGCTCAAGCTGTAAGACTTTCTTCTTCCTATGTTTACCATTCGCAATCATATGAATTGTGTATTGTCATCCCCTTGGACAATCTTAAGAACTTTAGCACGCAATGCCCACTTGAGCTCTTCTTCTCTAAGAAGAGCTCATAAGCCTTGTTCAGCTTCGGATTTGGAGCTTTGCTCATTAACCGTAAGAAGGTTACTTTTGGCTTTTAAAATCTAGCGCTTCAATCAATTGAGTAAGTCGCTCTTTTTCTTGTTTGTAAATCTCACTCTTGTTTCTGGCCCAACCTCGCAAAAATTGTCTCAGATGTCTGATTTTATTTTGCCATCTCTTACTACTAGTTCTTCCACTAACAGGCTTTGCCCATTCGCGTGCAATGATCTCCAAAAAGTTTTCCTTCTCGAACAACCTTAGTTCGAAAGAGAAAGCATTCTTGTTCGCGACATGAGTAGCCTCTCCCGAGTCTACAAGAAGTGGTGTGTGGTCTGAGATCGCTCTCTGCATCGCATGGACCGACACCAAAGGGTATTTTTGTTCCCATTCCACACTAGCGAGAACCCTATCCAACTTCTCATAAGTCGGAGTGGGCAAAGTATTGGTCCATGTAAATTGTCTACCGGTGAGTTCAATTTCTCTCAAATCAAGGCTCTCGATAAGCATGTTGAACATCATGGACCAATGACCATCAAAACTGTCGTTATTTTTTTTCCTCTCTCCTCTGAATCTATAATACCTAAATAGTTCATCCCCACTAACTAATTCTCTTGACATGAAGCCTATCCACATCAGCGGTCCCACTACCTCATCACCCTTACTAATGTCATCTGTTTTTTACCCTGGTACACAAGTTGTGAACTTGGTTCAGGTCGGTTCCTGAGATCGGACCCGGCATACAAGAGTTGCCCATCGGTGTTCTCTTCATCTCCTAGGGTCATCAGTCAAGCGCTTCTTGCCTCTCCTCCACGCAATAGAAACAAATCAATATGCGGGGTCGTTTGCTCTTCTGGCTTCCATAACCGAAGAGGTAGTAAAAGGGGCCAAATCCGTCTAACGCGACTATTTGATCCACATATCATCCTCCTACTCTTAATCGAGCCATCGGTTCCAAAATCGAGATCGTGAACTCATCGCCAGGACCATGCCAAGATGGAGCTTGATGTTGTTCACCCGCACCACCACACCTCGCCTGGACGGTGATACGTCTCCAACTTATCTATAATTTTTTATTGTTCCATGCTATTATATTACCCGTTTTGGATGTTTATGGGATTTACTTTACACTTTTATATAATTTTTGGGACTAACCTACTAACTGGAGGCCCAACCCGAATTGCTGTTTTTTGCCTATTTCAGTGTTTCGAAGAAAAGGAATAACAAATGGAATCCAAACGGAATGAAACCTTCAGGAGCGATCTTTTTGGAACAAACGCAATCCAGGAGACTTGGAGTGGATGTCAAGCAGCAAACGAGGCAGACACGAGGGCCCCTTCCCTCGTGGGCCCCTCGTGGCTCAACCGACCTACCTCTTCCTCCTATATATATCCACGTACCCTGAAAACATCCAGGAGTGCCACGTAAAACTATTTCCACCGCTGCAACCTTCTGTATTCGCGGGATCCCATCTTGGAGCCTTCGCCGGCACTCCGCCGGAGGGGGAATCGACCATGGAGGGCCTCTACATCATCTCCAAGGCCTCTCCGATGAGTTGTGAGTAGTTTACCATAGACCTTCGGGTCCATAGTTATTAGCTAGATGGCTTCTTCTCTCTCTCTTTGAATCTCAATACAAAGTTCTCCTCGATCTTCTTGGATATCTATTCGATGTAACTCTTTTTGCGGTGTTTTTGTCGAGATCCGATGAATTGCGGGTTTATGATCAAGTTTATCTATGAGAAATAATTGAATCTCCTTTGGATTCTTTTATGTGTGATTGGTTATCTTTGGAAGTCTCTTTGAATTATCAGTTTGGTTTGGCCTACTAGATTGATCTTTCTTGCAATGGGAGAAGTGCTTAGCTTTGGGTTCAATGTTGCGGTGTCCTTTCCTAGTGACAACAGGGGCAGCAAGGCACGTATTGTATTGCTGCCATCTCGGATAAAAAGATGGGGTTTATATCATATTGCTTGAGTTTATCCCTCTATATCATGTCATCTTGCTTAATGCGTTACTCTATTCTTATGAACTTAATACTCTAGATGCAGGCAGGAGTCGGTCGATGTGTGGAGTAATAGTAGTAGATGCAGAATCATTTCGATCTACTTGTTGCGAACGTGATGCCTATATACATGATCATGCCTAGATAATCTCATAACTATGCACTTTTCTATCAATTGTTGGACAGTAATTTGTTCACCCATCGTAATACTTATGCTATCTTGAGAGAAGCCACTAGTGAAACCTATGGCCCCCAGATCTATCTTTTATCATATAATTTTCTGATCTATCTTTATTTGCAATCTTTACTTTCCAATCTATATCATAAAAAATACAAAAAATATTTATCTTATCTTATTATCTCTATCAGATCTCACTTTTGCAAGTTACCGTGAAGGGATTGACAACCCCTTTATCATGTTGGTTGCAAGGTTCTTGTTTGTTTGTGTAGGTCCGAGGGACTTTTGAGGAGCCTCCTACTGAACTGATACCTTGGTTCTCAAAAACTAAGGGAAATACTTACGCTACTTTGCTGCATCACCCTTTCCTCTTCAAGGGAAAACCAACGAAGTGCTCAAGAGGTAGCAAGAAGGATTCCTGGCGCCGTTGCCGGGGAGGTCTTTGCTCAAGTCAAGACATACCAAGTACCCATCACAAACTCATCTCCCTCACATTACATTATTTTCCATTTGCCTCTCATTTTCCTCTCCCCCACTTCACCCTTGCCGTTTTATTCGCCCTCTCTTTCCTGTTCTCCTCTCTCTTTCGCTTGTCTCTTGTGTGCTCGTTGTCATGGCTAGTTCTCTATCTACTCCTTTGTCTACCGAGTTTGAAGTTCTTCACTTCAAGCAAAGGCAAGGAGAAAACTTGAAAGATGCTTGGTATAGAATGATGGAATCTTATCGTAAATGCACTTTAGAGGTGAATTTTAGAATTGTTCTTCGCAATTTTTATGTTGGGCTAAATATGTCCCATAGACAACTCTTGGATTGCATTGCCAAAGGAAATTTTATCGAGATTGATCCCAATATTACGCATGAAGTCATAGAGGAAATAGTGGGAGCACTACCTCAAAAAGGCGGGTCACATCATACCCCAGAGGAGACACAAGTTTTTGAAAAAAATTGCGAAGTAACAAAAAATTTGCAAAAATCTCTTGAACCTCTTAAGAGTGTTAGCGGAAATCTTCACCGCATGAATATGTTGATTACCCTTTGTAATAAGCGGTTGGACTCTTTAGATCTAAAAATTTCCGAGTATGAGGGGAAACATAAAGAACCTCCCGGATTCGAGCATGACTCCGCTAAAAAAATTAAAAACCAAGGATAATGATACTTAGATCTATTCTCGCTTTTATGCCTAGCTAGGGGCATTAAACGATAGCGCTTGCTGGGAGGCAACCCAATTTTATTTTTGATTCTTGCTTTTTGCTTCTGTTTAGTAATAAATAATTCATCTAGCCTCTTTTTAGATGTGGTTTTATGTTTTAATTAGTGTTTGTGCGAAGTAGAACCTATAGGATAACCTACGGTGATAGTTAATTTGATTCTGCTAAAAAACAGAAACTTTTGCGCGCACGAAAATAATTTTAGTAAATCACATGAACGTGCTTTTGCATTGATTCTTCTTGCAGTAGATCAATAGACAAATTGCCCATGACTTCCTATTTTGGTAAGATTTTTAGAGTTCCAGAAGTATTCGAAAGTTACAGAATGCTATAGGCTGTTATGTTTTTGACAGATACTATTTTTCGTGTGTTGTTTACTTAATTTGATGCATCTATGGCTAGTATCGGGGGTATGAACCATAGAGAAGTTGGAATGCAGTAGGTTTAACACCAATATTAAATTAAGAATGAGTTCATTATAGTACTTTATGTGGTGGTTTTTCTTTCTTGCACTAACGGAGCTTATGAGATTTCCTGTTGAGTTTTGTGTTGTGAAGTTTTCAAGTTTTGGGTAAAGATTTGATGGACTATGGAATAAGGACTGGAAAGAGCCTAAGCTTGGGGATACCCATGGCACCCCAAGATATTCAAGGACAACCAAAAGCCTAAGCGTGGGGATGCCCCGGAAGGCATCCCCTCTTTCGTCTTTGTTTATCTGTAACTTTACTTGGAGCTATATTTTTATTTGCCACATGACATGTGTTTTGCTTGGAGCGTCTTGTAGGATATGAGTCTTTGCTTTTTAATTTACCATAGTAATCCTTGCTTTACACACCTTTTGGGAGAGACACACTTGATTTGGAATTTATTAGAATACTCTATGTGCTTCACTTATATCTTTTGAGCTAGATAATTTTTGCTCTAGTGCTTCACTTATATCTTTTAGAGCACGGCAGTGGTTTAATTTTGTAGAAATTGTTGATCTATCATGCTTCACTTATATCATTTTGAGAGTCTTTTAGAACAGCATGGTATTTTCTATGGTTATAAAATTGGTCCTAGAATGATGGGCATCCAAGTTGGGTATAATAAAAACTATCATAGAAAGTGAATTGGATGCTATGATCAATTTGATGCTTGATAATTGTTTTGAGATATGAGGATGGTGATATTAGAGTCATGCTAGTGGAGTAATTATGAATTTGAGGAATAGTTGTGTTGAAGTTTTTGATTCCCGTAGCATGCACATATGGTGAACCGCTTTGTGATGAAGTTCGAGCATAATTTATTTATTGATTGTCTTCCTTATGAGTGGTGATCAGGGATGAGCGATGGTCTTTTCCTACCAATCTATCCCCCTAGGAGCATGCACGTAATACTTTGTTTTCAATGACTTGTAGATTTTTGCAATAAGTATATGAGTTCTTTATGAATAATGTTGAGTCCATGGATTATACGCGCTCTCACCCTTCCACCATTGCTAGCCTCTCTTGTGCCGCGCAACTTTCGCCGGTACCATACACCCACCATATACCTTCCCCAAAACAGCCACCATACCTACCTATTATGGCATTTCCATAGCCATTCCGAGATATATTGACATGCAAATTTCCACCGTTCCGTTTATTATGACACGCATCATCATTGTCATATTGCTTTTGCATGATCCTGTAGTTGACATTGTATTTGTGGCAAAGCCACTTTTCGTAATTCTTTCATACATGTCACTCTTGATTCATTGCATAATCGGTACACTGCCGGAGGCATTCATATAGTCATATTTTGTTCTAAGTATCGAGTTGTAATCTTGAGTTGTAAGTAAATAAAAGTGTGATGATCTTCATTATTAGAGCATTGTCCCAAGTGAGGAAAGGATGATGGAGACTATGATTCCCCCACAAGTCGGGATGAGACTTCGGACTTTATAAAAAAAAAATAGAAAGGACAAATAAAAAAAAGGCCAAATAAAAAATAAAAATAAAAGAAGAAAGAAAAAAAATAAAGAGAAAAAAAAGAGAGAAAAAGAGAGAAGGGACAATGCTACTATCCTTTTACCACACTTGTGCTTCATAGTAGCACCATGATCTTCATGATAGAGAGTCTCCTATGTTGTCACTTTCATATACTAGTGGGAATTTTTCATTACAGAACTTGGCTTGTACATTCCAATGATGGGCTTCCTCAAAATGCCCTAGGTCTTCATGAGCAAGCAAGTTAGATGCACACCCACTTAGTTTCTTTTGTTGAGCTTTCATACATTTATAGCTCTAGTGCATCCGTTGCATAGCAATCCCTACTCCTCATGTTGACATCAATTGATGTGCATCTCCATAGCCCATTGATTAGCCTCGTCAATGTGAGACTTTCTCCTTTTTTGTCTTCTCCACACAACCTCCATTATCATATTCTATTCCACACATAGTGCTATATCCATGGATCACGCTCATGTATTGCGTGAGAGTTGAAAAATGCTGAAGCGCGTTAAAAAGTATGAACCAATTGATTGGCTGAAACCGGGGTTGTTCTTGATGGGAGTATTTTGTGTGATGAAAATGAAACATAGCCTAACTATATGATTTTGTAGGGATGAACCTTCTAAAGCCATGTTATTTTGAGAAGACATGATTGTCTTGTTAGTATGCTTGAAGTATTACTATTTCTTATGTCAATATGAATTTTTATTTTGAATCATTTGGATCTGAACATTCATGCCACAATAAAGAAAATTACATTGAGAATTATGCTAGGTAGCATACCACATCAAAATTCTGTTTTTATCATTTACCTACTCGAGGACGAGTAGGGATTAAGCTTGGGGATGCTTGATACGTCTCCAACGTATCTATAATTTTTGATTGTTCCATGCTATTATATTACCCGTTTTGGATGTTTATGGGCTTTACTTTACACTTTTATATCATTTTTGGGACTAACCTACTAACTGGAGGCCCTACCCGAATTGCTGTTTTTTGCCTATTTCAGTGTTTCGAAGAAAAGGAATATCAAACGGAGTCCAAACGGAATGAAACCTCCGGGAGAAATCTTTTTGTAACAAACACAATCCAGGAGACTTGGAGTGGACGTCAAGCAGCAAACGAGGCGGCCACGAGGGTGCCCGGCATGCCCTAGGGGGGTGGGCGCGTCCCCCACCCTCGTGGGCCCCTCGTGGCTCAACCGACCTACTTCTTCCTCCTATATATATCCACGTACCCTGAAAACATCCAGGAGTACCACGAAAAGCTATTTCCACCAGCCGCAACCTTCTGTATCCGCGAGATCCCATCTTGGAGCCTTCGCCGGCACTCCGCCGGAGGGGGAATCGACCATGGAGGGCCTCTACATCATCTCCAAGGCCTCTCCGATGAGTTGTGAGTAGTTTACCACAGACCTTCGGGTCCATAGTTATTAGCTAGATGGCTTCTTCTCTCTCTTTGAATCTCAATACAAAGTTCTCCTCGATCTTCTTGGAGATCTATTCGATGTAACTCTTTTTGCGGTGTGTTTGTCGAGATCCGATGAATTGTGGGTTTATGATCAAGTTTATCTATGAGAAATAATTGAATCTCCTCTGAATTCTTTTATGTGTGATTGGTTATCTTTGCAAGTCTCTTCGAATTATCAGTTTGGTTTGGCCTACTAGATTGATCTTTCTTGCAATGGGAGAAGTGCTTAGCTTTGGGTTCAATGTTGCGGTGTCCTTTCCCAGTGACAGCAGGGGCAGCAAGGCACATATTGTATTGTTGCCATCTCGGATACAAAGATGGGGTTTATATCATATTGCTTGAGTTTATCCCTCTACATAATGTCATCTTTCTTAATGCGTTAATCTCTTCTTATGAACTTAAAACTCTAGATGCAGGCAGGAGTTGGTCGATGTGTGGAGTAATAGTAGTAGATGCAGAATCGTTTCGATCTACTTATTGTGGACGTGATGCCTTATATACATGATCGTGCCTAGATAATCTCATAACTATGCACTTTTCTATCAATTGCTCGACAGTAATTGAAGAAAATATGCCCTAGAGGCAATAATAAAGTTATTATTTATTTTCTTATTTCATGATAAATGTTTATTATTCATGCTAGAATTTTATTAACCGGAAACATAATACATGTGTGAATATATAGACAAACATAGTGTCACTAGTATGCCTCTACTTGACTAGCTCGTTAATCAAAGATGGTTGAGTTTCCCAACCATAGACATGAGTTGTCATTTGATTAAATGGGATCACATCATTAGGAGAATGATGTGATTGACTTGACCCATTCCGTTAGCTTAGCACTTGATCGTTTAGTATGTTGCTATTGCTTTCTTCATGACTTATACATGTTCCTATGACTATGAAATTATGCAGCTCCCGTTTATCGGAGGAACACTTTGTGTGCTACCAAACGTCACAACGTAACTGGGTGATTATAAAGGAGCTCTACAGGTGTCTCCAAAGGTACATGTTGATATGGCGTATTTCGAGATTAGGATTTGTCACTCCGATTGTCGGAGAGGTATCTCTGGGCCCTCTCGGTAATGCACATCACTATAAGCCTTGCAAGTAATGTAACTAATGAGTTAGTTACGAGATGATGCATTACATAACAAGTAAAGAGACTTGCCGGTAACGAGATTGAACTAGGTATTGAGATACCGACGATCGAATCTCGGGCAAGTAACATACCGATGACGAAGGGAACAACGTATGTTGTTATGCGGTTTGACCGATAAAGATGTCCGTAGAATATGTGGGAGCCAATATGAGCATCTAGGTTCCGCTATTGGTTATTGACCGGAAACGAGTCTCGGTCATGTCTACATAGTTCTCGAACCCATAGGGTCCGCACGCTTAAGGTTTCGATGACAGTTATATTATGAGTTTATGAGTTTTGATGTACCGAAGATTGTTCGGAGTCCCGAATGTGATTACGGATATGACGAGGAGTCTCGAAATGGCCGAGACATGAAGATTGATATATTGGAAGCCTATATTTGGATGTCGGAAGTGTTCCGGGTGAAATCGGGATTTTACCGGAGTACCGGGAGGTTACCAGAACCCCCCGGGGGCTTAATGGGCCTACATGGGCCTTAGTGGAGAAGAGGAGAGGAGGCAAGGGCTGGGCCGCGCGCCCCTCCCCCCTTGTCCGAATAGGACAAGGAGAGGGGGGCGGCTCCCCCCTTTCCTTCCTCTCTCTCCCTCCTCTTTCCCCCTTCTCCTAGTCCAACAAGGAAGGAGGGAGTCCTACTCCCTGTGGGAGTAGGACTCCCCTTGGCGCGCCCCCCTCCTAGGCCGGCTACCCCCTCCCCCGTTGATCCTTTATATACGGGGGCAGGGGGGCACCTCTAGACACAACAATTGATCTCTTGATCTCTTAGCCGTGTGCGGTGCCCCCCTCCACCATAATCCACCTCGATAATATTGTAGCGATACTTAGGCGAAGCCCTGCGACGGTAGAACATCAAGATCGTCACCACGTCGTCATGCTGACGGAACTCTCCCTTGACACTCGGCTGGATCGGAGTTTGAGGGACATCATCGAGCTGAACGTGTGCTGAACTCGGAGGAGCCGCGCGGTTGGTACTTGATCGGTCGGACCGTGAAGACGTACGACTACATCAACCGCGTTGTTCTAACGCTTCCGCTTTCGGTCTACGAGGGTACGTGGACACACTCTCCCCTCTCGTTTCTATGCATCACCATGATCTTGTGTGTGCGTAGGATTTTTTTTGAAATTACTACGTTCCCCAACAGTGGCATCCGAGCATGGTTTTATGCGTAGATGTTATATGCATGAGTAGAACACAAGTGAGTTGTGGGCGATACAAGTCATACTGCTTACCAGCATGTCATACTTTGGTTCGGCGGTATTGTTGGATGAAGCGGCCCGGACTGACATTACGCGTACACTTATGCGAGACTGGTTCTACCGACGTGCTTTGCACACAGGTGGCTGGCGGGTGTCAGTTTCTCCAACTTTAGTCGAACTGAGTGTGGCTACACCCGGTCCTTGCGAAGGTTAAAACAACACTAACTTGACGAACTATCGTTGTGGTTTTGATGTGTAGGTAAGAACGGTTCTTGCTCAGCCTGTAGCAGCCACGTAAAATTTGCAACAACAAAGTAGAGGACGTCTAACTTGTTTTTGCAAGGCATGTTGTGATGTGATATGGTCAAGACGTGATGCTATATTTTATTGTATGAGATGATCATGTTTTGTAACCGAGTTATCGGCAACTGGCAGGAGCCATATGGTTGTCGCTTTATTGTATGAAATGCAAACACTCTGTAATTGCTTTACATTATCACTAAGCGGTAGCGATAGTCGTAGAAGCAATATATGGCGTAACGACAATGATGCTATGATGGAGATCAAGGTGTCGTGCCGGTGACGATGGTGATCATGATGGTGCTTCGGAGATGGTGATCACAAGCACAAGATGATGATGGCCATATCATATCACTTATATTGATTGCATGTGATGTTTATCCTTTATGCATCTTATTTTTCTTTGATTGACGGTAGCATTATAAGATGATCTCTCACTAAATTTCAAGGTATAAGTGTTCTCCCTGAGTATGCACCATTGCGAAAGTTCTTCGTGCTGAGACACCACGTGATGATCGGGTGTGATAGGCTCTACGTTCAAATACAATGGGTGCAAAACAGTTGCACACGCGGAATACTCAGGTTAAACTTGACGAGCCTAGCATATACGGATATGGCCTCGGAACACTGAGACCGAAAGGTCGAGCGTGAATCAAATAGTAGATATGATCAACATAGTGATGTTCACCATTGAGAACTACTCCATCTCACGTGATGATCGGACAAGGTTTAGTTGATTTGGATCACGTGATCACTTAGATGATTAGAGGGATGTCTATCTAAGTGGGAGTTCTTAAGTAATATGATTAATTGAACTTTAATTTATCATGAACTTAGTCCTGGTAGTATGTTGCAAATTATGTTGTAGATCAATAGCTCGCATTGTTGCTTCCCTATGTTTTTGCTTCCCTATGTTTCTATATGTGTTCCTAGAGAAAACTAAGTTGAAAGATGTTAATAGAAATGATGCGGACTTGGTCTGTGATCTGAGGTTTTTCCTCATTGCTGCATAGAAGAATTATGTCCTTGATGCACCGCTAGGTGACAGACCTATTGCAAGAGCAGATGCAGACGTTATGAACGTTTGGCTAGCTCAATATGATGACTACTTGATAGTTTTGTGCACCATGCTTTATGGCTTAGAACCGGGACTACAAACGTTTTTGAAACGTCACAGAACATATGAGATGCTCCATGAGATGAAATTGATATTTCATACTCAAGCCCGTGTCAAGAGGTATGATACCTCTGACAAATACTTCGCCTAAAAGATGGAGGAGAATTGCTCAACTAGTGAGCAAGTGCTTAGATTGTCTGAGTACTACAATCGCTTGAATCAATTGGGAGTTAATCTTCCAGATAAGATAGTGATTGACAGAGTTCTCTAGTCACCATCACCAAGTTAGTAGAACTTCATGATGAACTATAGTATGCGAGGGATGACGAAAATGATTCCCAAGCTCTTCGTGATGCTGAAATCAAAATCAAGAAAGAACATCAAGTGTTGATGATTGACAAGATCAAGAAAAGGGCAATGGGAAAGAAAGGGAAACTTCAAGTAGAATGGCAAGCAATTTGTCACTCCCGTGAAGAAGCCCAAAGCTGGACCAAAGCCTGAAACTGAGTGCTTCTACTGCAAAGGAAATTGTCACTGGAAGCGGAAATACCCTGAATATTTGGTGGATAAGAAGGATGGCAAACTGAACAAGGGTATATTTGATATACAGGTTATTGATGTGTGCCTTACTAGTGTTTATAGTAACCCCTGAGTATTTGATACTTGTTTGGTTGCTAAGATTAGTAACTCGAAACAGGAGTTACAGAATAAACAGAAACTAGTTGAGGGTGAAGTGATGATGTGTGTTGGAAGTGGTTCCAAGATTGATATGATCATCATCGCACACTCCCTGTCCTTTTGGGATAAGTGTTGAACCTAAATAAATGTTATTTGGCATTTTGCGTTGAGCATGAATATGATTTGATCATGTTTATTGCAATACAGTTATTCATTTAAAATCAGAGAATAATTGTTGTTCTGTTTACATGAATAAAACCTTCGATGGTCATACACCCAATGAAAGTAGTTTGTTGGATCTCGATCGTAGTGATACACATATTCATAATATTGATGCCAAAAGATGCAAAGTTGATAATGATAGTGTAACTTATTTGTGGCACTGCCATTTGGGTCATATCAGTGTAAAGCGCATGAAAAAACTCCATAAAGATGGATTTTTGGAATCACTTGGTTATGAATCATTTGATGCTTGCAAACCGTGCCTTTTGAGCAAAATGACTAAAACTCCCTTCTCCGGAACAATGGAATGAGACTAGTGACTTATTGGAAATAATACATACCGATGTATGCGGTCCAATGAGTGTTGATGCTCGTGGTAGGCATTGTTATTTTCTGACCTTCACAAGATGATTTGAGAAGATATGAGTATATCTAGTTAATGAAGCATAAGTCTGAAACATTTGAAAAGTTCAAAGAATTTCAGAGTGAAGTGGAGAATCATCGTAACAAGAAAATAAAGTTTCTACGATTTGATCGCGGAGACAAATATTTGAGTTACGAGTTTGGTCTTCAATTAAAACAATGTGGAATAGTTTCACAAACTCATGCCACCTGGAACACCATAGCTTAATGGTGTGTCCGAACGTCATAACCGTACTTTATTGGATATAGTGCAATCTATGATGTCTCTTACCGATTTACCACTATCGTTTTGGGGTTATGCATTAGAGACAACTGCATTCACTTTAAATAGGGCACCATCAAAATCCGTTGAGATGACGCCTTATGAACTGTGGCTTGGCAAGAAACCAAAGTTGTCGTTTCATAAAAGTTTGGGGCTACGATGCTTATGTGAAAAATTTCAACCCGATAAGCTCGAACCCAAATCGGAGAAGTGCATCTTCATAGGATACCCAAAGGAAACTGTTGGGTACACCTTCTATCAGAGATCCGAAAGCAAGATTCTTTGCTAAGAATGGATCCTTTCTAGAGAAGAAGTTTCTCTTGAAAGAAGTGAGTGGGAGGAAAGTAGAACTTGATGAGGTAATTGTACCTTCTCCCTTATTGGAAAGTAGTTCATCACAGAAATCAGTTCCAGTGATTCCTACACCAATTAGTGAGGAAGTTAATGATGATGATCATGAAACTTCAGATCAAGTTGCTACCAAACCTCGTAGGTCTTCCAGAGTAAGATCCGCACCAGAGTGGTACGGTAATCCAGTTCTCGAAGTCATGTTACTAGACCATGATGAACCTACGAACTATGAGGAAGCGATGATGAGCCCAGATTCTACGAAATGGCTTGAGTCCATAAAATCTGAGATAGGATCCATGTATGAGAACAAAGTATGGACTTTGGTTGACTTGCTCGATGATCAGCAAGCCATGTTAAATAAATGGATCTTCAAGGGGAAGACGGACACTGATAGTAGTGTTACTATCTACTAAGCTCGACTTGTTGCGAAAGGTTTTCGACAAGTTCAAGGTGTTGAATACAATGAGATTTTCTCACTCGTATCGATGCTTAAGTCTGTCCGAATCATGTTACCAATTGCCACATTTTATGAAATCTGGAAAATGGATGTCAAAACTGCATTTCTTAATGGATTTTTTAAAGAAGAGTTGTATATGATGCAACCAGAAGGTTTTGTCAATCCTAAAGGTGCTAACAAAATGTGCAAGCTCCAGCGATCTATCAATAGACTAGTGCAAGCATCTCGGAGTTGGAATATACGCTTTGATGAGTTGATCAAAGCATATGGTTTTATACAGACTTTTGGAAAGGCCTGTATTTACAAGAAAGTGAGTGGGAGCACTGCAGCCTTTCTGATAAGTGTATGTGAATGACATATTATTGATCGGAAATGATGTAGAATTTTCTGGAAAGCATAAAGGAGTGTTTGAAAGGAGTTTTTCAAAGAAAGACCTCAGTGAAGCTGCTTACACAATGAGCATCAAGATCTATAGAGATAGATCAAGACGCTTGATAAGATTTTTCAATGAGTACATACCTTGATAAAATTTTGAAGTAATTCAAAATGGAACAGTCAAAGAAGGAGTTCTTGCATATGTTGCAAGGTGTGAGTTGAGTAAGACTCAAAACCCGACCATAGCAGAAAATAGAAAGAGAATGAAAAGTCATTCCCTATGCCTCTGTCATAGGTTCAATAAAGTATGCTATGTTGTGTACCAGACCTACTGTATACCTTGCTCTGAGTTTGGCAAAGGAATACAATTTTGATCTAAGAGTAGATCACTTGACAACGGTCAAAAATATCCTTAGTGAGGACTAAGGAAATATTTCTCGATTATGGAGGTGATAAAAGAGCCCATCGTAAAGAGTTACATTAGTGCAAGCTTTTACACCGATCCAGATGACTCTAAGTCCCAATCTGGATACATATTGAAAGTGGGAGCAATTAGCTAGAGTAGCTCAGTGTAGAGCATTGTAGATATAGAATATTTTGCAAAATACATACGGTGTCACATCCCTAGCTTCTGGCATTGCACTATGATAGTGTCATGTGTGCATCATGTCTAAATTTTTCTTAAACTTGAAATGGGGACTAACAAACCCCAACACCCCCTTTTGAAATACTAGGTTCCAACAATTGGAATTTCAATGAACCCAAAATGCCCTTCATCAATGTTTACCATCTTTGGTCCTGGCTAAACCCTCTGCCAAAAATGGTTTCATATTTTTGGAGGCTATTCTGGATTTTTGCACCAAGCCATAAGTATTTGCATTTGGGTAATTTAAATCCTATAAATATTTTAAAATGCCCAAATAATCCTGAAGGTATTTTTAGGCTGTTGAGAATATTTTCAAATGTGCCTTTGAATATTTTCAGATTTTTCCTAAATGGAATAGTATTTCTACTATTTCAAAACACAGAACAGAAACAAATAAAAAGTAAAACAGAAAGCAGAGAGAGAGGGTTTTACCTGGCGCTCACCTGGCCTGGCCCAGCCCACTGGCCTGTGCCAGTCGTCACCCACCTCTGCCAGTAGGCAGAGGAGGGACAGCGCACGACGCACGCGCGGGCGCCACGCCACCAGGCTGCCTGCCTGCGTCACCTGGCCACTGCGACGCCTCTCGTCTTCTCCTCGGCGCTGCCTCGCCCCCCTGGTCACCACTCTCCCCTCCTATGCTCCCTCCCCTCGTCCTCTCTCCCTCATGCCCGAGCGAGTTCATCGCCGCCATTCACCATAGCCGCGGCCACCGCCTCCCCCTCGACCCCTCGCCGTGCCTGCGAGCTCCGGCTCATCGTCCCCGACCTTCTCGACGGCCCACGAGGCCTCGGACGCGCTGCAACACTGCCACCGATGCTTTTCCCCTCCTCGACTGCCGGAGATTGACCTTGCCGCCCCGCTCAGCTCCGACCTTCCCCGAGCTTGCCGTCTGCACCGTTGCAACCGCCGTAAGCCTCTCCCTCGAACCCCCCTCTCCGTTGTCCCGTTTTCACGCCGTAGCTCCTAGTTCACTAACGACCGAAGCCCGCCACCGCCATGGACGTTGAGCCACGCGCCCCCGAGCTTCGCTTGCTCGCCCTGGTGGCACAGACGTGCTCCTGGTGACCCAACGACGCCGTCTATGCCCTTGGTTGAGCTCCTCGTGCTCCGCCACGCTGCGCCCGTGCAAACCCGTAGCTGCGCCGCCGCCAAAACTCATCGCCGGCGAAATTCCGGCAGCCCTGTGACCCCCTGTCTGGCCCATTGGATGCGCCCGAGCAAGGGCTTCTCCCCGATGCTTTCTGCATGACAAACCGCGACCCCTAGCGCTTTCCCGACGCACGTCCGCCGCGGCGAATGGTCGCCGACGGCTGAACGCCGGCAGGCCGACTTGGCAACGTCGTTAACTGCTAATGACGGGGCTAACTAACTCCCTCTCTCACTGACTACTGGGCCCCACGCCCTTAACTAATACCAGTTTAATTTCTGTTTAGTTTTATTTAATCACAGTGGCCCACGCGTCGGCGTTGACCTCGCTGACGTGGCCATTGACTGGCCCCACTTGTCTGTGACACTAACCAGCCCCGAGTCACTGACCAATGGGCCCCACTGGTCAGGTTTGACCGGGTCAGCCGCGGTTGACCAGATGACGTCACAGTGACGCAGAGCTGACGCAATAAGTCATTTTCTGGATTTAATTTAATTCAGGAAAATCCAGAAAATTGCCTAAACTTCTAAAAATCATAGAAAATCAACCGTAACTCCAAATGAGATAAATTATATATAAAAAATGATCAGAAAAATCCAATCTATCCATCTGTACCATTTTCATGCATGTTAGAACAACTTAAAGCTGCTGTATACAACAATTTGAATTAATGGCATTTGAAATGTCATATATGGAGTTTGAATTTGAATCTTGGATTCAAACCAACTCCATTTAATCTTCTGCTAGTTGCATTAGCCCAAAACACATTCTTATTGCCATGTCATAGCATGCATCATATTGTGCATTGCATTGATTGTGTTTCTTCTTTGTGTGTCGGTGCTTGTCCCCTCTCAGTAGACGTGTACCGACGATGTGATCGATGACACCGATGAAGAACTATACTATCTTCAGAAGTGCCAGGCAAGCAAAACCCCCTTGTTCATTCCGATACAAACCCACTCTCTCGCTCCTGCTCACTTTTACTGCATCAGGACAACATCGATTCAGCTGTTATTTGCTGCGGTAGTTGAACCCCTTTATCCTCTGCATGACCTGTCATTGCCACAGTAAATAGATGAAACCCACTAGCATGAGTAGGAGTTGTTTGAGCCCTGATGTGCCTACTCATTCATGCTTGTTTGTCATGCCTGCTATTGCTTAGAGTTGAGTCAGGTCTGATTCATTGGGGATGAATCGGAGGTGTGTGAACATGTCCTATTGTATGCGAGCTAAGTGTGTGAACACGATTTGGTAAAGGTATCATTGAGAGGCCATGTAGGAGTACATGGTGGGTTGTCTCATTGAAGCCGTCCTTAGGAACTGAGTTCTGTGTTTGTGATCCATGATTCAGCTACTACCATGCATTGGGCCCTGAAATATGACCCCGCTCGACTTCTTAATCACCCTTGTCCTCTGTCCAGGAGTTGCAAGTAGTTTCTGGTGTTTGTAGTTTGCTGGAGGCCGTGCGCAGCGCTGACCGGAGGGGTGGGCTGTGATGCGGTAGGCACGTGGAACGGTGTACCAGGCGCCCGTTTGGTGTCTTGGGAACCCTGCACACATCGTTTGGGGCTGTGAGCGAAACTCCGGCCGGATCTCCTCGCGGATGGAACCCGAATAGGCGATAAACCTGGACTAGAGACTTGAGTGTTTAGGTAGGTCGTGGTCTACACCCACGTCGGCTTTCGCTTGAAGTCTGCCGAGCACATGTCGTGTGCAGACGCTAAGTGGTGGAAACATGTATGAAGAAGTACACCCCTGCAGGGTTAACATCATCTATTCGAATAGCCGTGTCCGCGGAAAAGGACTTCTGGGTTACTTATATCAGTTCATAGACAAGTGAAAGTGGATACCCTAAAATACGCAAGATAAGCGTGAGTGCTATGGATGGTGTTCTCGTAGGGAGACGGGAGCGAATCCATAGTGGTGTATTGATATGGTGAATATGTGGACTCGTGTGCGCCACCTCAAAAGAGTTACTTGCAGTCGTAGTTCAGGATAGCCACCGAGTCAAAGCTGGCTTGCTGCAGTTAAACTCCACCACCCCCTTTGTTGATAATGATGCATATGTAGTTAGTTCTGATGTAAGTCTTGCTGGGTACATTTGTACTCACGTTTGCCTATTTTATGTTTTTGCAGAGAGACTTCAGTCTCGCTAGTAGTTCCGCGTGGACTTCGACGTTTAGCTTGATACCTCAGCTACGATCTTGTGCCCTCGGCAGGATCTGGTAGATAGTCAGGCTTTCAAGCCTTTTTCATTTGTAGATGTATGTACTCAGACATGTTAAGCTTCCGCATGTGCTTTGATTTGTATGCTCTGAATGTTGGGTCATGAGACCTATGTTTGTAATATCTCGCTCCCCGGAGCCTATTGAATAAAATACTTGAGTCGTATAGTCATGTTGTGATGCCATGTTGTATTTGCACATATCGAGCATATTGTGTGTATGTTATTGAAATGCTTGGTATGTGTGGGACCTGACTATCTAGTTGTTTATCCTTAGTAGCCTCTCTTACCGGGAAATGTCTCCTAGTGCTTCCACTGAGCCATGGTAGCTTGCTACTGCTCCGGAACAATTAGGCTGGCCGGCATGTGTCCTTCTTCATTCCTGTGTCTGTCCCTTCAGGGAAATGTCAGGCGATGAATACTGGAGTCCTGTTAGCCCGCTACAGCCCGGTTCACCGGAGTCCTGCTAGCCCAGTGCTACAGCCTGGATTCACTCGCTGATGACCGACACGTTCGATGCTGGGTCATGGATGCCTGTCCCTGTAAGTTTGTGCCACTTTGGGTTTACGACTAGCCATGTCAGCCCGGGCTCCTTATCATATGGATGCTAGCAACACTGTCATATACGTGTGCCAAAAGGCGCAAACGGTCCCGGGCAAAGGTAAGGCGACACCCGTGGGAATACCGTGTGTGAGGCCGCAAAGTGATATGAGGTGTTACATGCTAGATCGATGTGACATTGAGTCGGGGTCCTGACAGCTTTGGTATCAGAGCCTGACTGCCTGTAGGATTACCAAGCCAAACTGGTCGAAGTTGAGTCTAGAAATTCTTTAGTTATATAAGGGAATTGATTGTGGGATGGAACGTAAGGCTCTTTTTACTCCTTATACCTCATGGCCTTCTGATCTGAGTCAACCTCTTCTTTTCTACGGGGATTAAGAACTAGGCCTTCTCATCTATCTATCAGGATGACGTGTTACTAATCCATAGACTTTTAAGATTGTTGGTTTTAAGCCTCAGTTCAGTCTCTACTACTTCCGTGTGTTAACTATTGATCTCAAAAGCTTGATATTGTGCTTCTGAGTGGTTATGCCACCATTTTTGTGAATGTCTCAAATCTTTTCGAGCATTTACAGCCGTTATGTTGTCCGGGTCATCCCAGGTTTCTAAATAGTCTGAAGCATTTGCAAAATCCCTTCCTCCCGTTTCGATGTTCCTTTGGGCCAGATTAAGCACACTAACCGGTGTGTTGAGGTAATTTATTGCCTTGACATATATGTTGGAGCTATTATTATGACCCTAGGTGTTTTAGGGAGTCACCTAGTAATTTAGCCATGTTATGTGTTCCCAGTGTGATGATTCTGGTCTTTATTCTCGAAAGCATCCCGTGATGCCATTTAGTTAGTAGTCATTCTATTCCTGGGTTTTGAACCCGAGACTCACCCTACTTACCTCAGGTTGATAGTCTTTGCTCGTTCCTTTAGGATATTAGTAACCTTTGCATTAGTCCTCGAGGTCCGTGGTATTTCCTTCTTCCAAATACTATGAACCACATATGGCAGAAGTTTGTTGGATCAAAAGATCGCAACAGGAGTGCTCTCGATGGGCTCTCCATTCTATATTGCGACTCTGCCAGTTCTACTTTTTCTGCATGGGTTATCCGGAAGAAACCTGTTGGACTTGATTCGACATACTAATCCATGCATCCACAACTCAGAAAATGATTTGTTCTTTTGAGTTGTCCCTCTTAATTGTCTTCTGACCATCGTCTATCAATTGATAGACAGGAGTAGTTGTGCACTCGAGCTCATCGATGCTTATTATTCTTGTGGTCCGTCAAGCCATTCTATTCCAGAATGACTAGGAGAAACAAACTCCAATACCCCATCCACATCCAGGATTGGGTCAAAGTAGTTGTACCTCGCAGATCAAAATGCCAACCCAGCTTTTGATCTGTTCTACCTAAAGTATTACCCACTTTACATCAAGAATATCATGAGGATTGCATCTTCTCTTATGGGTTCTTGACGTAGTGATACTTCTTGCCATCGTTATTCATTTCTCGGTTTCGTGTTGCCGCAACCGGAGTGCCGGCAAGTGAATCGTGATGTGTGAAATCAATACTGCTAGCAACTCCGTTGCTTGGTAGTTAAACGGACGATAACCTCATTCTTAGCATGTTGATTATTGAATCGTCACCCTAAGGTTGATTGTGCTACCTAGTCCCTATTTCCGGTGCACTCTTTCGGTCGTTGAGTTAGGATTTTTTTTTCAATCCCTCGCTCATTTGATCATATCGTCTTGCCCTGAAAAGCAAGATTGTTCTCGAGCTTAGTAACATATTGGTGGTTCGTGTTGTTCCGAATATCTTTCTCGGAAGTATCACCAGGTCGTCACCTGACCGCTATGTTGAGTTCGTGATCAAGTTGGTTTATTCCTGTAAACGACCCTTTCTCCAAGAATCCGTGTTGGATACCCCTGAGCTAGTTGGTTAAGCTATACATCAACTTGGAGAGCTAGAAGATAAAAGCTTGTCTGACTTAGTGCATGTTAAGGGATATTTTGTGTGTGTGTTGCAGAAAGATGATATCTTCACCAATTGGTCCTCGTGATCAGTTGTTGGATCTATTGCCTTGTCAAAACTTTGACTTGAGTATGGGCCATCGTCAAGTCAAATCAGAACCAACGATGTTCTTAATGTTGTCTTACTTGTGGTTGATCCCCCGAGCATACATCATTATATCTTTTGGTCTGACCAATACTATCATTTGTTCTCATAATTACGGAATTCCATTTTTATGGAAGCTAGGATGAATTGTAGATGAGCCCATCGACAACATCCTTGTTTTCCCCATAATTTTGTTGAACATTAAGCTAGTGTTGGAAACTTTTGAAAGCATTTGTTCATGCTAGCTCATGAAGCATATATTCGGATGTAAGAAGTGACTTCCTCTAGTTCATGTGCATTTGATGCAAGTTGTCGCCGTGGATTCGAGAAAGTTAATGTTGCCTCCTATGGAATCATCCCAAGTCAGTCATGTATGTGCGAAGTATGCTATGGTTTGACAGGCTCGCTACCTCCAATCCACATGTATCCCCTAGTACACCAAGCCACTGATTGATTTGTTCAAGGAGAAGAAGTTCCTTATTAAGAGCAAGACTTATGCAAGAACTTCGATATCCTCGATGATGGTTCCCCCTCTGAACTCGGTAGTGTTTAGTTATAAGACTACTACTTGGTCATGCTTGCCTGAGGCAGCGTGTTCGCATGTTTGTAGCAGAACCGGCTCATGTTTTGGAGCTTGCTATCGTAGTTCATCCCCGAGAATCTCGCAACATCATTTCGTCGATTTGTGTTGCAAACTTTCATTTTTCTTTCTAGACTTGATGAGTCTGGACTATTCTAACACCAACCAGATCTGAATCTCAGGCAGATGTGATAGTTGGAACATTTCCCAAGAACTATAATATTGGTCTCGCGATAACCGGTAAAGTGGATGTCATGGCCAACACACCCCGCCGGAAGACCTATTATTGTAGTATCTTGATTGAAGAAGTTGGCCACCTCCCCATAAGGACTTTGTAGGATTTACTCCCTAGCTATGCCTTATGATTTTTGTGCTTCCGAAGTCTGACCTTTACTTGATGTTCTAGATACCAGACCATTTCAATGAATGGGATACGCTAGTACATCAAGGAGAACATTAGAAGCGGAGTGCTAAATGTCTCTCGGTCGATCATCCAGATTTTGTCCCCTTGGCCTCGCTAAGGTGAAATATGAGAAAGTGTTACCTTCCTTTGCATCTGCATCCTCAACCATTTTTCATCATGGTAGTATGTTGTGTTACCAGGATCCTTGACATGGGTATTGGTAAAACCTTGATGAACATGGAAATGCTCAAGTTCTTGAGAGCACGCGTAAGTGCTAGGTTTTATCATCGGCATTAATTGTTTAGTGCTCTCAGTTTCCTCGATTATGCTATAACTTTTCAAACAGTGGACTCACTCTCTACTATTGAGCTTCTCCCCAATTACTAAAATCATCCCTTGTGTTGTTTCCAACAAGGTAATGCACATCATCCATTCTAATCCGGGTATGCCATTCTACCGAACCCCTCTAAACGATTGCTCGAGAATTGCCTTAGGCTGGTATAAAGAGTTTCAATGATCTTTGAATCGAAGGTAATTCTTTTTGCTACTTAACGTATTGATCCTACGAGTCACCTTCCCTGAGGTGTCTCGATATGGTGTGTTGGAAACTCAACTCCTCGCCACGTTGACAACTGTTCACCACCTTCTTAAGCGTGAAATTGTTGCCTACCTAGTGAACCTTTGTCATCTGTTCCACTCCATCCCTTTGGATGTGTGCCTCGCGTCTCAGCTCGAGATATGTTGCTATGTCTCATCTCTTGAGTTGATCTTGAGTCGTTCGATCTTCAAGAAGATCGATCCTTCTAGAGTTTTCCCCTTCCTCTCGTTGTCATGATAGCTGGAGTTCTCAGAGCAAGACATCGAGACTAAGATGGTGATCGAATCAACGTTCTTATGAGATGCAACCTGGATGGTGCAGATTGTGTTAGTTTGCGTTCCCCCTTCATCTTACCCTACGCTTGAATCTCGGGACGAGATTCTTGTTTAGTGGGGGTGAGTTGTCACATCCCTAGCTTCTGGCATTGCACTATGATAGTGTCATGTGTGCATCATGTCTAAATTTTTCTTAAACTTGAAATGGGGACTAACAAACCCCAACACCCCCTTTTGAAATACTAGGTTCCAACAATTGGAATTTCAATGAACCCAAAATGCCCTTCATAAATGTTTACCATCTTTGGTCCTGGCTAAACCCTCTGCCAAAAATGGTTTCATATTTTTGGAGGCTATTCTGGATTTTTGCACCAAGCCATAAGTATTTGCATTTGGGCAATTTAAATCCTATAAATATTTTAAAATGCCCAAATAATCCTGAAGGTATTTTTAGGCTGTTGAGAATATTTTCAAATGTGCCTTTGAATATTTTCAGGTTTTTCCTAAATGGAATAGTATTTCTACTATTTCAAAACACAGAACAGAAACAAATAAAAAGTAAAACAGAAAGCAGAGAGAGGGTTTTACCTGGCGCTCACCTGGCCTGGCCCAGCACGGCCCAGCCCACTGGCCTGTGCGAGTCGCCACCCACCTCTGCCAGTAGGCAGAGGAGGGACAGCACACGGCGCGCGCGCGGGCGCCACGCCACCAGGCTGCCTGCCTGCGTCACCTGGCCACCGCGACGCCTCGCGTCTTCTCCTCGGCGCTGCCTCGGCCCCCTGGTCACCACTCTCCCCTCCTATGCTCCCTCCCCTCGTCCTCTCCCCCTCATGCCCGAGCGAGTTCGTCGCCGCCGTTCACCATAGCCGCGGCCACCGCCTCCCCCTCGACCCCTCGCCATGCCTGTGAGCTCCGGCTCGACGTCCCCGACCTTCTCGACGACCCACGAGGCCCCGGACGCACTGCAACGCCGCCACCGATGCTTTTCCCCTCCTCGGCTGCCGGAGATCGACCTCGCCGCCCCGCTCAGCTCCGACCTTCCCCGAGCTCGCCGTTTGCATCGTTGCAACCGCCGTAAGCCTCTCCCTCGACCCCCCTCTCTGTTGTCCCGTTTTCACGCCGTAGCTCCTAGTTCACTGACGACCGAAGCCCGCCACCGCCATTGACGTTGAGCCACGCGCCCCCGAGCTTCGCTTGCTCGCCCTGGTGGCACAGACGTGCTCCTAGTGACCCGACGACGCCGTCTATGCCCTTGGTTGAGCTCCTCGTGCTCCGCCACGCTGCGCCCGTGCAAACCCATAGCTGCGCCGCCGCCAAAACTTGTCGCCGGCGAAATTCCGGCAGCCCTGTGACCCCCTGTCTGGCCCATTGGATGCGCCCGAGCAAGGGCTTCTCCCCGATGCTTTCTGCATGACAAACCGCGGCCCCTAGCGCTTTCCCGACGCACGTCCGCCGCGGCGAATGGTCGCCGACGGCTGAACGCCGGCAGGCCGACTTGGCAACGTCGTTAACTGCTAATGACGGGGCTAACTAACTCCCTCTCTCACTGACTACTGGGCCCCACGCCCTTAACTAATACCAGTTTAATTTCTGTTTAGTTTTATTTAATCACAGTGGCCCACGCGTCGGCGTTGACCTTGCTGACGTGGCCATTGACTGGCCCCACTTGTCTGTGACACTAACCAGCCCCGAGTCACTGACCAATGGGCCCCACTGGTCAGGTTTGACCGGGTCAGCCGCGGTTGACCAGCTGACGTCACAGTGACGCAGAGCTGACGCAATAAGTCATTTTCTGGATTTAATTTAATTCAAGAAAATCCAGAAAATTGCCTAAACTTCTAAAAATCATAGAAAATCAATCGTAACTCCAAATGAGGTAAATTATATGAAAAATGACCAGGAAAATCCAATCTATGCATCTATACCATTTTCATGCATGTTAGAACAACTTAAAGCTGCTGTATACAACAATTTGAATTAATGGCATTTGAAATGTCATATATGGAGTTTGAATTTGAATCTTGGATTCAAACCAACTCCATTTAATCTGCTGCTAGTTGCATTAGCCCAAAACACATTCTTATTGCCATGTCATAGCATGCATCATATTGTGCATTGCATTGATTGTGTTTCTTCTTTGTGTGTCGGTGCTTGTCCCCTCTCAGTAGACGTGTACCGACAATGTGATCGATGAACCGATGAAGAACTATACTATCTTCAGAAGTGCCAGGCAAGCAAAACCACCTTGTTCATTCCGATACAAACCCACTCTCTCACCCCTGCTCACTTTTACTGCATCAGGACAACATCGATTCAGCTGTTATTTGCTGCGGTAGTTGAACCCCTTTATCCTCTGCATGACCTGTCATTGCCACAGTAAATAGATGAAACCCACTAGCATGAGTAGGAGTTGTTTGAGCCCTGATGTGCCTACTCATTCAGGCTTGTTTGTCATGCCTGCTATTGCTTAGAGTTGAGTCAGGTCTGATTCATTGGGGATGAATCGGAGGTGTGTGAACATGTCCTATTGTATGCGAGCTAAGTGTGTGAACACGATTTGGTAAAGGTATCATTGAGAGGCCATGTAGGAGTACATGGTGGGTTGTCTCATTGAAGCCGTCCTTAGGAACTGAGTTCTGTGTTTGTGATCCATGATTCAGCTACTACCATGCATTGGGCCCTGAAATATGACCCCGCTCGACTTCTTAATCACCCTTGTCCTCTGTCCAGGAGTTGCAAGTAGTTTCTGGTGTTTGTAGTTTGCTGGAGGGCGTGCGCAGCGCTGACCGGAGGGGTGGGCTGTGATGCGGTAGGCACGTGGCACGGTGTACCAGGCGCCCGTTTGGTGTCTTGGGAACCCTGCACACATCGTTTGGGGCTGTGAGCGAAACTCCGTCCGGATCTCCTCACGGATGGAACCCGAATAGGCGATAAACCTGGACTAGAGACTTGAGTATTTAGGTAGGTCGTGGTCTACACCCACGTTGGCTTTCGCTTGAAGTCTGCCGAGCACATGTCGTGTGCAGACGCTAAGTGGTGGAAACATGTATGAAGAAGTACACCCCTGCAGGGTTAACATCATCTATTCGAATAGCCGTGTCCGCGGAAAAGGACTTCTGGGTTACTTATATCAGTTCATAGACAAGTGAAAGTGGATACCCTAAAATACGCAAGATAAGCGTGAGTGCTATGGATGGTGTTCTCGTAGGGAGACGGGAGCGGATCCATAGTGGTGTATTGATATGGTGAATATGTGGACTCGTGTGCGCCACCTCAAAAGAGTTACCTGCAGTCGTAGTTCAGGATAGCCACCGAGTCAAAGCTGGCTTGCTGCAGTTAAACTCCACCACCCCCTTTGTTGATAATGATGCATATGTAGTTAGTTCTGATGTAAGTCTTGCTGGGTACATTTGTACTCACGTTTGCCTATTTTATGTTTTTGCAGAGAGACTTCAGTCTCACTAGTAGTTCTGCGTGGACTTCAACGTTTAGCTTGATACTTCAGCTACGATCTTGTGCCCTCGACAGGATCTGGTAGATAGTCAGGCTTTCAAGCCTTTTTCATTTGTAGATGTCTGTACTCAGACATGTTAAGCTTCCGCATGTGCTTTGATTTGTATGCTCTGAATGTTGGGTCATGAGACCTATGTTTGTAATATCTCGCTCCCCGGAGCCTATTGAATAAAATACTTGAGTCGTAGAGTCATGTTGTGATGCCATGTTGTATTTGCACATATCAAGCATATTGTGTGTATGTTATTGAAATGCTTGGTATGTGTGGGATCTGACTATCTAGTTGTTTATCCTTAGTAGCCTCTCTTACCGGGAAATGTCTCCTAGTGCTTCCACTGAGCCATGGTAGCTTGCTACTGCTCCGGAACACTTAGGCTGGCCGGCATGTGTCCTTCTTCGTTCCTGTGTCTGTCCCTTCGGGGAAATGTCACGCAATGAATACCGGAGTCCTGTTAGCCCGCTACAGCCCGGTTCACCGGAGTCCTGCTATCCCAGTGCTACAGCCTGGATTCACTCGCTGATGACCGACACGTTCGATGCTGGGTCATGGATGCCTGTCCCTGTAAGTTTGTGCCACTTTGGGTTTACGACTAGCCATGTCATCCCGGGCTCCTTATCATATGGATGCTAGCGACACTGTCATATACGTGTGCCAAAAGGCGCAAACGGTCCCGGGCAAAGGTAAGGTGACACCCGTGGGAATACCGTGCGTGAGGCCGCAAAGTGATATGAGGTGTTACATGCTAGATCGATGTGGCATTGAGTCGGGGTCCTGACATACGGCTATGAATGTGACAGACCTGTTGACTAAACTTCTCTCACGAGCAAAACATGATCATACCTTAGTACTCTTTGGGTGTTAATCATATAGCGATGTGAACTAGATTATTGACTCTAGTAAACCCTTTGGGTGTTGGTCACATGACGATGTGAACTATGGGTGTTAATCGTATACAGATATGAATATTGGTGTTAAATCACATGATGATGTGAACTAGATTATTGACTCTAGTGCAAGTGGGAGACTGAAGGAAATATGCCCTAGAGGCAATAATAAAGTTATTATTTATTTCCTGATTTCCTGATAAATGTTTATTATTCATGCTAGAATTGTATTAACCGAAAACATAGTACATGTGTGAATATATAGACAAACATAGTGTCACTAGTATGCCTCTACTTGACTAGCTCGTTAATAAAAGATGGTTGAGTTTCCCAACCATAGACATGAGTTGTCATATGATTAAATGGGATCACATCATTAGGAGAATGATGTGATTGACTTGACCCATTTCGTTAGCTTAGCACTTGATCGTTTAGTATGTTGCTATTGCTTTCTTCATGAATTATACATGTTCCTATGACTATGAGATTATGCAACTCCTGTTTATCGGAGGAACACTTTGTGTGCTACCAAACGTCACAACGTAACTGGGTGATTATAAAGGAGCTCTAAGGTATCTCCGAAGGTACATGTTGAGTTGGCGTATTTTGAGATTAGGATTAGTCACTTCAATTGTCGGAGAGGTATCTCTGGGCCCTCTCGATAATGCACATCACTATAAGCCTTGCAAGCAATGTGACTAATGAGTTAGCTACGGGATGATGCATTACATAACGAGTAAAGAGACTTGCCGGTAACGAGATTGAACTAGGTATTGAGATACCGACAATCGAATCTCGGGCAAGTAACATACTGATGACAAAGGGAACAACGTATGTTGTTATGCGGTTTGACCGATAAATATATTCGTAGAATATGTGGGAGCCAATATGAGCATCCAGGTTCCACTATTGGTTATTGACCGGAAACGAGTCTCGGTCATGTCTACATAGATCTCGAACCCGTAGGGTCCGCACGCTTAAGGTTTCAATGACAATTATATTATGATATTATGAGTTTTGATGCACTGAAGATTGTTCGGAGTCCCGAATGTGATTACGGACATGACGAGGAGTCTCGAAATGGTCGAGACATGAAGATTGATATATTGGAAGCCTATATTTGGATGTCGGAAGTGCTCCGGGTGAAATGGGGATCTTAACAGAGTACCGGGAGGTTACCGGAACCCCCCCGGGGCTTAATGGGCCTACATGGGCCTTAGTGGAGAAGAGGAGAGGAGGCAAGGGCTGGGTCATGCGCCCCTCCCCCTAGTCCGAATAGGACAAGGAGAGGGGGGCGGCGCCCCCCTTTCCTTCCCCTTTCTCCCTCCTCTTTCCCCTTTCTCCTTGTCCAACAAGGAAGGAGGGAGTTCTACTCCCCGTGGGAGTAGGATTCCCCTTGGCGCGCCCCCTCCTAGGCCGGCCCCCTTCCCCCCTTGCTCCTTTATGTACGGGGGCAGGGGGCACCTCTAGACACAACAATTGATCTCTTGATCTCTTAGCCGTGTGCGGTGCCCCCCTCCACCATAATCCACCTCGATAATATTGTAGTGGTGCTTAGGCGAAGCCCTACGACAGTAGAACATCAAGATCATCACCAAGCCGTCGTGCTGACAGAACTCTTCCTCGACACTCGGCTGGATCGGAGCTCGACGGACATCATCGAGCTAAACGTGTGTTGAACTCGGAGGTGCCGTGCGTTTGGTACTTGATCGGTCGGACCGTGAAGACGTACGACTACATCAACCGCGTTGTTCTAATTCTTCCGCTTTCGGTCTACGAGAGTACGTGGACACACTCTCCCCTCTCATTGCTATGCATCACCGTGATCATGTGTGTGCGTAGGAATTTTTTTGAAATTACTACGTTCCCCAACAGTAATTTGTTCACCCATCGTAATACTTATGCTATCTTGAGAGAAGCCACTAGTGAAACCTATGGCCCCCGGGTCTATCTTTTATTATATAAGTTTCCGATCTATCTTTATTTGCAATCTTTACTTTCCAATCTATATCATAAAAATACCAAAAATATTTATCTTATCTTATTATCTCTATCAAATCTCACTTTCGCAAGTTACCGTGAAGGGATTGACAACCCCTTTATCGCGTTGGTTGCGAGGTTCTTTTTTGTTTGTGTAGGTACGAGGGACTTTTGAGGAGCCTCCTACTGGATTGATACCTTGGTTCTCAAAAGCTGAGGGAAATACTTACACTACTTTGCTGCATCACCCTTTTCTCTTCAAGGGAAAACCAACATAGTGCTCAAGAGGTAGAAGATGGCGCAGCCGCCCTCTCGCAGCGCCTCCCTGGTGCCCGATTCATCCTCACCGGCTACGGCGCTGCCGCCCGCAATGCGTCACACAACTCACATTAGCTTCGCCTGGTCCTTGATTTCACTAATGTTGCACGCATTCTTTCGGTTAATTACCCAGTCCCCCAGCACTGTTTGCGCGTCCACGCTTCTGCCTCTGACACTCACTGTTCAAGGATGTCAACTCTGCATTCCTACATTGGCAGACATAAGGTAGCGGATTTCTTTTCTGGTTATACAGTTGTTTTTATGGCTAACATTTCTTTGTTTTCCTCATGCTTTTTCACCAACTGCCGGATATGCAATGGCATGAACCTAGGAAGACATAATATTGTTTCCTTCACAATTGTAACATCCCAAATTTTCAATTTGGAATGTTATACAGTAGATCATCATTGCATATCATATTTTTTTTGTTTTGGCTTGATCCTAGAAATTCTACGCAACTCAAGGACCCTCGGAGAGAGTTGGAAATTTTGTTATTTTCGTATTTGAGTTTTCTCAAATTTTGAAAATAGGATCATTTGATTTTATTTATTTTATCTTCAATTATTTCTATTAAAAAATAAGAGAGAGGGAATAAATAAATAAATATTGAGGATTTAATAAAAAAATCAAATATGTTTTATTTCGGAGTTTTTGGCTATTTTATTTGAATTTAGGAAAAACTGCACGTTTTTCAAAACTGCATTTTAGGGCCAAGAAAATGTTCATCTCGTCCTAAATATTTTATTTAGGCGGTGAAAATTTGTTTTGGCATTTTTAGATTTTTATTTATTTTTCTAGGATTTATTTTTCTGTTCGGCGGAATTGTTAAAAAAAATCTCCCGCGCCCGACTGGGCCGAAGGCCCAGCCGAGCCAGGCCAGGCCCGCGCTGCCGCCGTCTCCCACCGCGCGCCGCCGCCGCCGACCCGGACAAGGAGTCTGAGCCGGACTCCTCCGCCGCTGCCTTGTCCCCTCCCCCAAGCCACCACCCCCCCTCCTTAAATACTCCCCCACCCCGCCGCCTCACCCTGTCCCGCCCTGCCGCCGAAGCCGCCCCCACCGCCGAAGCTCACCGCCACCAACACCCGCCGCCGTCCCACGCCACCCACCGCCGCCGGAGCCCCGCCACCCCACCATACCTGCCAGACTTCGCCGGAGCCCGACGAGGTAGCCGCCCGCCGCCGCCCCGTTTTCTAAGAAAACCGATTCAGTTTTTTTAGAAAACCCTAGGTTTTATTTTTTTAGATCATTTTTTATTTTTTTCTCCGGTTTACTTATTTAGCGAGCGTTCGCTTGTTCATTCATTTTAACGGACGAGTTTACCGTTTAGTTTCAGTTAACGAACGTCCGTTCGTTAAACTGTTCGTCAGTTTTTCTTTTTCTCGGATTTTCCACGATTATTCCAGATCGCGATTATTGATCCAATTTTCATTTTAGTTTATCTTTTCGCTCATTTATCGTAATCAGGCGATTCAAGCGCCTAGAGTTTCATCTCAAAACCCTCTTTCCGTTTAACCAACTCAAACAAGTTTTTGCTACTGTAAAATTTGACTTAGGTCCATATTAGTAAACGAAGCTCGTTTCTTTCGCCGTTTGACTTTTGTTGCTTCGTTTGATTTGATTCTTTCTGCAAACCGGAGTTCTTAAGTTGAACTTTCTGGTTAGATCTCTTATTTGAGTTTTACCTGTGCATTAGATGAGTACTTATTGTATGCTAGTATGCTTGTTTGTTTGCGATAGAGTACCCAGAGTGCGCCGCTTGCTACTTCGAATATCTAGGTTTCACGGATCATCAGCAAGGCAAGTAACACTTTGATCATACCTCTTTACCACCCAGTCTTATTGCATTAGATCAATCCTCAAACAATTGCATGATTAGGATCTCTTTAATATGGGGGTTTTGGGAAGTAGATGAGGTAGTACCTATTACCTGTTTTATTATCAAACCTTTGGGAGTTACTTCTACGTTTGCTTATATTGCTATGCTACTAGACATGGATTGGGTGAGTGTATCCATGACAGATGTGAGATTGTTAATTAATGGTTTATTTAAGGTGGCAACTTTAATACACATCTGGTGGATTGAGGCAGTTGGGTATTCCAGCGATTGCCTGTTTTCTTTTGGACTGCCACCCAGGCTCAAAGGGATCATGAGATTATTCATGCTAGAAACTTCCGTGTGCAGCCACAAGCTACTATGGGCTCTAGCATAGTTGATTAAGTCGTGCGAACTCTTACAGTGGTAGACTAGCAAATGTAGGGGAAAATAGGTGTAACTGTCTACCCAATCGTAAGGTGCTAGCGCTTCTGAAAGACTACGTCTCGGTCATCCCTTTCTCAAACACCATGTAGTGCAAGAAATCCAACAGAGGAGATCGAGTCTTGTGGGTAAAAGTGCGCAGACCTCTGCATAGTGTACAAACTAATCATGGTTAGCCGTGTCCCCGATTATGGACGTTTTGAGTATCTAGTACTTGCATTATCATGTGAATCTCATCATGTTACTTTAATTTAATTGTTGGGTTTAATGATGATGCTTAATTGGGATTGAGAGGATGTCTATCTTCTCAATGTTTAACAACCACCATGATAGTTAAATAAAATTTATTCCTTTGCAGTAGGGAAAACTTGGCTTTATGCAAAAAATGTAACCATAGAGCTTTTCTACCAGCCATACATGCATGTAGTATAGCATATTTCTGTTCATTACTCTCTATGTGTTACATTGCCAGCATATTCCAAGTGCTGACCCGTTTTCGGGCTGCAACGTTCATGTTGCAGACTTTTCAGACGACGAGTAAGGTGCTTTTAGGTCGTGGTTCTATACTCAGTGATGCCCTTGGAGTTGATGGACTCACTTATCTTCCAAGCCTTCCGCTGTTATCGTTATTAGATGGCCTTAAGCCATATTTATTGTAATAAGTTCTCCTTTGGAGACATTCGATGTAATAAGTGTGTGATTGCTACTCTATTATAAATCCTTTGAGTACTGTGCGTGTCAGCATTACTGATCCAGGGATGACACTGAAGCACAGAGATCAGACTGTTTGAGGTCTGGTCACTACAAGATGGTATCAGAGCACACGCTGACTGTAGGACACGACCACTAAGTAAAGCCCTAGATCACTACTCACTCTTTTCATTTCTGACTCCTCATCTTTTCTACTCTTTAGGATGGCGGATGCAAGGAACAAGTTTACGCAACCAGATGAAGATACACCCTTTGGACGCCACTTGAAGGAAGTCACTAAGTACATGAACATCGGAGTACCAAGCTTCACCGGGACCTACAACGCCACTTTACCAGAGGAGGAGCATTGGATGATTCAAGTTCGAGTTCCAGGAAGGACGTTCATGCCCGTCACCAAACCCATAGAGTTTTCCTTTGATGCACCAACCTGGAGTCTAGGAAAGAGCATGGCAACTCACATCACAATGGGACGCATTGGAGAAGTTTACCATAAGGATCTCAAGGATACTATTTACCAGATTTGTGGGCGACGAGATGAGAAATGGGAGATGATCGGCACCAGGAAGGATAGATCAATTGCAACTTTCATCCAGGAGTTAAACCAGCACATTCGACGTCAGGAGAACCAGATGTGCGCAGGCATGATAGACCTGAAGAAGGCTATGACCAAGATCATGGAACTGGAGGAAGAACTCAAGTCTACATGCGATGGATATGAGGAGGAAATAGCAACACTCGTGGAGAAGAATGAAGATCTGAAGAAGAAGCTAAAGGTGTTTATGGGATTCCCTGCGACTGGAGGAGAAGACGATGATTGCACTTGCCTAGAGAACTACATCATCATCGATGACACCGACTCAGACCCAGATGATAGCGATGATGACTATGTTGATGAAGCTGGAGCAGATATCATGGAGTCTTCAATGGAGTAGTTTTTTTCTAGTCGACCACCATAACAGTAGTAGTATTTCCCCCATTTATCTAGTATGGCCCGAGCACTTTTGTAACGATGGTTAGACCGTTGTATGCCCTTGTTTGAATTGAATGAAGTGAAATTGTTTGCATTTTGTCTCATGTGCATATGGGTAGTGTTTTCTCTCTAGACCTCTTTCTATTTTGTATTCTCATCTTTTCTAAACCCTCAGATGCCTCCGAGACGTGACAAGATTTTCTTTCCCGCCGGAGCTCACTCGGTTGATCCAGCAGCAGCATGCATTGATGCAGTTGCTAGTCCAGAATCAGAATTAGGGGAACAACAACAACTACAATCCACCACCACCACCACCTGTTGATCACTTAACCCGTTTCCTTAGACTGAATCCGCCGGTGCTCTCCAGTAGCACCGAGCCAATAGTTGCAGATGATTGGCTCCGTAAGACAGGAAGGGAGTTGACCACTGCAGGATGCACAGACGCGGAAAAGGTGCATTTTGCTGCGCATCAGCTAGATGGACCCGCAGCATCATGGTGGGAGAATTTCACAGCCACTTATCCTATAGACACTGTCACATGGGATCAGTTTTAGTAGGCTTTCCGTACTGCCCATGTTTCTGCAGGAGCTATGGCCTTGAAGAAGCATGAGTTTCGCAACTTGCGCCAAGGAGGACGTACTATTGGCCAGTATGTAGATGATTTTAGTAAGCTAGCACGTTATGCCCTAGATGACGTTGCTATGGATGCAGCTAAGCAGGAAAAGTTTCTGGAAGGACTGAATGATGAGTTGAGCATGTAGTTAATGGTAGCAACTTTCAACAACTACCAGGAGTTGGTAGATTGAGCTCTATCATTGAAGGGAAGCAGCAGCAGATTGACAACCGCAAGAGGAAGTATGGACAAGGGAAGTACAATTCTGAAACTCAACAGAAGCCACGATTTACCCCGAAATCGGGAGGAAATTTTTAGCATACCCACGGAGGAGGGAGCTCGCATAATCATAGTGGCCCCAAGAATGGGAATGGGAATGGAGGAAGCAACAGCCAGAACCGTACCAACCCATCAACCCCAGCCAAGAGAGACCTAAGCCAAGTCACTTGCTTTAAGTGTCAGAGGACTGGACATTAAGCCAATGAATGTCCTGAAGCCCAAAATGGAAATGTCAATGGAAGCTCTGGGAAGAAGCCGAACCCTTTCAACAGGGGACATATGAACCACGTTAACGTGGAGGAGGTTGAAACCCAGCCAGATGCAGTAATAGGTAAGTTTTTGATTAAGTCATTTACTACAATCATTCTTTTTGATACTGGTGCATCGCATTCATACATATCAAGGGGATTTGTGGATAAGTATAAACTGCCCACCAAGGTTCATAGAGCACCTATGTTAGTAAGCTCACTAGGAGCGGAGTATATGGCCAGTCGAGGATGTTTTCAAGTGCCATTGAGTATAGGTAGGCATGTTTTTCCCTCGGATTTAATCATTTTGGAATCTCAAGGTTTGGATGTGATTCTGGGTATGGATTGGCTATCGATGTATGGAGGAAACATCGATTGCGCCAGGAAGTCGATTTTGCTTACCACCCCAGAAGGGAGAAGGATCAAGTATGTGTCACGGCATGAGCCGAAGAGGACACAAGTAAATTCCTTATCAGGAATTGTGCAGGAGGAAGTACCAGTGGTGAAGGATTTCCCCGACGTATTTCCGAAAGAGCTGCTAGGCATGCCACCGGATAGAGACATTGAGTTTTTGATTGAGCTTTTGCCAGGCACAGGGCCGATATCTAAGAGACCGTACAGGATGCCCGACCAAGATTTGGAGGAAATTAAGAAGCAGATCAAGGAGTTATTGGATAAAGGCTATATTCGCCCAAGTTCTTCACCTTGGGGATCGCCAGTGCTTCTAGTGGAGAAGAAGGATGGATCAATAATGATGGTAGTTGATTATCGAGGATTGAACATAGTGACAATCAAGAACAAGTACCCACTGCCAATGATCAATGATTTATTTGACCAGTTGGAAGGAGCTAAGGTATTTTCCAAGATTGATCTACGATCAGGATACCACCAGTTGAAAATTCGAGAGCAGAATATACCTAAGACGGCTTTTACCACCACGTACGGGCTGTATGAGTATATCGTTATGTCATTTGGTCTGACTAACGCGCCTGCCTATTTCATGAACATGATGAACAAGGTGTTTATGGAGTTTCTGGATAAGTTCTTCGTGGTGTTCATTGATGATATTTTGGTCTACTCAAAGAATGAAGAGGAGCATAAAGAGCATTTGCATTTGGTACTACAGAAGCTCGGAGAACATCAATTATATGCCAAGTTCACCAAATGTGAGTTTTGGTTGAAGGAAGTTGGATTCCTCGGACATGTTATATCCAGAGAAGGAATAGCAGTAGACCCCACCAAAGTTGTCACTGTGACAAATTGGGTAGCACCAACAACAGTTGGAGAGATCCGAAGTTTTCTTGGACTCGCAGGATACTACCGGAGGTTCATTGAGAATTTCTCAAAGATTGCGAAGCCCATGACGGAGTTATTGAAGAAGGATGCCAAGTTCAAATGGACTGAGGAATGTGAGGCCAGTTTCCAGGAGTTGAAAAAACATTTGGTTACATCACATGTGTTGATTCTGCCAGATCAGCGCAAGGATTATGAAGTATATTGCGACGCTTCTCGTCGAGGACTTGGAGCAGTGCTTATGCAGGAGGGAAGAGTTGTTTCATATGCCTCACGACAACTTAAACCCCATGAGTTGAACTATGCTACACATGATTTGGAGTTAGCAGCCGTAGTGCACGCATTGAAGACTTGGAGACATTTTCTCATCGGAAATCATTGTGAGGTGTACACGGATCACAAGAGTTTGAAGTACATTTTCACACAGAAGGAGTTGAATCTCATGCAAAGGAGATGGTTGGAACTCATCAAAGATTATGATATGAGATTGCATTATCACCCCGGAAAGGCTAACGTAGTAGCCGACGCGTTGAGCCACAAGAGCCATGTCAACACACTCATGACCGGAGAGTTACCAAGGGAGTTAACCGAGGATCTTCGTGAGCTATGTTTGGAGATAGTTCCGAGAGGCTATGTTGCAGCATTGGAGATTCAGTCGACCTTGATGGATAAGATCAGAGAAGCTTAGAAGACTGACAAGGAGATTGCCTTTATAAAGGAGAAGATGAGCAAAGGAAAAGCTAAAGGATTTCGCGAGGATGAGCACGATACCTTATGGTTTGAGGACCGTGTTTATGTGTCTAATGATCCGGAGATCAGGAAGTTGATTCTACAAGAGGCCCATGATTCGCCATACTCGGTTCACCCAGGAAATACCAAGATGTATCTGGATTTGAAGGACACTTTCGGGTGGATCGGAATGAAGAAGGATATTGCGGAGTACATATCAGTTTGTGATGTATGTCAGAGAGTGAAGGCAGCGCATCATAAGCCAGCAGGATTGCTACAGCCATTGTTGATACCCGAATGGAAGTGGGATAAACTAGGCATGGATTTTATCACGGGATTGCCCAGGACCCGCTCAGGCTATGACTCGATTTGGGTTGTAGTCGATCATTTGATGAAGGTAGCCCATTTCATCCCAGTAAAGACCACTTACAACAGTGCTAAGTTGGCAAAGATATACATGACCAGGATCGTATGTCTGCATGGAGTTCCAAGGAGCATTGTATCAGATAGAGGACCCAGTTTACCTCAAAGTTCTGGAATTAGTTGCACGAAACTTTGGGTACCAGGCTAGAGTTCAGTATAGCCTTTCATCCACAGACAGATTGACAGACCGAGAGAGTCAACCAGATTTTGGAGGATATGCTGAGAGCTTGTGCGCTAGATTATGGATCTAGTTGGGACGACAATTTGCCATATGTAGAGTTCTCTTACAACAACATTTATCAATCCAGTTTGAAGATGGCCCCTTTCGAAGCCTTGTACGGAAGGAGGTGCAGGACCCCATTGTTGTGGGATGAAGTTGGAGATCGCGAGTTGTTTGGGCCAGATTTGATTAAGGAGTCCGAACAAAAGGTGAAGTTGATTCGTGATAGGCTCAAGGTAGCCCAGTCCAGGCAGAAGAGCTATGCAGATTCAAAACGCAAGGAGATAGCTCACAAAGTCGGAGACAGAGTTTATCTTCGTGTATCTCCACTTCGAGGAGTTAAGCGCTTTGGAGTTAAGGGAAAATTAGCGCCACGTTTTGTGGGACCATACAAAGTTTTGGAGCGTATGGGAGAAGTTGCTTACAAGTTGGAATTGCCTGAAGGATTGTTAGGAGTTCATGACCTGTTCCACGTGTTCCAGTTGAAGAAGTGCCACGCAGAGATGGCTGATATACCACTGAGAGATACAGTGCCGCTGGAAGCGATTCAGTTGGGTAGTGATTTAACTTACGAGGAGAAACCAATCAAAATTCTCGAGTATGCCAGCCGAGTCACACGCAGCAAGGTTATCAAGTTTTGCAAACTTCAGTGGAGCCACCACACCGAGGATGAAGCCACCTGGGAGCGAGAGGGAGATCTGCTGAAGGACCACCCTCACCTATTTTCTAGCCAACCCGAATCTCGAGGGCGAGATTCATCTTAAGGGGGGTAGGTTTGTAACATCCCAAATTTTCAACTCAAGGATATCATTGCATATCATCTTTTTTTGTTTTTGGCTTGATCCTAGAAATTCTACGCAACTCAAGGACCCTCAGAGAGAGTTGGGAATTTCGCTATTTTCGTATTTGAGTTTTCTCAAATTTTGAAAATAGGACCATTTGATTTTATTTATTTTATCTTCAGCTATTTCTATTAAAAAATATGAGAGAGGGAATAAATAAAGAAATATTGAGGATTTAATAAAAAAATCAAATATGTTTTATTTTGGAGTTTTTGGCTATTGTATTTGAATTTAGGAAAAATTGCACGTTTTTCAAAACTGCATTTTAGGTCTAAGAAAATGTTCATCTCGTCCTAAATATTTTATTTAGGCGGCGAAAATTTGTTTTGGCATTTTTAGATTTTTATTTATTTTTCTAGGATTTATTTTTCTGTTCGGCGGAATTGTTAAAAAAAAATCTCCCGCGCCCGAGTGGGCCGAAGGCCCAGCCGAGCCAGGCCAGGCCCGCGCCACCGCCGTCTCCCGCCGTGCGCCACCGCCGCCGACCTGGACAAGGAGTCCGAGCCGGACTCCTCTGCCGCCGCCATGCCCCCTCCCCCAAGCCACCACCCCCTCCTTAAATACTCCCCCACCCCGCCGCCTCACCCCGTCCCGCCCTGCCGCCGAAGCCGCCCCCACCGCCGAAGCTCACCGCCACCAACACCCGACGCCGCCGCCCCGTCGCCGCCGCCCCACGCCACCCACCGCCGTCGCCGGAGCCCTGCCGCCCCACCATACCCGCCGGACTTCGCCTGAGCCCGACGAGGTAGCCGCCCGCCGCTGCCCCGGTTTTCTAAGAAAACCGATTCGTTTTTTAGAAAACCCTAGGTTTTATTTTTTTAGATTGGTTTTTTCGGTTTACTTATTTAGCGAGCATTCGCTTGTTTGTTCATTTTAATGGACGAGTTCACCATTTAGTTTCAGTTAACGAACGTCCGTTCGTTAAACTATTCGTCAATTTTTCTTTTTCTTGGATTTTCCGCGATTATTCCAGATCCCAATTTCTGATCCGATTTTCGTTTTAGTTTATCTTTTCGCTCGTTTATCGGAATCAGGTGATTCAAGCACCTAGAGTTTCGTCTCGAAACCCTCTTTCCGTTTAACCAACTCAAACAAGTTTTTACTACTGTAAAATTTGACTTAGGTGCAAATTAGTAAACGAAGCTCGTTTCTTTCGCCGTTTGACTTTCGCTGCTTCGGTTGATTTGATTCTTTTTGCAAACCGGAGTTCTTAAGTTGAACTTTCCAGTTAGATCTCTTATTTGAGTTTTACCCGTGCATTAGATGAGTACTTATTGTATGCTTGTTTGCTTGTTTGTCTGTGATACAGTACCCGGAGTGTGCCGCTTGCTACTTTGAATCTCTAGGTTTCACGGATCATCAGCAAGGCAAGTAACACTTTGATCATACCTCTTTACCACCCAGTTTTATTGCATTTGATCAATCCTCAAACAATTGCATGATTAGGATCTGTTTAATATGTGGGTTTTGGGAAGTAGATGAGGTAGTACCTATTACCTGTTTTATTATCAAACCTTTGGGAGTTACTTCTACGTTTTCTTATATTGCTATGCTAGTATATGTGGATTGGGTGAGTGTATCCATGACAGATGTGAGATTGTTAATTAATGGTTTATTTAAGGTGGCAACTTTAATACACATCTGGGTGGATTGAGGCAGTTGGGTATTCCAGCGATTGCCTGTTTTCTTTTGGACTGCCACCCAGGCTCAAAGGGATCATGAGATTATTCATGCTAGAAACTTCCGTGTGCAGCCACAAGCTACTATGGGCTCTAGCATAGTTGATTAAGTCGTGCGAACTCTTACAGTGGTAGACTAGCAAATGTAGGGGAAAGTAGGTGTAACTGTCTACCCAATCGTAAGGTGCTAGCGCTTCTGAAAGACTACGTCTCGGTCATCCCTTTCTCAAACACCATGTAGTGCAAGAAATCCAACAGAGGAGATCGAGTCTTGTGGGTAAAAGTGCGCAGACCTCTGCATAGTGTACAAACTAATCATGGTTAGCCGTGTCCCCGATTATGGACGTTTTGAGTATCTAGTACTTGGATTATCATGTGAATCTCATCATGTTACTTTAATTTAATTGTTGGGTTTAATGATGATGCTTTATTGGGATTGAGAGGATGTCTATCTTCTCAATGTTTAACAACCACCATGATAGTTAAATAAAATTTATTCCTTTGCAGTAGGGAAAAATTGGCTTTATGCAAAAACTGTAACCATAGAGCTTTTCCACCAGCCATACATGCATGTAGTATAGCATATTTCTGTTCATTACTCTCTATGTGTTACATTAACAACATATTCCAAGTGCTGACCCGTTTTCGGGCTGCAACGTTCATGTTGCAGACTTTTCGGACGACGAGTAAGGTGCTTTTAGGTCATGGTTCTATACTCAGTGATGCCATTGGATTTGATGGACTCACTTATCTTCCAAGTCTTCCTCTATTATCGTTATTAGATGGCCTTAAGCCATATTTATTGTAATAAGTTCTCCTTTGGAGACATTCGATGTAATAAGTGTGTGATTGCTACTCTGTTATAAATCCTTCGAGTACTATGCATGTCAGCATTACTGATCCAGGGATGACAATGAAGCACAGAGATCAGATTGTTTGAGGTCTGGTCGCTACAACAATTAAGCCTTTTCACTTTACTGTTTGTTATTCTGTGTTATATTGTATGAGCTGCCGTTCCTTTCCTCTCTAAATTTGGAACTATGCTTTACTGATAGTATGCAAGTTTGCAAATTACTCCATTGAACAGGTGTACGGGCACCCTTACTTAAAAAAATAGGTTATTATGTAAGAGTTGCACCTTCAAGCTAATCATTGTTATGCCTTTGCAAAGTTTCCGGTAGTGACAAAAGCATCAGATCTCAGTATATGCACATCTTAAAGACTTCATTGAGGGAGTCCTGGATTAGGGGGTGTCCGGATGGCCGGATTATGACCTTTGGCCGGACTCCCGGACTATGAAGATACAAGATTGAAGACTTCGTCCCGTGTCCGGATAGGACCATCCTTGGTGTGGAAGGCAAGCTTGGCGATATGATATGAAGATCTCCTCCCATTGTAACCGATTCTGTGTAACCCTAGCCCTCTCTGGTGTCTATATAAACTGGAGAGTTTTAATTCATAGGACGAACAACAATCATACCATAGGCTAGCTTCTAGGGTTTAGCCTCTCTAATCTCGTGGTAGATTAACTCTTGTACTACCCATATCATCAATATTAATCAAGCAGGAGTAGGGTTTTACCTCCATCGAGAGGGCCCGAACCTGGGTAAAAACATCGTGTCCCTTGTCTCCTGTTACCATCCTCCTAGACGCACAGTTCGGGACCCCCTACCCGAGATCCGCCGGTTTTGACACCGACATTGGTGCTTTCATTGAGAGTTCCTCTGTGTCGTCACCTTTAGGACCGATGGCTTCTTCGATCATCAACCAGGATGCGGTCCAGGGTGAGACTTTTCTCCCCGGACAGATCTTCATATTCGGAGGCTTCGCACTGCGGGCCAATTCGCTTGGCAATCTGGAGCAGATCGAAAGCTACGCCCCTGGCCATCAGGTCAGATTTGGAAGCTTAAACTACACGGCCAACACCCGCGGGGACTTGATCTTCGACGGATTCGAGCCATGACCGAGCGCGCCGCATTGTTACGATGGGCATGATCTAGCTCTGCCGCCGGACAGCGCCCGGAGCGTCGCTCAGGTGTCCGCTCCGACCCTTAGCTCCGAGCCGACCACGCCAGTCGGGGACGGACGGTTGGACGCCGCCCCAGGAGCCACAATCTCTACGGCGATCGAGCCGGATACCGGCCTAGTCCTTTGTGAGGCCTGTGACTCCAAGGTGCCGGACTCCTTTCCGGACTCCGAATCTCCCGCACCCCTTCCGATCGAACCCGATTGGGCTCCGATCATGGAGTTCACCGCCGCGGACGTCTTTCAGCACTCGCCCTTTGGCGACATCCTGAATTCACTAAAGTCTCTCTCTTTGTTAGGAGAGCCCTGGCCGGACTATGGTCAGCGAGGTTGGGATGCGGACGACAAAGAAATTCGAACCCCGCCCACCACCCACTTCATAGCCACTGTCGACGATCTAACCGACATGCTCGACTACGACTCCGAAGACATCGATGGTATGCACGCCGATGAAGGAGACAATCGAGAACCAGCGCCTATAGAGCACCGGAAAATCACCTCATCATACGATGTATACATGGTGGACACACCTAAAAGAAGCAACGACGAGGATCAAAAGGGCGCAACCAGGGATCGTTCCCTCGAAAAACAATCAAAGCAGTGGCGTAAGTGCCGCGCCAAGCCCCACCTCGACAGAGACCCAGCCATAGAGCAGGGCGAATCAACGGAAGACGAACATGCCATCGAGCAACCGTCCAAACAGGGCAGACAAACCGAACAATCCGTCCCCGGCAAAGATAATAGTCCGGACGACCTCACACCGGACAAGTCACTGGAGCACCAGAACCTCCACCAAAGGCTCGTCGCCACTGCGCGTAGCCTGAAAAAGCAGAAGCGGAAGCTCAAAATAGCGGAAGATGCACTCAGAATCAGATGGGGCAAAGTACTCAATACCGCACACAAGTACGACAATAGTCATCACACAAAGAGCTATCCGAAGCGGAAATTACTACCGGAATTTGATGAAGATTCCTTAGAGCCCCCACAGTCAAAAAACAAGGAAGCCACTAGGTCGGATAGACGACCCCACGATCGACCTCAAGCGACAAAGGGCGCCGCACTCAATACGGCATGCGATCCTCCCAAGGATTCGCATCAAAAACCGGTCCAACCAGATCCATCTACGGGCCAAGAAAGCAAGCTCCAGTGAGCAATGCAACGCAAAAAATATCCGAACATCGCGGCACACTTACATACAGGGGCGCCGCACATCCCCTATGTTTCACCGATGAGGTACTGGATCATGAATTTCTAGTGGGATTCAAGCCCGTAAACATAGAAGCATACGACGGAACAACAGACCCTGGAGTCTGGATCGAGGATTATATCCTCCACATACACATGGCCAGAGGAGATGACCTTCACGCCATAAAATACTTACCCCTTAAGCTCACAGGGCCAGCCCGACATTGGCTTAAAAGCCTTCCCGAAAACACCATAGGAAGTTGGGAAGAGCTCGAGGATGCTTTCCGGGCAAATTTTCAAGAGACCTATGTCCGACCTCCGGATGCAGACGATCTGAGTCATATAACTCAACAACCCGGAGAGTCAGCCCGGAAACTCTGGAACAAATTTCTTACTAAAAAGGATCAGATAGTCGACTGTCCGAACGCCGAAGCCCTAGCAGCTTTCAAACATAGCGTCCGAGACGAATGGCTCGCCAGACACCTCGGCCAAGAAAAGCCAAGGACAATGGCCGCATTAACAAGCCTCATGACCCGCTTTTGCGTAGGAGAGGATAGGTTGGTTGGCAAGAAGCAGAACCAGCGACCCAAGTACATCCAAACTCAGAGATGGAAACGGGAAACCGCGCCGTAACAAAGAACAGCGCCGGATCAAGGATAATAGCCCGATGAGCACGGCAGTCAACGCCGGATTCAAAAGCTCTCGGCAAAATCAGAAAAAGCCGCCCCCAAAGCTGACACGGACGAGCTATCTAACCTCAACAGTATCTTGGACAAAATATGTCAAATCCACAGTACTCCCAGGAGACCTGCAAAACACACCCACAGAGATTGTTGGGTCTTCAAGCAGTCCGGCAAACTCAACATCGAACACAAGGGGCTCGACACATCAAGCGAGGATGACGACGCACCCCACAAGCAAAACACCGGAGAACAAAAGAAGTTCCCACAAGAAGTCAAAATAGTAAATTCACTTCAGGTGATAAAAGGGAAAAACAGAATGGCGCCTACGATACGCGCCATACGGCCTACCCCAGAGGAGCCCCGCCACTGGTTGTCACAGCCAATCACCTTCGATCATCAGGATTACTCCAGAGGTATCCGGAACGCAGGCTGGACTACCTTGGTCTTGGATCCGATTATTTACGGACTCCAATTTACACAAGTCCTAATGGACGGCGGCAGTGACCTAAACCTGTTATATCAGGACACAATCCGCAAACTGGGGGTAAACCCAGCAATAATTCGCCATGGCAACACTTCCTTTCAAGGAGTCACGACGGGCCCAGATACCCAGAGTATGGGTTCCCTTTCATTAGAAGTCATGTTCGGCTCACCCGACAAATTCCGAAGCAAAAAGCTAACCTTTCACATCGCCTCATTCATAAGTCGCTATCAAGCGCTACTCGGACGTGAAGCTTTCGTCCGCTTTAACGCAATACCGCATTATGCATCCCTCACACTCAAAATGCCCGGTCCACGAGGCATCATCTCATTAAAGGGAAATATCAAGTGATCCCGGAAGTGCGGATAATGGTGCGGCTTCCTTGACAGCCGCACACTAAACCAGCTTTACTACCCCGGACACGGCTCGACGAGTCCGGCGTAAACGTACAAAGGCTTAATAGCCGCATAACCCTATACAAGGGGCTCCGTGTGTTTACACCAGGAGACGATACGGCTCAATTCCACTCATGTCTCTGTATTATATTTTGTTTATTTTAATATAGATTTCTCGCATGATTATTTTTCACTAAGTTCCTCTCTTTCGCAGACGAACACCGTGCTACACCCGTCCAGGATACGGCACAACAGAGACACAGGCGCACACGTGCAGGAGGGACCCGTTTTAAGGATTCATTTCAGATTAAGACCCTGCGTAAACCTTTTTTACTGTCTCTTGTTCATAACATCCCCCGGGTTTTGCTATAACCGAGGAGGAGGCTGGCGTCTTGGCATGTGGCCACGCCAAAATTTTGCGCGTTCCTGGGCACCAGGGGCTTCTTACCAAGGGCTTTTGTTCGGCCCATTTTCATAAAGACCAAATACCTTAGGGAGTGTTCGGCGTCGCGAGTTTGGCCTTATATGCATCAGCTCCGAATCATGTCTTTGGTCAAATGTTGGGTTTGCCCGGCTCCTGTGTTTTGCTGCCTTACGTTCCGCTCTATCGGCTAAGGCGGCACCAGGAGAACTACTGCGATTGTGCCCCGGTTCGGCCAGGCGAGCACCTCAGTAGAGAAAGCCGAAAACTGACTGTCATGATATAGCGAGAGACTGGTCAACCACTCGATGACATTCGGAATCTTTAGGATTCCTCCGCATTAATGAAGGGCCGCTTCTCGGTCAGGCACACACGCGCCCCGAATTCGGGCGAGCGCGGTGCCCCTAAGGGCTATTCAGTAGCCCCACTGTCAAACTCCTATGGCTAAGTGAAAGTGATAAAGCATTATAGTCTGGTTGCCTAGTTCACTGCGCTATCACCTCCTTTATAGGACCAAGACATTGGATTAAGTGTGAAAAGGTGCCTTTTTGCGGACACCCCCGCATTATATGTGTGGGGGCTGAAGCCAACGACTGCCATCTTTCAGGTTATATACACATATACATTAACGGCCGCACTGGAGGCATTAGAAATTCTTGCAAGCACAAGTATAAAAAGCTTTTATATTCTATCAAAATATTTGTTTTACAATAGCACATGCTATTCGAACACAACATCCTTCGAGCACTGCGCCTCTATTAAACGAGCGCCCTGAAGAACTTCCTCAAAGTAGTGCTTGGCAGGTACTCGACTTTCGTCCGAATCCCGGGATGCAACAACACTGGCCTTCATATCCGCACAGTATGTTTTGACACAGGCAAGAGCCATCTGTGCACCCTCTATGCACGCCGACCTCTTCATTGCATCAACATGCGGCACCAAACCAAGGAACTGTTGCACCAAGCTAAAATAACTCTTCGGCTCTGGCTCTTCCGGCCACAGACGACTCGCAATATACCTCATGGCGAGTCCGGATAACCTGTTCAGCTCCGCCCAGGCGGCCAAACGGTCGGATACCGAAAATGGGCGTTCTGGATTGTGGAACTGCGACCAAAAAAGTTCTTCCAATTCATGGTCACCTCGACCCCAGAATTGTTCGTTCGCGTCTTCCGCACTCGCTGCCAAATCCAGATAAGTGTTTTCCACACTCCACTGCCGGTCTAACGGAGCATACTTAGGATCCCCGAACTTCATCCGCAACATATAGGGCTTTCCAGCCGTGATATCTCCGGCCTGACGTAGCTCCTCCTTCATAGCTCTCATTGCAGAGCGAGTATCCTTGGCCTCGGCACTGATCTTTTCAAGGTCCTTCTGAGCCGCCCTATCTTCTTGTTCAAGAAATTTACAGCGGTCGGCAGCATCCTTCAATTTTATAGCCATCTCGGCTATTACTTTCTTGCTCTGGCAGTGAGCAGTCTATTCGGCTTCTAGCTCTTCAGCCGCTTTAACGGCAGCCGCATCACTTTTCCTTGCTTGCTCCTTGGCTCGGGCAAGTTCCGCCCGAAGGTTCTCCACGGCGGCAACACCATCTACATTAAGCACATATCTTATAAGGCATGAGCATCGAGCTCCTCTTATCAGATGTCTCTGGAACATACCTTGCGCCTCGTCTAACCGCTTATTTACAAGCGCGATGTCGGCATCTGCTACGTCAAGTTGCCGCTTTAGCTCGGCAGATTCATCAGTCCGGCTAGCCACCGAACACCTCGCCACCTTAATAGAAAAGGTGACATATTATACCTGGGGTTATGATCCTCTGTGCGCCGTCATTTTTGACAACACACCGAGTCTCAGGGGCTACTATTCATACAGCGCGCATTTTATATATGCGGCTCTACGAAAAGGTACACCTTTTCACGTACCTCAAAGCCTGTCAGTAAACTCCTGGCGGCCTCGTACAATCCGCTTTCCACGGATGAAATACTTCCAATCACCGTGTTCATCAACACACGGTGTTCTTTTGAGATAGACGCTCGCCCGAGCAGATCCTTCAGCCCCTCTGACCGTGCACCAGAGGGTGCCGGACTGGCCTGACGACCTTTTTCAGGGTCCGGACTTGGAGAAACCCTCCGAGACGACACCTCAGGGTCGCTTGCCTCGTAAGACGGTGTAGCTAGGGGAGGCGTTTCGCTCTCCATCATCTCCGGACGAAGATCCCTTGAGGATGAGCTCTGCTGAGAAGGGTTGAGATTCGAACTGCAAGGTAATATTTTGGTTATCTTCCTCAGAAATAAAACAGGGATGTCACTCATTTTGGAACCCCTCTCTTTACTTACGGCTCGGTGGAGAGCTGATCCCCTTGGGGGTGCAATGCGGCCGGGGCATTCTCCGGCGCCGGATCCTCTGGCGAAGATTTCTTCCCCCGTTTTGAGGCCATCCCCTCCGGGTCTTCAGAGGCAGTCCTTTTCTTTCCCTGCTTGGGGGAATTCTCGATTCCTCCCTTTCTGATAGCCTCCTTTGCAGAGGCAGTAGCGCCTTGGTTCCCCTCCTCACCTTCCGCCAAAGGCGCAATCTCCAGCATGCTGGTTAACACGGGATCCGGTGTGGCCTCAGGCAGGGGGGCGGACACCTGATAAGCTTTGCTTTCGCTGTCCACTCCTGTTCAAAGGATAGCTCTGTTAAGGGCAATTTTATGATAAAAATACGGATGGCGTGTCCAAATACGGGGCTACTTACTTGGGCATCCGGGCGATTGCAGCTCAGACCTGCGTCCTCGGACAAGTCCGGACACCTTGCTTGTGATCCGAAGAACAATTTGTACATCTCCACGGGCGTCGTGCCCATAAAGTGTTGGAGGACTCGCGGTCCCTCCGGATTAAATTCCCACAGGCGGAGAGGGCGACATTTGCAGGGCAGCATGCAGCGAATCAGCATAACTTGCGCCACTACGGTCAAGTCGATATCTCTTTCTAGGGGATCTCGAATGCAGCCCTGCAGCAAGGGCACGTCTTTGGACGGCCCCCAGATCAGCCCTTCATTGACCCATGACGCTAACCGTGGTGGGGGACCCGAGCGAAAAGCAGGTGGCACCACCCATGTGGTGCCCCTGGGGGCTGTGATGTAAAACCAGTCCTGTTGCCATAAGCCGAACTCCTCTTGAAAAGAGCCCTCGGGCCATGGAGCATCGGCCATCTTGCTTATGATAGCTCCTCCGCACTCAACGTGCTGCCCCTCGATCATCTTCGGTTCCACCTTGAAGGTTCTAAGCCACAATCCGAAGTGAGGAGTAATATGGAGGAAGGCCTCACACACAACAATGAACGATGAGATTTGGAGGATGGACTCCGGAGCTAACTCGTGAAATTCCAGCCCGTAATAAAACATAAGCCCCCTCACGAAGGGATTAATCGGGAAGCCTAGCCCCGAAGGAAGTGAGATGTGAACACCACACTCTCACCGGGCTGGGGAGTGGGAATGGCCTGCCTTTGAGCAGGCAGCCTATGTGAGATTTCGCCGGTTAGATACCTGGCATCTCTCAGCTTTCACACGTCTTCTTCCGTAATGGAGGAAGGCATCCACCGGCCTTGAAGGTCAGAGCCAGACATCATCGAATGTCCGAAGCGCCTAAAACTGGAGCTTTGGGTGTTGGAACTCGAGGCGAGGGGCGGATTCGATTGAATTGAAAAGAAAGGAGTCAAGCCTTGTCTCTTTATAAAGAGGTTGAATACCAAGAGCCCTCCCCGCAACCGTTTGGGACTCGCCTTCAATTAGGGAGTCATACCAAAGGCACAGTTGGGTTACCCATGCTCGTATTGATGAGAATCCCGGAATAAGGGGACACGATCTCTGCTTTGACAAGACGTGCCAAGGAAACCGCCTCGCTAAACGCGCTGAGGTGGAACTGTAAAACGATTCGAATAAAGGCTTGGCCGTGGCATGATGTCATGCTGCGGAATACGTCAGCAGATTAGATTTGTGCAGATATTATTCTCTCTACGGTGGTATGTGGAACTTATTTTGCAGAGCCGGACACTATCCTTGTGTTCAACATCTTCTATGAAATATTCGGAGGAGGAACCCGCCTTGCAATGCCGAAGACAATTTGCGCGCCGGACTCATCGTCATTGAAGCCTGGTTCAGGGGCTACTGAGGGAGTCCTGGATTAGGGGGTGTCCGGATGGCCGGACTATGACCTTTGGCCGAACTCCCGAACTATGAAGATACAAGATTGAAGACTTCGTCCCGTGTCCGGATAGGACCTTCCTTGGCGTGGAGGGCAAGCTTGGCGATATGATATGAAGATCTCCTCCCATTGAAACCGACTCTGTGTAACCCTAGCCCTCTCCGGTGTCTATATAAACCGGAGAGTTTTAGTCCGCAGGACGAACAACAATCATACCATAGGCTAGCTTCTAGGGTTTAGCCTCTCTGATCTCGTGGTAGATCAACTCTTGTACTAACCATATCATCAATATTAATCAAGCAGGAGTAGGGTTTTACCTCCATCGAGAGGGCCCGAACCTGGGTAAAAACATCGTGTCCCTTGTCTCCTATTACCATCCGCCTAGACGCACAGTTCAGGACCCCCTACCCGAGATCCGCCAGTTTTGACACCAACATTCATCTTCAATTTTTCTTTGAGACACTCGAGGCCTATTAAACGATTCATGAGATGATTTGCCAATGTGGCCAAGTAAGTTTTTCCATGAAGTACGCGTCAAAAACGTTATTCCATGAAGTACATATTGTTGCTTCCTTTTTATGTTAATACCATTGTTAATTAATTGCCGTAACAGATCTTGATTTTGCATTTCTATACATTTTTCTTATCTGCTACATGTGACCATTTGGAGAAGGTATACAAAATTATTGTTGCACTCATCTATTTTGTGACCTTTCATATAGATATTGTGTTTCTTTGTTCGCTTCACGCATTGGCAAAATGCACCATGTTGGCAACAAAGATAAATATATGTTGGGCTCTTGCTTATCCAACAACTGGTTGAAGAAGCTGAGATCAGAGTTGGATTTTAAGGATTTGTTCCCTATGAGTGCTATGGTTTAATGTTCACATCTTATCATTTCTTTAACTTCTATTGGTTTCGCAAATAAATTCAAGATTAGTTAATTTGTATCCATGCAGAGGGAATACTCCGCAAGCACTTCAGATGCAAATAACACAATTAACATTGTTGTAAAGGGAAACCATCCATCATTCGTCCGTGATACCTCATGACTAAGGAGAGGACTTTTTCCACTAATTTGTTGGACACATGCTTTGTGCAAATTTAGTGTTATGCCTATTTTGATTCTTTAGGGTGTGTCGTGCTTCACAGTCGAAACAAGTTTTAGTTAGTTTTACTATAAAAAATTGTTTCACTTGGTTTTGTTATATTATACTATCTCCATAAGATATATGATTGTTCTTACTAAGTACATTCCACATTTTCGTCAAATGTAGTTGCAACTTAAAGATGGTCATTTTGTGGTTGACGTATTTCAAAATTATTGGGTGGTTATTTGTGTCTATTACAAGTTTCTAGCTGGACATTAGTGGTGATGGCTATTCATATATGGAGTTCTAATGATTAGGACAGCTAAATATCATCAACATATATTCAACCGATTCCCGCAGCAACCCGCGGGGTTTCATCTAGTTATATTAAAGTCCCCACCGACTAGGATTGGCAGAGTTTCGTCTCCATAGATCCATACCAAGTCAGCTAAAAAATCTGGTTTAAGTTCAGGTTGTGCTGCCCCATATACAGCCACGAGAGACCACCGGAAACCATCCAATTTTGATCTCACCCGAAACTTGACCGCAAAAATCACCCCGAACCACGTTAAGCACCTCAAGTGTTTCACATTGAACCCCTAGTAAAATCCCACCGGATCTTCCTCTAGGAGGTAAGACGTGCCAATCACAATCAATTCCTATGGATAAAGTTCCAAGGAACTGTGAGGTAAAGTTATCTCGTCGTGTTTCCAATAACGCAATAAAATCTAATGGTTGGTCTATCATTGTCTCCGCCAAGAACCTTGGTTTAGCCAAGTCAGCTAGACCTCTGCTATTCCAAAAGATTACTTTCATAAGTCATCATGGAATTTTTTTCTTAAGCTTACCCCTAGCACTTCTACGAACCGCCGAAGTAGGATATATTTTCTGTTTCCAGGGACGCTTAGGCTTCTCCCCCTCATCCTTCAGGAATGTAGGATCGGCATAAGACGGGACAATACCCTCCATCATTAGAGGATCTACAGTGTTCATATTCTCCGACCCCTCCTCATCTTCGGCCTCCACACTAGGCAAGAGATGATTGCATATGTTTTCAAGAGCAACCATTCCTAAATTTTTCATGTCATTGTGATTCATAGGTTTAAGTGATGCAAGGTTCCGAATTATTTCAGAAGCCCGCTCTGCTTATAAATCTAAAAGATCATTAATAGATTTTGCTATCTCCTTTTCACTTGAACCCAAAGTTATTCCTAAGTCATTATCCTTATCAATAATTTCATGCTCGGTGAAATGCAAAATTGAACAACTCTTGTCAAAAGACGTACCTGTAGTTGCCTCGACATCATGAAGCATGGCCGCCCTCTTGGCGCGCGCTATCTGCAAGTCATCCGCATCTGGCTATCCCTAAATCCGGTCGCTGACACGCCTGCCAGTCGTGACCGAATCCGCGATCCCACCGAAGGAGACAAGCTCCTCCGTAGTCCTCTCCCGTGGTGTGTGCTCCACACTCCGACGCCCTTCCCTGGTTGCCGATGGAGAGGGGTAAGACGCGGTCGAGCGAGGATCGCCAGCCGAAGTGGTGGGAGAAGCAGACCATGGAGCCACCTGGTCGGCAGTCACATTCTCCCCCAAACCGTCAGTGTGGCATGGCAATGACGTCAGAGAGGGAGATTTGCGGGCCTCCTGCCCGCGCTCCTGACCGTGCTGTCTGGGACTGCCCCGCAGCGAGGGGACACGGCGGGCCTCCAACCTGAACCCCTCCCCTAGATGGGTAGGGACCGCCGCGGTTGGGCTGGGGATGCGGGCCTCCTGCCCCCTCCCCTCACAAACCAATGGTAGACCTCTACCTGGTGAAGGCGAACCAACAACAGGGGGCATCACTGGAGGTAACTCGAGCTCCTCCGGATCGTCCGCCTCAACTCGGTTACTCCATAACCGTCTAGGAGCAGACTGCGCTCCAAAAGAACCAAACCAGAGTGAGTTCATCAGTGTCGTGGAAGATGACACCTCCTTGGCAGGTGTATCCGCCTTACCTTGCGACTCTGGCCCCTTAGTCAGTTCCTGTGGTGTGCACTCAGGCCCCTTGTCCTGATTCCCGGGGGCACCATCACCCTTAGTCGTATCCATATCCTGAATCTCATCGCTCTCCTGAGGTATCGGAGTATCCTCAGTCTCAAGCTCTAGCACGTACGTGACCCCGACATGTGTACACGACCACATCCGATACAAACTCCAAACTGACAACACTAACAAGTAACCTCGCTGCTCCATGTGCACGAGTGAAAGGCATGTCAACCTATTCAGTCTTCCCGATGAGAGAACCCAAGCTCCAAGCAACCAAGAAGTGATTAATATATTTGCGTGGTGCCCCATAGAAATGAACCCAGACCTTCTATAAAGGTGTACCCCCGGGCTCCTTCTCCTTCCACTCATCAAAAGCCATGATAATATTTGTACTCTGTACTCTGCACATGCCAAACTTAAGGATATGCAACTGATCCTCCTTAATGAAAAAATCAACCTTGTAAGTCTTGGATGATTAATTAAAAAAGTTTCTAAAGATTACAACACTATTGATTGAGATTACAAAAAGTGTAGCAATAACACATGGTGGCAGTATCACGCCAATTGACATCCAACATGATTTTTTCTACATCAATTCTTACTTTTTTCTAACCGTAGGCAAAAGTTTTGCGTCATCGATTAATTAAGCAGAAAAGAATTGCCGAGATAATTAACAGAAAACCGTGCGGAAGCAAAATATTCTTATCAAGAGATATGAGTAGAAGGAGAAGTTTCTCTAAATTGTAGTCAAAATAATTATCAGGATAAAAATCCCTTATAAAATATACAATTGTTATAGTGATTGGCAACTTTAGGAGTAGTCAGTGTAAATGAATCATTAAAAAATCACGTGTGATTTAATTGTAAAAACATCAACATAGGAAATTCCCTCAAATGTACAATATCTCTATTAAAAAATCTTAATGTATACCTTCGTTGATTATATACAGTAGTAATCACTAGTCTATTTGCATTTTTCAGTTGGTAGTGATAAGGATCTAGAGGTCACTAGGTGAGGCCTTCACGTTTTCAGGTGCAGAGTGGTCACCTGCTACAATTTTGGAGCCTCGCTTTGCAAGGCCGTCCTCGTGCGATCACACTGAGTTGGGAGGCTGCTAAGGGCGTGTTTGGTTGCCCGCATGCAACCCAACCAGACCCGTGCGGGATATGCGCGACCTGTTTGGTTGACTGGGCTGCATGCAGTTTGAGGCCCGTAGAGACCTTAAAGCAGCCCGCAGCCTAGCCCGGCTAAAACTGTCGAATCGGTAGTTTCTCGCGAGCCTGGCTGGGCGCGGCCATGCGTGTGGGGCAGTTGCATGCCTCGCGCAATGCGGGAGATGGAGGGGACGTCTCATAACTCGCCCCCGACTTTCCTGTCACCAGCCAGTCGCACTGTTCCCACCGCTCCCTCTCTCACTCACCGCCCCTCCCTTTCCTCTCCTCCGATTGGTTCCGTCTCGCCCACCGCCGCGCTGCCCTCTGACCCTTGTCGACCAGCGCATCGCCAGCATCCAGGAGCGCTGGCTCGCCGGGCTCCAGAACTCCGGCTGGGACCTGGCGTCGGTGCTGCGAGCGCCGTCGCCCATCTGCTGCCGGCCACCACCAGTGTCGGTCAATGCGGTGCCGGGCTCTCCTGCTTCGGCACCGATTCCGAACCTCGTGGTCCTGGGCTCGGCGCCAACACCGTCGACGGAGCCGCCCCTTCTTGAGACCCCATTGGCCACGGGGGTTTTCTTGACCCCTGTCCAAGGGTTTTCTCCTGTCGGTGGGCCGTCCTTCTCGACCTCCAGTGTGGTGTTGAGCACGGGACCGATGCCGCAGGCTGTCGCCGGGGCCGACTCCTCCTCTGCTCCGCCACCTCTCTCCTTCCCACCGGGGTTTTCACCCCGGCCTCGGTTCGCCGTAGCTGTGCATGCTTCGGTGAGTCAAACCCCCTCAATGCTTGCTCGTATATGTAGATTAGGGGTTTATTTCTTAGGCATGTGCTATTAGTTAGTGGATTTGATAGGATTAGATAGGATTCTAGCAGATCCGATTGGATGTGATCCCAATCGAATCCAATCGGACTGATCTGTTCTTGTTTTGTACAGTGTGTGTGGTAGGATAATTTTCTTGTGCTACTGCTAGTGTGTCCTATGATCTGTGTTCATGCTAGTAGCTGTGTTCATGCTATAATCATGTTCATGTTGACTGATGAATGTTATACTGATGGCATGTCCATGTTGACTGATGAATGCTAGAATCGTGTTGACTGATGGCATGTTCATGTTCAAGCTAGGATCATGTTCATGTTTCATGTTGCTAACATACATGTTCAAGCTAGGGTTTGTGTTGAATGTTATACGTGCATGTAGTAGGACCATTTTAGGATGGTGCCAAATCTGCATGGCTACACATGGGTGCTATTGGCACTTGCTGTTGCTATTTTTAGACGTTTCCATGTTTAGGATAGTGGAGTGATGAGTGCCAGTTGCAGCAAAGCAGATGCCACTGATTAGTGGACTTTCCCAACAGCAAGTCAACTGATCAGTGCCATTGATGAGTGGCATTTGCCCAACAACAAGTGTCATTAATAAGTAGGCAAATGCCACTTATCAATGGCACTTGCTGTTGGGCAAAATGCCACTTATCAATGGCACTTGCTACTGGGCAAGTCCACTGATCAGTGCCACTGATCAATGCCATTTGCCTAACAACAAGTGACATTGATAAGTGGCATTTGCTCAAAGAGATTATGCACTGATCAATGACATTTGCTCTTGGGAAAATGTCTCTGACCGGTGCCGTTTTGCAAAGAGTTTGTGCACTAATACTCGTGATCTTACTTGACAAGATATTGAAGACTGACTGGGATGTGGCGGGAGGAGGATCTCAGGTAGTGGCCGGAGCTGAGCGTGCCGAGGATTTCATCCCCACGAATAGGTGGCTTAGGACAGTGGACCTGCCTGGAAGGATCCCCTTCATGAGCGTGCTTCGTTCAAGGGGACGATCTCCGAGGCAGGGCCACGAGGAGGGGGCCAGGGAGCCGCTGCGCTTCTATCAGCAGATCAAGGACAACGAGGACCTCTCCATGCTCGTCATCCCTCGCAAGTTCGTGGAGGTGATGAACACCTGGCTGGTTATCAAGCGGCTGATACGTCTCCAACGTATCTACTTTTCCAAACACTTTTGCCCTTATTTTGGACTCTAACTTGCATGATTTGAATGAAACTAACCCGGACTGACGCTGTTTTCAGCAGAATTACTATGATGTTGTTTCATGTGTAGAAAACAAAAGTTATCGGAATGACCTGAAAATCCTCGGAGACAAGTTTCAGAAAATATAAAAAATACTGGTGAAAGAATCAAGACCAGGGGGCCCACACCCTGTCCACGAGGGTGGGGGGTGCCCACCCATCTAGGCGCGCCCCTGTCTCGTGGGCCCCCTGCAGCTCCGCCAACCTCAACTCCAACTCCATATATTCCGTCTCGCGGAGAAAAAATCAGAGAGAAAGTTTCAATGCGTTTTACGATACGAAGGCGCCGCCAAGCCCTAATCACTCTCGGGAAGGCTGATCTGGAGTCCGTTCGGGGCTCCGGAGAGGGGGATTCGTCACCATCGTCATCATCAACCATCCTCCATCACCAATTTCATGATGCTCACCGCCGTGCGATAGGCTTGCTGGACAGTGATGGGTTGGATGAGATTTACCATGTAATAAAGTTAGTTTTGTTAGGGTTTGATCCCTAGTATCCACTATGTTCTGGGATTGATGTTGCTATGACTTTGCTATGCTTAATGCTTGTCACTAGGGCCCGACTGCCATGATTTCAGATCTGAACCTATTATGTTTTCATGAATATATGTGTGTTCTTGATCCTATCTTGCAAGTCTATAGTCACCTATTATGTGTTATGTTTGGACAACCCCGAAGTGACAATAATCGGGATACTTCTTGGTGATGACCATAGTTTGAGGAGTTCATGTATTCACTATGTGTTAATGCTTTGGTCCGGTTCTCTATTAAAAGGAGGCCTTAATATCCCATATTTTCCACTAGGACCCCGCTGCCACGGGAGGGTAGGACAAAAGATGTCATGCAAGTTCTTTTCCATAAGCACGTATGACTATATTCGGAATACATGCCTACATTACATTGATGAATTGGAGCTAGTTCTGTGTCACCCTATGTTATAGCTATTACATGAGGAATCGCATCCGACATAATTATCCATCACTCATCCATTGCCTACGAGCTTTTCACATCTTGTGCTTCGCTTATTTACTTTTCCGTTGCTACTGTTACAATCACTACAAAACCCAAAAATATTACTTTTTGCTATCTTTATCTTTACCACTGTTACCATTACTATCATATTACTTTGCTACTAAATACCTTGCTGCAGATACTAAGTTATCCAGGTGTGGTTGAATTGACAACTCAACTGCTAATACTCAAGAATATTCTTTGGCTCCCCTTGTGTCGAATCAATAAATTTGGGTTGAATACTCTACCCTCGAAAGCTATTGCGATCCTCTACACTTGTGGGTCATCAAGACTAATTTCTGGCGCCATTGCCGGGGAGCATAGCTCTATTCTCTGAGTCACTTGGGATTTAAATCTGTTGATCACCATGAAGAACTTGAAAGACACAAAAACTAAAATCTATCCCTCAACTACAAGGGAAGGTAAGGAACTGCCATCTAGCTCTACACTAGATTCTCCTTCTGTTATGAATAAGCTTGCGACACCTAAACCTGCTACTACTATGAATTCTGATATGTCACATGTTATTGGTGATGCCAATTTTGCTATGCATGATACTTATGATGAAACTACTTCTATGCGTGATAATACTTTGCCATTAGGTGAATTTCTTAATGAACAACTTGCTAGGGCTAGAGAGAATGAAATTATTGAAGATGCTATTATTGATGATAGTGATGATGAAAGTTCTCCGAATGATTATAAATTGCCTGTTGTTCCTGAGGGTTATGTTATGGATGAAGAAACTACTAGAGATTTTCTTGCTTGCAATGATAGATCAGATCTTAAGAAATTGTTAGCTAAGCTGAAACAGAAGACTGTAAATGCTAAAATGAAACATGACCCTGCTTTTGCCACTTTACCTATCTTTGTTACTGATAAGGAATATGAATTCTCTGTTGATCCTGAGATTATTACTTTAGTTGAATCTGATCCTTTCTATGGCACTGAATCTGAAACTGTTGTGGCACATCTTACCAAGTTAAATGATATAGCCACTCTGTTTACTAATGATGAGACGTCTCGCTATTATTACATACTTAAGATATTTCCGTTCTCATTAGAGGGTGATGCTAAGACTTGGTTTAATTCTCTTGATCCTGGTTGTGTGCGTAGTCCCCAGGATATGATTTATTACTTCTCTGCTAAGTATTTTCCTGCTCATAAGAAACAAGCTGCCTTGAGGGAAATATATAATTTTGTGCAAATCAAAGAAGAGAGTCTCCCACAAGCTTGGGGGAGGCTTCTCCAATTACTTAATGCTTTGCCTGATCATCCACTTAAGAAAAATGAAATACTTGATATCTTCTATAATGGAATAACTGATGCTTCCAAGGACCACTTGGATAGTTGTGCTGGTTGTGTTTTCAGGGAAAGAACAGTCGATGAAGCTAAATTATTATTGAACAATATGTTGACTAATGATAATAATTGGACTCTTCCTGAGCCAATTCCTGAGCCAATTCTTGAGGCAATTCCTAAACTAATTGAGCCAACTCCTGAGTCTATACCTAAACCTACTCCGAAGAAGAGAGGTGTTCTATTTCTCAATCCTGAAGATATGCAAGAGGCAAAGAAATCAATGAAATATAAAGGTATTAAAGCTGAAGATGTTAAGAATTTACCACCTATTGAACAAATATGGTCTTAATATACCGCCTGTTGAAGAATTACATCATCTTGATATCCCAACACAGGTAGTGAAGGTAAATTCTCTCTATAGATATGATAAAGATGAAATCCCATCTACTAAATTTCATAGTCCATGCTTACATGAATTTGATGAGTTCATGAATATACAAGCAAATTTCAATGATTATGTTGGTAGACAATTGAAGAATAATGCTTATATGATAGTACGCTTGAATGATTATATAGCTAGAGTCAAAGGTGAACTTAAACTCACTAGTAAACATGCTTCTATGGTTGCTACTCAAGCTAAACAAGTACTTAAAGCTCAGAATGAATTGCTAGTTGAATTAAATAATAAAAATGACTTTGTTGTTAGAGTGGCTACTAGAACTGGTAAAATGACTCAGGAACCTTTGTATCCTGGAGGCCACCCTAAGAGAATTGAACAAGATTCTCATAATAATAATCTAGATTCTCCTAGTTCTTCTAAGAAGAAGAAAAAGAAAAATGATAGGACTTTGCATGCTTCTAGTGAACCCAATGTAGAAACACCTGAGAATCCTAATAATACTTCTATATCTGATGCTGAAACACAATCCGGAGATGAACATGAACCTGATGATTGCTAATAATGATGTTCATGTAGATGCTCAACCTAGTAATAATAATGATATAGAAATTGAACCTGCTATTGGTCTTGATAACCCACAATCAAGAAACCAACGTTATGATAAGAAAGATTTTGTTCCTAGGAAGCATGGTAGAGAAAGAGAACCATGGGTTCAGAAACCCATGCCCTTTCCTCCTAAACCATCCAAGACAAAGGATGATGAAGACTTTGAGCGTTTTGCTGAAATGATTAGACCTATTTTCTTATGTATGCGCTTAACTGATATGCTTAAATTAAATCCTTATGCTGAGTATATGAAAGATATCATCACTAATAAGAGGAAAATACCTGAAGCTGAGATTTCCACCATGCTTGCCTGTTGGGGAACGTTGCAGAAAATTAAAATTTTTCCTACGGTTTCACCAAGATCCATCTATGAGTTCATCTAAGCAACGAGTCAAGGGGAAGAGTTTGCATCTACATACCACTTGTATATCGAGTGCGGAAGCGTTCAAGGGGATGGTGATGATGGAGTCGTACTCGACGTGATTCGGATCACCGATGACCAAGTGCTGAACGGACAGCACCTCCGCGTTCAACACACATACGGGACGGACGACGTCTCCTCCGTCTTGATCCAGCAAGGAGGAAGGAGAGGTTGAGGAAGGCAGCTCCAACGGCAGCACGACGGCGTGGTGTAGTTGGTGCAGCAGTACTCCGACAGAGCTTCGCCAAGCACGTATGGAGGAGGAGAGGTGTTGGGGAGGGGAGGGGCTGCGCTTTAAGTTGTGTCTAGCAGCCCTCCCCTCACCCCTCTATATATAGGAGGAGAGGGGCAAGGGGGGCGGCCCTCTAGGGGAAACCCTAGAGGGGGCGGCGGCCAAAGGGTGGGGGGCTTGCCCCCCAAGCAAGGGGGGTGTGCCCCCTTTAGGGTTCCCCCCCCCCCAACCCTAGGCGCATGGGCCCAGGGGGGGGCACCAAGCCCACTAGGGGCTGGCTGCTATCCCTACGCAGCCCAAGTGGCCCCCCGGGAGGGGTGGTCCCTCCCGGTGGACCCCCGGAACCTCTCCGGTGGTCCCGGTACAATACCGGTATGACCCCGAAACTTTCCGGTGTCCGTTTAACAACTTCCCATATATAAAACTTTACCTCCGGACCATTCCGGAACTCCTCGTGATGTCCGAGATCTCATCCGGGACTCCGAACAACATTCGGTGAACACATACTTGTCTTCCTGATAACCCTAGCGTCACCGAACCTTAAGTGTCTGGACCCTACGGGTTCGGGAGACATGCAGACATGACCGAGACTCTCCGGTCAATAACCAACAGCGGGATCTGGATACCCATGTTGGCTCCCACATGCTCCTCGATGATGTCATCGGATGAACCACGATGTTGAGGATTCGATCAAACCCCGTATACAATTCCCTTTGTCAATCGGTACGTTACTTGCCCGAGACCCGATCGTCAGTATCCCAATACCTTGTTCAGTCTCGTTACCGGAAAGTCACTTTACTCGTACCGTAATGCATGATCCTGTGATCAACCACTTGGTCACTTTGAGCTCATTATGATGATGCATTACCGAGTGGGCCCAGAGATACCTCTCCGTCATACGGAGTGACAAATCCCAGTCTCGATCCGTGTCAACCCAACAGACACTTTCGGAGATACCTGTAGTGTACCTTTATAATCACCCAGTTATGTTGTGACGTCTGATACACCCAAAGCACTCCTACGGTATCCGGGAGTTACACGATCTCATGGTCGAAGGAAGAGATACTTGACATTGGAAAAGCTCTAGCAAACGAACTAACCGACCTTTGTGCTATGCTTAGGATTGGGTCTTGTCCATCACATCATTCTCCTAATGATGTGATCCCGTTATCAACGACATCCAATGTCCATAGCCAGGAAACCATGACTATCTGTTGATCACAACGAGCTAGTCAACTAGAGGCTCACTAGGGACATATTGTGGTCTATGTATTCACACGTGTATTACGATTTCCGGATAATACAGTTATAGCATGAATAAAAGACTATTATCATGAACAAAGAAATATAATAATAATACTTTTATTATTGCCTCTAGGGCATATTTCCAACAGTCTCCCACTTGCACTAGAGTCAATAATCTAGTTACATTGTGATGAATCGAACACCCATAGAGTTCTGGTGTTGATCATGTTTCGCTCGTGAGAGAGGTTTAGTCAACGGATCTGCGACATTCAGATCCGTATGTACTTTGCAAATTTCTATGTCTCCATCTTGAACATTTTCACGGATGGAGTTGAAACGACGCTTGATGTGCCTGGTCTTCCTGTGAAATCTGGGCTCCTTTGCAAGGGCAATAGCTCCAGTATTGTCACAGAAAAGTTTGATCGGCCCCGACGCATTGGGTATGACTCCTAGGTCGGTGATGAACTCCTTCACCCAAATAGCTTCATGCGCTGCCTCCGAGGCTGCCATGTACTCTGCTTCACATGTAGATCCCGCCACGACGCTCTGCTTGCAGCTGCACCAGCTTACTGCTCCACCATTCAACATATACACGTATCCGGTTTGTGACTTAGAGTCATCCAGATCTGTGTCGAAGCTAGCGTCGACGTAACCCTTTACGATGAGCTCTTCGTCACCTCCATAAACGAGAAACATGTCCTTTGTCCTTTTCAGGTACTTCAGGATATTCTTGACCGCTGTCCAGTGTTCCTTGCCGGGATTACTTTGGTACCTTCCTACCAAACTTACGGCAAGGTTTACATCAGGTCTGGTACACAGCATGGCATACATAATAGATCCTATGGCTGAAGCATAGGGGATGACACTCATCTCTTCTATATCTTTTGCCGTGGTCGGGCATTGAGCCGAGCTCAATCTCACACCTTGCAATACAGGCAAGAACCCTTTCTTGGATTGATCCATTTTGAACTTCTTCAAAATCTTATCAAGGTATGTGCTTTGTGAAAGACCTATGAGGCGTCTCGATCTATTTCTATAGATCTTGATGCCTAATATATAAGCAGCTTCTCCAAGGTCCTTCATTGAAAAACACTTATTCAAGTAGGCATTAATGCTGTCCAAGAATTCTATATCATTTCCCATCAGGAGTATGTCATCTACATATAATATGAGAAATGCTATAGAGCTCCCACTCACTTTCTTGTAAACGCAGGCTTCTCCATAAGTCTGCATAAACCCAAACGCATTGATCATCTCATCAAAGCGAATGTTCCAACTCCAAGATGCTTGCACCAGCCCATAAATGGATCGCTAGAGCTTCCATACTTTGTTAGCGTTCTTAGGATCGACAAAACCTTCCGACTGCATCATATACAGTTCTTCCTTAAGATAACCGTTAAGGAATGCCGTTTTGACGTCCATCTGCCATATCTCATAATCATAGTATGCGGCAATTTCTAACAGGATTCAGACGGACTTAAGCTTCGCTACGGGAGAGAAAGTCTCATCGTAGTCAATCCGTTGAACTTGCCGATAACCCTTAGCGACAAGTCGAGCTTTATAGATGGTGACATTACCATCCGCGTCCGTCTTCTTCTTAAAGATCCATTTGTTTTCTATCGCTCGCCGATCATTGGGCAAGTCAGTCAAAGTCCATACTTTGTTTTCATACATGGATTCTATCTCGGATTTCATGGCTCCAAGCCATTTGTTGGAATCTGGGCCCGCCATCCCTTCTTCATAGTTCGAAGGTTCATCATTGTCTAACAACATGATTTCCAGGACAGGGTTGCCGTACCAATCTGGTGCGGAACGTGTCCTTGTGGACCTACGAAGTTCAGTAGCAACTTGATCCGAAGTACCTTGATCATCATCATTATTTTCCTCTTCAGTTGGTGTAGGCATCACAAGAACATCTTCCTAAGCTGCACTACTGTCCTGCTCAAGAGGTAGTACTTCATCGAGTTCTACTTTCCTCCCACTTACTTCTTTCGAGAGAAACTCTTTTTCCAGAAAGGATCCGTTCTTAGCGACAAAGATCTTGCCCTCGGATCTTAAGTAGAAGGTATACCCAATGGTTTCCTTAGGGTATCCTATGAAGACGCTTTTTTCCGACTTGGGTTCGAGCTTCTCAGGTTGAAGTTTCTTGACATAAGCATCGCATCCCCAAACTTTCAGAAACGACAGCTTAGGTTTCTTCCCAAACCATAATTCATACGGTGTCGTCTCAACGGATTTAGACGGTGCCCTATTTAAAGTGAATGTAGCTGTCTCTAGAGCGTATCCCCAAAATGATAGCGGTAAATCGGTAAGAGACATCATAGACCGGACCATATCCAATAGAGTGGGATTACGACGTTCGGACACACCGTTACGCTGAGGTGTTCCAGGCGGCGTGAGTTGTGAAACGATTCCACATTTTCTTAAGTGTGTACCAAATTCGTGACTTAAGTATTCTCCTCCATGATCTGATCGTAAGAATTTTATCTTTCGGTCACGTTGATTCTCTACTTCATTCTGAAATTCCTTGAACTTTTCAAAGGTCTCAGACTTGTGTTTCATCAAGTAGACATACCCATATCTACTCAAGTCATCTGTGAGAGTGAGAACATAATGATATCCTCCGCGAGCCTCAACACTCATTGGACCGCACACATCGGTATGTATGATTTCCAACAAGTCGGTTGCTCGCTCCATTGTTCCGGAGAACGGAGTCTTGGTCATCTTGCCCATGAGGCATGGTTCGCATGTGTCAAATGATTCGTAATCAAGAGACTCTAAAAGTCCATCAGCATGGAGCTTCTTCATGCGCTTGACACCAATGTGACCAAGGCGGCAGTGCCACAAGTATGTGGGACTATCGTTATCAACTTTACATATTTTGGTATTCACGCTATGAATATGTGTAACACTACGTTCGAGATTCATTAAGAATAAACCATTGACCATCGGAGCATGACCATAGAACATATCTCTCATATAAATAGAACAACCATTATTCTCGGACTTAAATGAATAGCCATCTCGTATTAAACGAGATCCAGATACAATGTTCATGCTCAAACTTGGCACCAAATAACAATTATTAAGGTTCAAAACTAATCCCGTAGGTAAATGTAGAGGTAGCGTGCCGACGGCGATCACATCGACTCTGGAACCATTCCCGACGCGCATCGTCTCCTCGTCCTTTGCCAGTCTCCGCTTATTTCGCAGCTCCTGCTGTGAGTTACAAATATGAGCAACGGCACCGGTATCAAATGAAGGAAATATGCCCTAGAGGCAATAATAAAGTTATTATTTATTTCCTTATAATCATGATAAATGTTTATTATTCATGCTAGAATTGTATTTACCGGAAACATAATACATGTGTGAATACATAGACAAACAAAGTGTCACTAGTATGCCTCTACTTGACTAGCTCGTTAATCAAAGATGGTTATGTTTCCTAACCATGAACAATGAGTTGTTATTTGATTAACGAGGTCACATCATTAGTAGAATGATCTGATTGACATGACCCATTCCATTAGCTTAGCACCCGATCGTTTAGTATGTTGCTATTGTTTTCTTCATGACTTATACATGTTCCTATGACTATGAGATTATGCAACTCCCGTTTACCGGAGGAACACTTTGGGTACTACCAAACGTCACAACGTAACTGGGTGATTATAAAGGAGTACTACAGGTGTCTCCAATGGTCGATGTTGGGTTGGCGTATTTCGAGATTAGGATTTGTCACTCCGATTGTCGGAGAGGTATCTCTGGGCCCTCTCGGTAATACACATCACATAAGCCTTGCAAGCATTACAACTAATATGTTAGTTGCGAGATGATGTATTATGGAACGAGTAAAGAGACTTGCCGGTAACGAGATTGAACTAGGTATTGGATACCGACGATCGAATCTCGGGCAAGTAACATACCGATAACAAAGGGAACAACGTATGTTGTTATGCGGTCTGACCGATAAAGATCTTCATAGAATATGTAGGAGCCAATATGGGCATCCAGGTCCCGCTATTGGTTATTGACCGGAGACGTGTCTCGGTCATGTCTACATTGTTCTCGAACCCGTAGGGTCCGCACGCTTAAGGTTACGATGACAGTTATATTATGAGTTTACATGTTTTGATGTACCGAAGGAGTTCGGAGTCCCGGATGAGATCGGGGACATGACGAGGAGTCTCGAAATGGTCGAGACGTAAAGATTCATATATTGGATGATATGGTTAGGCCAAGGGGTCAAGCCCATGAGGCTTTAGGTCGGTGCAAAAGGAGTTTTGCGGAGGCCAGGGGGCCAAACGCCGGAGACCCTGGCGTCTGGCCCTGGGCCAGACGCCGAGGCCCATGGCGTCTGGGCCAGACGCCAAGGATTGTGGCGTTTGGTCCTGGAGTCCGAGTGGGACTCTTGCCTTTCGGGCAAAACCGACTTTGAGGAGGCTTTTGCTCCAAGTTTCGACCCCGGGGCTCAACATATAAATAGAGGGGCAGGGCTAGCACCAAAGTGACAACAAGTTGATCCACGTGATCTATTCCTTAGCCGTGTGCGGCGCCCCAGCCACCATATTCCTCGATAATACTATAGCGGAGTTTAGGCGAAGCCCTGCTGCTGTAGTTCATCAAGATCGTCACCACGCCGTCGTGCTGACGGAACTCTTCCCCGACACTTTGCTGGATCGGAGTCCGGGGATCGTCATCGAGCTGAACGTGTGCTCGAACTCGGAGGTGCCGTAGTTTCGGTGCTTGATCGGTTGGATCAGGAAGACGTACGACTACTTCCTCTACGTTGCGTCAACGCTTCCGCAGTCGGTCTGCGTGGGTACGTAGACAACACTCTCTCCTCTCGTTGCTATGCATCACATGATCTTGCGTGTGCGTAGGAAATTTTTTGAAATTACTACGAAACCCAACAGTGGCATCCGAGCTAGGTTATTTATGTTGATGTTATATGCACGAGTAGAACACAAGTGAGTTGTGGACGATACAAGTCATACTGCCTACCAGCATGTCATACTTTGGTTCGGCGGTATTGTTGGACGAGACGACCCGGACCAACCTTACGCGTACGCTTACGCGAGACCGGTTCCCTCGACGTGCTTTGCACAGAGATGGCTTGCGGGCGACTGCCTCTCCAACTTTAGTTGAACCAAGTATGGCTACGCCCGGTCCTTGCGAAGGTTAAAACGGAGTCTATTTGACAAACTATCGTTGTGGTTTTGATGCGTAGGTGAGATTGGTTCTTACTTAAGCCCGTAGCAGCCACGTAAAACATGCAACAACAAAGTAGATGACGTCTAACTTGTTTTTGCAGGGCATGTTGTGATGTGATATGGTCAAGGCGTGATGCTGAATTTTATTGTATGAGATGATCATGTTTTGTAACCGAGTTATCGGCAACTGGCAGGAGCCATATGGTTGTCGCTTTATTGTATGCAATGCAATCGCGATGTAATGCTTTACTTTATTACTAAACGGTAGTGATAGTCGTGAAAGCATAAGATTGGCGAGACGACAACGATGCTACGATGGAGATCAAGGTGTCGCGCCGGTGACGATGGTGATCATGACGGTGCTTCAGAGATGGAGATCACAAGCACAAGATGATGATGGCCATATCATATCACTTATATTGATTGCATGTGATGTTTATCTTTTTATGCATCTTATCTTGCTTTGATTGACGGTAGCATTATAAGATGATCTCTCACTAAATTATCAAGAAGTGTTCTCCCTGAGTATGCACCGTTGCGAAAGTTCTTCGTGCTGAGACACCACGTGATGATCGGGTGTGATAGGCTCTACGTTCAAATACAACGGGTGCAAAACAGTTGCACACGCGGAATACTCAGGTTATACTTGACGAGCCTAGCATATACAGATATGGCCTTGGAACACGGAGACCGAAAGGTCGAGCGTGAATCATATAGTAGATATGATCAACATAGTGATGTTCACCATTGAAACTACTCCATCTCACGTGATGATCGGACATGGTTTAGTTGATTTGGATCACGTGATCACTTAGAGGATTAGAGGGATGTCTGTCTAAGTGGGAGTTCTTAAGTAATATGATTAATTGAACTTAAATTTATCATGAACTTAGTCCTGGTAGTATTTTGCAAATTATAGATCAATAGCTCGCGTTGTTGCTTCCCTGTGTTTATTTTGATATGTTCCTAGAGAAAATTGTGTTGAAAGATGTTAGTAGCAATGATGCGGATTGGATCCGTGATCTGAGGATTATCCTCATTGCTGCACAGAAGAATTATGTCCTTGATGCACCGCTAGGTGACAGACCTATTGCAGGAGCAGATGCAAACGTTATGAACATTTAGCTAGCTCAATATGATGACTACTTGATAGTTTAAGTGCACCATGCTTAACGGCTTAGAATCGGGATTTCAAAGACATTTTGAACGTCATGGACCATATGAGATGTTCCAGGAGTTGAAGTTAATATTTCAAGCAAATACCCGAGTTGTGAGATATAAAGTCTCCAACAAGTTCTATAGCTAAAAGATGGAGGAGAATCGCTCAACTAGTGAGCATGTGCTCAGATTGTCTGGGTACTACAATCGCTTGAATCAAGTGGGAGTTAATCTTCCAGATAAGATAGTGATTGACAGAATTCTCTAGTCACCATCACCAAGTTAGTAGAACTTCGTGATGAACTATAATATGCAAGGGATAACGGAAACAACTCCCAAGCTCTTCGTGATGATGAAATCAATGAAGGTAGAAATCAAGAAAAACATCAAGTGTTGATGGTTGATAAGACCACTAGTTTCAAGAAAAGGGCAAAGGGAAGAAGGGGAACTTCAAGAAGAACGGCAAGCAAGTTGCTGCTCAAGTGAAGAAGCCCAAGTCTGGTCCTAAGCCTGAGACTAAGTGCTTCTACTGCAAAGGGACTGGTCACCGGAAACGGAATCACCCCAAGTGATTGGCGGATAAGAAGGATGGCAAAGTGAACATAAGTATATTTGATATACATGTTATTGATGTGTACTTTACTAGTGTTTATAGCAAATCCTAAGTATTTGATACTAGTTCAGTTGCTAAGATTAGTAACTCGAAACGGGAGTTGCAGAATAAACAGAGACTAGTTAAGGGTGAAGTGACGATGTGTGTTGGAAGTGGTTCCAAGATTGATATGATCATCATCGCACACTCCCTATAATTTCGGGATTAGTGTTGAAACTAAATAAGTGTTATTTCGTGTTTGCGTTGAGCATGAATATGATTTGATCATGTTTATTGTAATACGGTTATTCATTTAAGTAAAAGAATAAATTGTTGTTCTATTTACATGAATAAAACTTTATATGGTTACACACCCAATGAAAATAGTTCATTGGATCTCGATCTTAGTGATACACATATTCATAATATTGAAACCAAAAGATGTAAAGTTAATAATGATAGTGCAACTTATTTATGGCACTGCCGTTTAGGTCATATTGGTGTAAAGCGCATGAAGAAACTCCATGCTGATGGGATTTTGGAATCACTTGATTATGAATCACTTGATGCTTGCGAACCATGCCTTATGGGCAAGATGACTAAAACGCCGTTCTCCGGAACAATGAAGCAAGCAACAGATTTGTTGGAAATCATACATACCGATGTATGTGGTCCGATGAAAGGCTTACAGTAGGTATCATTATTTTCTGACCTTCACAAGATGATTTGAGCAGATATGGGGATATCTACTTGATGAAACATAAGTCTGAAATAATTGAAAGGTTCAAAGAATTTCAGAGTGAAGTGGAAAAATCATCGTAACAAGAAAAATAAAGTTTCTGCGATCTGATCACGGAGACGAATATTTGAGTTACGAGTTTGGTCTTCAATTAAAACAATGTGGAATAGTTTCATAGCTCACGCCACCTGGAACACCACAATGTTATGGTGTGTCCGAACGTCGTAACCGCGCTTTATTGGATATGGTGCGATCTATGATGTCTCTTATTGATTTACCATTGTTGTTTTGGGGTTATGCATTAGAGACAGCTGCATTCACGTTAAAAGGGCACCATCTAAATCCGTTGAGACGACACTATATGAACTGTGGTTTAGCAAGAAACCCAAGTTGTCGTTTCTTAAAGTTTGGGGCTGCGATGCTTATGTGGAAAAGTTTCATCCTGATAAGCTCGAACCCAAATCGGAGAAGTGCGTCTTCATAGAATACCCAAAGGAAATTGTTGGGTACACCTTCTATCACAGATCTGGAGGCAAGATATTCGTTGCTAAAAATGGATCCTTTCTGGAGAAGGAGTTTCTCTCGAAAGAAGTGAGTGGGAGGAAAGTAGAACTTGATGAGGTAACTGTACCTGCTCCCTTATTGGAAAGTAGTTCATCACAGAAATCAGTTCCTGTGACAAATACACCAATTAGTGAGGAAGCTAATGATATTGATCATAAAACTTCAGATCAGGTTACTACAGAACCTCGTAGGTCTTCCAGAGTAAGATCTGCACCAGAGTGGTGTAGTAATCATGTTCTGGAAGTCATGTTACTAGACCATGATGAACCTACGAACTATGAGGAAGCGATGATGAGCCCAGATTCCGCGAGATGGCTTGAGGCCATAAAATCTGAGATATGATCCATGTATGACAACAAAGTATGGACTTTGATTGACTTGCTCGATGATCAGCAAAGCCATGTTAAATAAATGGATCTTCAAGAGGAAGACGGACACTGATAGTAGTGTTACTATCTACCAAGCTCGACTTGTTGCAAAAGTTTTTCAACAAGATCAAGGTGTTGAATACGATGAGGTTTTCTCACTCGTATCGATGCTTAAGTCTATCTGAATCATGTTAGCAATTGCCACATTTTATGAAATCTGGCAAATGGATGTCAAAACTACATTCCTTAATGGATTTATTAAAGAAGAGTTGTATATGATGCAACCAGAAGGTTTTGTCAATCCTAAAGGTGCTAACAAAATGTGCAAGCTCCAGCGATCCATCTATGGACTGGTGCAAGCATCTCAGAGTTGGAATATACGCTTTGATAAGTTGATCAAAGCATATAGTTTTATATGGACTTACGATGAAGCCTGTATTTACAATAAAGTGAGTGGGAGCACTACAGCCTTTCTGATTAGTATATGTGAGTGACATATTGTTGATCAGAAATGATGTAGAATTTTTTCTGCAAAGCATAAAGGAGTGTTTTAAAGGAGTTCTTTAAAAAGAAAAGACCTCAGTAAAAAGCTACTTATATATTGAGCATCAAGATCTATTGAGATAGATCAAGACGCTTGATAAGATTTTCAATGAGTACATACCTTGGCAAGATTTTGAAATAGTTCAAAATGGAACAGTTAAAGAAAGAGTTCTTGCCTGTGTTGCAAAGGTATGAAATTGAGTAAGACTCAAATCCCGACCACAGCAGAAAATAGAAAGAGAATGAAAAGTCATTCCCTATGCCTCAGTCATAGGTTCTATAAAGTATGCTATGCTTTGTACCAGACCTATTGTATACCTTGCTCTGTATTTGGCAAGGGAGTACAATAGTGATCTAGGAGTAGATCACTGGACATTGGTCAAGAATATCCTTAGTAAGGACTAAGGAGATGTTTCTTGATTATGGAGGTGATAAAAGAGTTTGTTGTAAAAGTTACATCAGTGCAAACTTTTACACTAATCCAGATGACTCTAAGACTCAATCTGGATACATATTGAAAGTGGGAGCGATTAGCTAGAGTAGCTCCGTACAGAGCATTGTAGACATAGAATATTTGCAAAATACATACGGCTCTGAATGTGACAGACCCGTTGACTAAGCTTCTCTCACGAGCAAAACATGATCACACCTTAGTACTCTTTGGATGTTAATCACATAGAGATGTGAACTAGATTATTGACTCTAGTAAACCATTTGGGTGTTGGTCACATGATGATGTAAACTATGGGTGTTAATCATATACAGATATGAATATTGGTGTTAAATCACATGACGATGTGAACTAGATTATTGACTCTAGTGCAAGTGGGAGACTGAAGGAAATATGCCCTATAGGCAATAATAAAGTTATTATTTATTTCCTTATAATCATGATAAATGTTTATTATTCATGCTAGAATTGTATTTACCGGAAACATAATACATGTGTGAATACATAGACAAACAAAGTGTCACTAGTATGCCTCTACTTGACTAGCTCGTTAATCAAAGATGGTTATGTTTCCTAACCATGAACAATGAGTTGTTATTTGATTAACGAGGTCACATCATTAGTAGAATGATCTGATTGACATGACCCATTCCATTAGCTTAGCACCCGATCGTTTAGTATGTTGCTATTGCTTCTTCATGACTTATACATGTTCCTATGACTATGAGATTATGCAACTCCCGTTTACCGGAGGAACACTTTGGGTACTACCAAACGTCACAACGTAACTGGGTGATTATAAAGGAGTACTACAGGTGTCTCCAATGGTCGATGTTGGGTTGGCGTATTTCGAGATTAGGATTTGTCACTCCGATTGTCGGAGAGGTATCTCTGGGCCCTCTCGGTAATACACATCACATAAGCCTTGCAAGCATTAAAACTAATATGTTAGTTGCGAGATGATGTATTACGGAACGAGTAAAGAGACTTGCCGGTAACGAGATTGAACTAGGTATTGGATACCGACGATCGAATCTCGGGCAAGTAACATACCGATGACAAAGGGAACAACGTATGTTGTTATGCGGTCTGACCGATAAAGATCTTCATAGAATATGTAGGAGCCAATATGGGCATCCAGGTCCCGCTATTGGTTATTGACCGGAGACGTGTCTCGGTCATGTCTACATTGTTCTCGAACCCGTAGGGTCCGCACGCTTAAGGTTACGATGACAGTTATATTATGAGTTTACATGTTTTGATGTACCGAAGGAGTTCGGAGTCCCGGATGAGATCGGGGACATGACGAGGAGTCTCGAAATGGTCGAGACGTAAAGATTCATATATTGGATGATATGGTTAGGCCAAGGGGTCAAGCCCATGAGGCTTTAGGTCGGTGCAAAAGGAGTTTTGCGGAGGCCAGGGGGCCAAACGCCGGAGACCCTGGCGTCTGGCCCTGGGCCAGACGCCGAGGCCCATGGCGTCTGGGCCAGACGCCAAGGATTGTGGCGTTTGGTCCTGGAGTCCGAGTGGGACTCTTGCCTTTCGGGCAAAACCGACTTTGAGGAGGCTTTTGCTCCAAGTTTCGACCCCGGGGCTCAACATATAAATAGAGGGGCAGGGCTAGCACCAAAGTGACAACAAGTTGATCCACGTGATCTATTCCTTAGCCGTGTGCGGCGCCCCAGCCACCATATTCCTCGATAATACTATAGCGGAGTTTAGGTGAAGCCCTGCTGCTGTAGTTCATCAAGATCGTCACCACGCCGTCGTGCTGACGGAACTCTTCCCCGACACTTTGCTGGATCGGAGTCCAGGGATCGTCATCGAGCTGAACGTGTGCTCGAACTCGGAGGTGCCGTAGTTTCGGTGCTTGATCGGTTGGATCGGGAAGACGTACGACTACTTCCTCTACGTTGCGTCAACACTTCCGCAGTCGGTCTGCGTGGGTACGTAGACAACACTCTCTCCTCTCGTTGCTATGCATCACATGATCTTGCGTGTGCGTAGGAAATTTTTTGAAATTACTACGAAACCCAACATCAAATACCCAGGAGTTACCACGAGTACTGGTAAGGTACACATCAATTACATGTATATCGAATATACCTTTAGTGTTGCCGGCCTTCTCATCCGCTAAGTATTTGGGGCAGTTCCACTTCCAGTGACCCTTCCCCTTGCAATAAAAGCACTCAGTCTCAGGCTTGGGTCCATTCTTTGACTTCTTCCCGGCAACTGGCTTACCAGGCGCGGCAACCTCTTTGCCATCCTTCTTGAAGTTCTTCTTACCCTTGCCCTTCTTGAACTTAGTGGTCTTATTGACCATCAACACTTGATGTTCTTTCTTGATTTCAACCTCTGCTGACTTTAGCATAGAAAATACTTCAGGAATGGTCTTTACCATTCCCTGCATATTGTAGTTCATCACAAAGCTCTTGTAGCTTGGTGGGAGCGACTGAAGGATTCTGTCAATGACTGCCTCATCAGGGAGGTTAATATTCAGCTGGGTCATACGGTTGTGCAACCCAGACATCTTGAGTATGTGCTCACTGACAGAACTATTTTCCTCCATCTTACAACTATAGAACTTGTCGGAGATGTCATATCTCTCGACCCGGGCGTGAGCTTGGAAAACTAGTTTCAGCTCCTCGAACATCTCATATGCTCCGTGATGCTCAAAATGCTTTTGGACCCCGGTTCTAAGCTGTAAAGCATGCCGCACTGAACGAGGGAGTAATCATCAGCACGAGACTGCCAAGCATTCATAATGTCTTGGTTCTCTGGGACGGGAGCGTCACCTAGCGGTCCTTCTAGGACATATTGTTTCCTGGCAGCTATGAGGATGATCCTCAGGTTCCGGACCCAGTCCGTATAGTTGCTGCCATCATCTTTCAGCTTGGTTTTCTCTAGGAACGCGTTGAAGTTCATGTTGACATGTGCATTGGCCATTTGATCTACAAGACATATTTGCAAAGGTTTTAGACTAAGTTCATGATAATTAAGTTCTAATCAAATTATGAACTCCCACTCAGATTAGACATCCCTCTAGTCATCTAAGTGTTACACGATCCGAGTCGACTAGCCCGTGTCCGATCATCACGTGAGACGGACTAGTCATCATCGGTGAACATTCTCATGTTGATCGTATCTTCCATACGACTCGTGTTCGACCTTTCGGTCTCCGTGTTCCGAGGCCATGTCTGTACATGCTAGGCTCGTCAAGTTAACCCTAAGTGTTTTGCTGTGTAAAACTGTCTTACACCCGTTGTATGTGAACGTAAGAATCCATCACACCCGATCATCACGTGGTGCTTAGAAGCGACGAACTTTAGCAACGGTGCACAGTTAGGGTAGAACACTTCTTGAAATTGTTGTAAGGGATCATCTTATTTACTACCATCATCCTAAGTAAACAAGATGCATAAAACATAATAAACATCACATGCAATTATATAAAGTAGTGACATGATATGGCCAATATCATATAGCTCCTTTGATCTTCATCTTCGGGGCTCCATGATCATCTTGTCACCGGCATGACACCATGATCTCCATCATCATGTCTTCATGAAGTTGTCACGCCAACGACTACTTCTACTTCTATGACTAACGCGTTTAGCAATAAAGTAAAGTAAGTTACATGGCGTTCTTCAATGACTCGCAGGTCATACAAAAATAAAGACAACTCCTATGGCTCCTGCCGGTTGTCATACTCATCGACATGCAAGTCGTGAATCCTATTACAAAGAACATGATCTCATACATCACAATTCATCATTCATCACAACTTCTGGCCATATCACATCACATGATCAATCGCTGCAAAAACATGTTAGACGTCCTCTAATTGTTGTTGCATCTTTTACGTGGCTGCAATTGGGTTCTAGCAAGAACGTTTTCTTACCTACGAATAACCACAACGTGATTTTGTCAACTTCTATTTACCCTTCATAAGGACCCTTTTCATCGAATCCGCTCCAACTAAAGTGGGAGAGACAGACACCCGCCAGCCACCTTATGCAACTAGTGCATGTCAATCGGTGGAACCGGTCTCACGTAAGCGTACGTGTAAGGTTGGTCCGGGCCGCTTCATCCCACAATGCCGTTGAAGCAAGAAAAGACTAGTAGTGGCAAGTAAGTTGACAAGATCCACGCCCACAACAAAATTGTGTTCTACTCGTGCAAAGAGAACTACGCATAGACCTAGCTCATGATGCCACTGTTGGGGAACGTTGCAGAAAATTAAAAATTTTCCTACGGTTTCACCAAGATCCATCTATGAGTTCATCTAAGCAACGAGTCAAGGGGAAGAGTTTGCATCTACATACCACTTGTAGATCGAGTGCGGAAGTGTTCAAGGGGATGGTGATGATGGAGTCGTACTCGACGTGATTCAGATCACCGATGACCAAGTGCTGAACGGACAGCACCTCCGCGTTCAACACACGTACGGGACGGATGACGTCTCCTCCGTCTTGATCCAGCAAGGAGGAAGGAGAGGTTGAGGAAGGCAGCTCCAACGGCAGCACGACGGTGTGGTGTAGTTGGTGCAGCAGTACTCCGACAGAGCTTCGCCAAGCACGTATGGAGGAGGAGAGGTGTTGGGGAGGGGAGGGGCTGCGCCTTAAGTTGTGTCCAGCAGCACTCCCCTCACCCCTCTATATATAGGAGGAGAGGGGCAAGGGGGCCGGCCCTCTAGGGGAAACCCTAGAGGGCGGTGGCGGCCAAAGGGTGGGGGGCTTGCCCCCCAAGCAAGGGGGGTGCGCCCCCTTTAGGGTTTCCCCCCCCCAACCCTAGGCGTATGGGCCCAAGGGGGGGCGCTCCAAGCCCACTAGGGGCTGGCTGCTATCCCTACGCAGCCCAAGTGGCCCCCCGGGAGGGGTGGTCCCTCCCGGTGGACCCCCGGAACCTCTCCGGTGGTCCCGGTACAATACCGGTATGACCCCGAAACTTTCCGGTGTCCGTTTAACAACTTCCCATATATAAAACTTTACCTCCGGACCATTCCGAAACTCCTCGTGACGTCCAGGATCTCATCCGGGACTCCGAACAACATTCAGTGAACACATACTTGTCTTCCTGATAACCCTAGCGTCACCGAACCTTAAGTGTGTGGACCCTACGGGTTCGGGAGACATGCAGACATGACCGAGACTCTCCGGTCAATAACCAACAGCGGGATCTGGATACCCATGTTGGCTCCCACATGCTCTTCGATGATGTCATCGGATGAACCACGATGTCGAGGATTCGATCAAACCCCGTATACAATTCCCTTTGTCAATCGGTACGTTACTTGCCCGAGACCCGATTGTCGGTATCCCAATACCTTGTTCAGTCTCGTTACCGGCAAGTCACTTTACTCGTACCGTAATGCATGATCCCATGATCAACCACTTGGTCACTTTGAGCTCATTATGATGATGCATTACCGAGTGGGCCCAGAGATACCTCTCCGTCATACGGTGTGACAAATCCCAGTCTCGATCCGTGTCAACCCAACAGACACTTTCGGAGATACATGTAGTGTACCTTTATAATCACCCAGTTACGTTGTGACGTTTGATACACCCAAAGCACTCCTACGGTATCCGGGAGTTACACGATCTCATGGTCGAAGGAAGAGATACTTGACATTGGAAAAGCTCTAGCAAACGAACTAACCGACCTTTGTGCTATGCTTAGGATTGGGTCTTGTCCATCACATCATTCTCCTAATGATGTGATCCCGTTATCAACGACATCCAATGTCCATAGCCAGGAAACCATGACTATCTGTTGATCACAACGAGCTAGTCAACTAGAGGCTCACTAGGGACATATTGTGGTCTATGTATTCACACGTGTATTACGATTTCCGGATAATACAGTTATAGCATGAATAAAAGACTATTATCATGAACAAAGAAATATAATAATAATACTTTTATTATTGCCTCTAGGGCATATTTCCAACATTGCCAACTATACCTTTAAGGGTGGAATACCTAAGAAACTTGGTGATCCCGGAGTACCCACTATACCTTGCTCTATTAAGAAAAATTATTTTAAAACTGCTTTATGTGACTTAGGAGCTGGTGTTAGTGTTATGCCTCTTTCCTTGTACCATAGACTTGAATTAAGTAAGTTGACACCCACTGAGATATCCTTGCAAATGGCTGATAAATCAACTGCTATACCTCTCAGCATTTGTGAGGACGTGCCTGTTGTTGTTGCGCACGTTACTATCTTAACAGACTTTGTCATTCTTGATATTCCTAAGGACGACAGTATGTCGATTATCCTCGGTAGACCCGTTTTAAATATTGCAGGTGCTGTTATTGATTGCAACAAAGGCAATGTCACTTTTATGTTAATGGAAATGAGCATACGGTACATTTTCCAACGAAACAACCTCAAGTTCATAGCATAAATTCTATTGAGAAAATTCCATCAATCATTATTGGAGGCTTCAAATTTCCTCTCCCTACTGTCAAGAAAAAGTATGATATTCTTATTGTTGGGGATGTTCATATCCCCGTTGAGGTAACCTAGTGTCACTTCGAAATTTCTCCAGTTCCGTGTTATTCGGAATGAGTTTGTAACAAGACTTGATCAACCTTGTTAGTGGATTCATTTTGATGATCATGAGACGGATGAAACTAGAAGGCACAACCTTCTGTACTTTATTTTTACTTTCTGTTATTTAAAATAAATAAAGCAAAAATAGTATTATCTCTCTGTTTTCTGAATTACCCGTGCAATAAAAAATATCTCGAAAATAAAAGTGCTCCAAATGCCCTGCGAATTTAGTATGATTTTATATGGAATATTTGAGGATTTTAGGCACTGAAATCACTGCAGGAGGGGCAAGCACCAGGCCATGAGAGTGGAGGGCGCGCCCACCATCCCTAGGCGTGCCCCCTGTCTCGTGGGTCCCTAGTGGCCCCCCTCCACTTATGCCAACACCCACACACTCCATCTTCTTCCCCAAAAAATCCCCATCCAGCTCAAGCACGAGTTCTAGCTCATTTTCCTGTTATTTTCGATCTCTTTGCTCAAAGCTCCATTGACAAAACTGCTTTGGGAGATTGTTGCTTGGTATGTGACTCCTCCATTGGTCCAAATAGTTTTTTGTTCTAGTGCTTTATTCATTGCAAATCTTTGCTGCCTTGGTGACCCTGTTCTTGAGCTTGCATGTTAAATTTATGAGGTCCCAAGTAATTGTAATGCATGATATAGGCTCTAGGCACTTGTAGGAGTAGTTGCTATCAATCTTGTTTAGTTTTATTCACTTTTATTTTGAAGTTACTAAAATTTCAGAAATATTGCAGAAAAAGAAATATGTTCAGGAAAATGTACCAAGGTGGCTCCTCAATAAAGAAAGGACCTAGGCTTGCTATGCGTGAGCAAGACGATGAACCACCAAGGGAAGATGAAGTGCAGTCTTGTGAATGGCCGTCAGAAGAGTTTATGATCAATGCAGGCATTAAAGATGAATTTGATACATATGTGCGTAATGCCGATCTTGAGGACTTCATTCAAGATAAGTGTCCGTAGTACTACTATCTAACTGATTTGTTCGTGAGAAGGTTTAAATTTTCATCTTCACGTAATTCTCATAGTGTCCTGTTTGATATTTATGATAAATCATATACCATGGACCTAGAAGATTTTACTACTGCTTGCAAACTCCCGCAGTGGGGAAGTGTTAATGATCCCCACAAATCTGAATTTAGAGATTTCCTTGCTAGTATTATTGTGGGAGAATCTAGGGATATCACACAAGCTACCATAGGGAGCATTCATTTTCCTGCTATACATTATTTTGCTCTCTTCATTGGTAGATGCATTAACGGTAAAGATGAAGCATGGCATATGTGTGTCCCTGATCTTTGTGTCCCCAAGAGTGTTGTGTTAGGTTATAAAGATTATAACTTGGGGGCAATAGTTGCACGTAGGTTGCATAAAAATGGTAGAGCTGGAGATTTATTTGGAGGAATTTATGCGACCCGTGTGGCCAATTATCTTGGTATAGCCCCATGAGAGGGTGATAGGATGTTGCATCCTGCTTATTTATATTATGACGCTATGGTCAAACATCATTTTCGTAAGAGGAATGAACAATTCCTCCAGTATCGACTAATCTTTGACAAACATAGCTCTGTCCATGTTACTCTTCCTGCTCCTTTCCTTTTTGATTACCAGGCAAAAGGAAGATATGTTGTTACCAGGGAGGAAGCAGTTGAACACGAGGGGAGAGCAGAGGCGGCTCGCCAACATGCCGCAGCTCAGGAGGCATTTGCTGCTGCATCTCAGTACGACCCCAGTTACAACTACGGATATCAGCCAGGCTACCCTTGGCATTAAACCAACTTACGCCAAAATCCTAAGCTTGGGGGAGTACGTATTTCTCACCGACTTTACATGAATGCTCACACACTATCCTAGTCATCGGTGCTCATACTCTTTCATTGTATTATCCATGCTAGTTTAATTTTATTTTTCTAGTTTCTTCTTGTGTGTTTGATAAACCTTAAGAAAAACCAAAAAAAATAGTTAGTTTAATCTCCATGCTTGTAGTAGAAATTAAAATGAAAACCCCAAAATATTTCTCATTCTTCTTTTACTTGTTGGGAGCTTTCCCGTGTAAATAGTTTTCTTTTCTTTTCTTTCCTTTGGGGGATTGAGAATAGAAGACCATATTGAAAATGTTTGTTGGCTCTCATATACATGATTGTTTATTTAATTTAGAGCCATATTACCTTGTCTTCTCTCTTGAGTTGAGTGCTTGCAGATTCCAACTTAGTCCAATGCACGTGGACTATTATTATTATACACATCGTTCGGTCGTGCAAGTGAAAGGCAATAATGACGATATATGATGGACTGATTGAGATGAGAGAAGCTGGTATGAACTCGACCTCTCTTGTTTTTGTAAATATGATGAGTTCATCGTTCCTGATTCAGCTTATTATGAAGTAAACATATTTGCAATGACATTTAGAGATTATAGTTGCTTGTGCCATGCTTGATTAGCTATGAGTTATAATGGTTTACCTTGCGTGCCAACATGCTATTAGAATGATTATGATGTGGTATGATGGGATGGTATCCTCCTTTGAATGAATTGAGTGACTCGACTTGGCACATGTTCACACATGTAGTTGAAACAAATCAACATAGCCTTCACGATATTTATGTTCATGGTGGATTATATCCTACTCATGTTTGTATTCGGTGTGAATTAGTTTTAATGCATGTTTATGACTGTTGTCGCTCTCTTAATTGGTCGCTTCCCAGTCTTTTGCTAGCCTTCACCTGTACTAAGCGGGAATACTGCTTGTGCATCCAAACTCCTTAAACCCCAAAGTTATTCCATATGAGTCCACCATACCTTCCTATATGCGGTATCTACCTGCCGTTCCAAGTAAATTTGTATGTGCCAAACTCCAAACCTTCAAATGAAATTCTGTTTTGTATACTCGAGCAACTCATGTTTCCACTAGGGCTGCCTATATCTTCCATGCTAGGTGGGTTATTCTCAAGAGGAGTGGACTCCGCTCCTCATTCACGAGAAAGGGCCGGTAACCGGGATGCCCAGTCCCATGATCCAAAAATATCAAAGCAAATCAATATAATTAAACAAAACTCCCCTAGGGCTGTTGTTAGTTGGAGGCACTCATTGTTTCGAGCAAGCCATGGATTAATGCTTGTTGGTGGTGGGGGAGTATAAACTTTTACCATTCTGCGTGGCAACTGCCTATAATGCATGTAGTATGGAAGATACAACCATCTCATAGTTGTTGCATTGATAGTGAAAGTATGCCGCCCAAAATGTTATTCAATCTCTATTTTAAAATCGAGCTCTGGCACCTCTACAAATCCTTGCTTCCCTCTGTGAAGGGCCTATCTATTTACTTTTATGTTGAGTCATCATCCCTCTTATTAAAAAGCACCCGCTGGAGAGCACACTGTCATTTGCATTCATTACTATTGGTTTATATTGGGTATGACTTGACTGGATCTCTTTTACCATGAATTACAATGTTTAGTCAGTCCTTGATCTTTACAGGTGTTCTGCATTTATGTTTTGCGGTCTCCGAAAGGGCTAGCGAGATACCATTTTGTTATGTCATGTTATGATTGTTTGAGAAAGTGTTGTCATACCAGTTTATTATTATGGCTTGCTAGCTGATTATGCTATTCATATGAGTAATTGTGAGACCGAGGTGTCATTGTGAGTATGGTTAGTTTATATTATTTGTTGAAACCTGAATGCTGGCTTTGCATGTTTACAACAATAAGAGCAAACAGAGTTTGTAAAAGTTTTTCTTTATCACTTTCAGTTTATCAACTGAATTGCTTGAGGACAAGCAAAGGTTTAAGCTTGGGGGAGTTGATACGTCTCCAACGTATCTACTTTTCCAAACACTTTTGCCCTTGTTTTGGACTCTAACTTGCATGATTTGAATGAAACTAACCCGGACTGACGCTGTTTTCAGCAGAATTACTATGATGTTTTTTCATGTGTAGAAAACAGAAGTTCTCGGAATGACCTGAAAATCCTCGGAGACGAGTTTCAGAAAATATAAAAAATATTGGCGAAAGAATCAAGACAAGGGGGCCCACACCCTGTCCATGAGGGTGGGGCGCGCCCCTGTCTCGTGGGCCCCCTGCAGCTCCGTCGACCTCAACTCCAACTCCATATATTCTGTCTCGCGGAGAAAAAATTAGAGAGAAAGTTTCATCGCGTTTTACGATATGGAGCCGCCACCAAGCCCTAATCTCTCTCGGGAGGGCTGATCTGGAGTCCGTTCGGGGCTCCGGAGAGGGGGATTCGTCGCCATCGTCATCATCAACAATCCTCCATCACCAATTTCATGTGTAGAAAACAAATGTTATCGGAATGACCTAAAAATCCTCGGAGACAAGTTTCAGAAAATATAAAAAATACTGGTGAAAGAATCAAGACCAGGGGGCCCACACCCTGTCCACGAGGGTGGGGGGTGCGCCCACCCATCTAGGCACGCCCCTACCTCGTGGGCCCCCTGCAGCTCCGCCAACCTCAACTCCAACTCCATATATTCCGTCTCGCGCAGAAAAAATCAGAGAGAAAGTTTCAACGCGTTTTATGATACGAAGGCGCCGCCAAGCCCTAATCTCTCTCGGGAGGGCTGATCTGGAGTCCGTTCAGGGCTCCGGAGAGGGGGATTCGTCGCCATCGTCATCATCAACCATCCTCTATCACCAATTTCATGATGCTCACCGCCGTGCGATAGGCTTGCTGGACAGTGATGGGTTGGATGAGATTTACCATGTAATCAAGTTAGTTTTGTTAGGGTTTGATCCCTAGTATCCACTATGTTCTGGGATTGATGTTGCTATGACTTTGCTATGCTTAATGCTTGTCACTAGGGCCCGACTGCCATGATTTCAGATCTGAACCTATTATGTTTTCATGAATATATGTGTGTTCTTGATCCTATCTTGCAAGTCTATAGTCACCTATTATGTGTTATGATCCGACAACCCCGAAGTGACAATAATCGGGATACTTCTCGGTGATGAACATAATTTGAGGAGTTCATGTATTCACTATGTGTTAATGCTTTGGTCCGGTTATCTATTAAAATGAGGCCTTAATATCCCTTAGTTTCCACTAGGACCCCTCTGCCACGGGAGGGTAGGACAAAAGATTTCATGCAAGTTCTTTTCCATAAGCACGTATGACTATATTCGGAATACATGCCTACATTACATTGATGAATTGGAGCTAGTTCTGTGTCACCCTATGTTATAGCTATTACATGAGGAATCGCATCCGACATAATTATCCATCACTCATCCATTGCCTACGAGCTTTTCACATCTTGTGCTTCGCTTATTTACTTTTCCGTTGCTACTGTTACAATCACTACAAAACCCAAAAATATTACTTTTGCTATCTTTATCTTTACCACTGTTACCATTACTATCATATTACTTTGCTACTAAATACCTTGCTGCAGATACTAAGTTATCCAGGTGTGGTTGAATTGACAACTCAACTGCTAGTACTCAAGAATATTCTTTGGCTCCCCTTGTGTCGAATCAATAAATTTGGGTTGAATACTCTACCCTTGAAAGCTGTCGCGATCCCCTACACTTGTGGGTCATCAGCGGCTCCCATGCATGGTCAGACTGTCGGCGAACAAGCGGTGCATGTTCTGGGTGCAGGTCCAGACCTTCGAGGGGCACATGGTGCTTGGCCGGGGCTGGAACTACTTCTGCTGCCACCACTGGATCGGCCTTGGCGACCTCGTCGTTGTGCGCATCTCAGGACTCGGTCTGAAGGTTCAGATCTACAACCATGACTCCTCGGTCATGTGCAGGTTTCGTTGCAGCAGGCACAATTGTGTTGGTAACATCGAACAGGCTATGTAGTTAAGTTAAGTAAGGTGTTAGTGGAGAACTTTTATGGTGTGTGGCGAGACTCACTACAAAAAAGTTATACTTCCGTGATGATACATCATTGTCACAGTAGGTCGTGTTTTTTGTCATGCATGTACATCCATGACGATTTTATGACAGAATCAAGATAGTCATACATGTGCTGTCGTAGAACTGTTTTGTGACATTACCAAAATTATCATCACGGAAGTGTTCACTTCCATGATGATAAATCGCGCGTCACAGAAGTTCTTTCGTCAAGGGTGACCGACACGTGGAATCCACCGCAACGGAGCTCCGTTAAGCTATCGGGTCGTGTTTTGGATCCGGTAACCCGTTAACAGCCCCGACCAATGGGGATTTTCCACATGTAAAATCATCATTGGCTGGAGGAGACACGTGTCAGGTCCGCATTGGCACAGGTGTCACTCATCCAATGGGCAGACGCGCCTATGATATGTTGACATGTGGACCGGCCCATCAAGTTTAAATGGGCGGCCCAACTAAAGGCCTACAAGATTTTGCGGACCATAATGGGCCGGCCCAGCTAAAGGCCCACGAGATTTTGCGGACCATAATGGGCTAGCCCAGCTAAAGGCCCACAAGATTTTGTGGGCCATAATGGGCCGGCCCTGGTAAAGGCCCACAAGATTTTTGTGTGCCATAATGGGCCGGCTCAGGTAAAGGCCCACAAGATTCTTGCGGATCATAATGGGCCAGCCCAGCTAAAGGCCCACGAGATTTCTCTGACATTAATGGGCCGGCCCAGCTGTAGGCCCACAAGATTTTGAGGACCCTAGTAGGCTGGCCCATTAACTGGCTGCCACGTTTTGGGCCAAATGCCGGCCCATATTTGATCCGGTCCATTAATGGCCTGCCACGTTCTGGGCCTAATAATGGCCCATATGAGATTCGTCCCGTTAAAATCCTACCACATTCTAGGCCAAATTACGGCCCAGATCAGGTCCTGCCCTTTAAGAGGCTTTGGGCTAAATAATGGCCCATATCAGATTCGGCCCGTCAACTGGACGCTATGCTTTTGGGCCCACTTGCTAAAGGCCCATTTAGTAATTCGGCCTGATATTAGTTTCGGCCTGCTAAGGGCCCGTTTAACATTTCGGCCCTATATTAATTTTGGCCTGTTAAAAGCCCGTCATATAGTTGGGCCTAACTACGGCCCGATTTGCATCCGGCCTGCTCGCAGCCGATATCTGATTGGGCCAAACAAGGACCGAGACAATTTTGGCCTGTTAAAAGCCCGTGATTTGAATCGCACAATCATGGGTCGGGGTCCATTTCGGGCTGCTGCCGGGCCGTGAGTTGTTCAGCACGTTTCAGGTCCAACCTACTTCTCAGCCTCCTAAAAGCCCATTGCGTTTTCTGGCGAAAAGAGGGCTGGGGGTTACTCGGCCTATTAAAGGCCCGAATCTACTAGTGGGCCAGTTTACTTTTGGCCTTTTAACGAACCAAGATGACAGGGCCCATGATGTGGATCATACATCATGATTGCATGACGGCCAGATTATGTACCGTAATTTTACAGTTTGGCCGGTTTACTACGAAGACAGGATATATATATACTGCAACATCGTGAATAAGAAAGCATATACTATACAATAAAGAAATTACTGCATATTACGTCCACTTGGCATCAAAGTTTGCCACTATGATAATAAAGCACAAGCAGACAGCAGATTACATACACTGGGCATCAAATATCGCCACTAGTGCAAATAAACACGCCGACAAAAGAATATACAAAACCGACAACACTTCAATAGAGTTCAAGAAAGGTTAGCCCTGCTGGGGAGCTGCAGCGCAAGCAGCTGAGCAAGATGATGAGACTGCGCTTGTTCAACACTTATATCTTCCTCACTCTGAAAGATAAACAAGCAGACAGATGACAGGTTTTGCACATAAAAGTATCAGTGTTGTCAATTCATCACATTTCTTACTAACGAATAAAGTGACACGGTTTAAAATTGCATTAACACAATATGGTATTGTTCAGGTCAAGACATGGTAGGAAATGACATTGTGAAGGAGTTGGCAGCTTCACGACACCACTGGATTACAGATCAATTACTCATAAGTATCAATGGTTAGTGTGCTATCAATTTATCCCATTTCAAATAGCAAATAAAGAGATGGTTTAAATAATAGTAGAATGATATGACATTGTTCATAGTTAAGACATTGCAGAATATGACATTGTGCTGTAGTGGGTAGGTTCACCACACCACTAGATTACGAATGAAGAACAGAAGCATACATGCAATGCAAAAGAAGATCACTTGCTCTGTATAGTTTAATTTACATGGTATGAAGAAGGAACTTGGTTGTACAACTGAAAACTTAAATTGAGAAGGACAAACTTTTGTTTATGAACTACATAATAAACTTTAAACATGCAATTTGATTCAAACACCAAAAATAAACAGCTGTTGCAGTCACGCCTAACCAAATATACACAACAAAGTTTGAAGGCTTGAGAAGGACAAACTTACATTATTGGTGAAGACAAGCTCTATAAAGCCCTTGTCCATGCTGATGGGGGGGGCAATTCAAGAAGTTTACCACAGAATCTTCTTCATAAGCATTGTCTTTATTCTACATTTTGTTAAGAATAAATATAGATGTGATAATATATGAAAAATGGAGAATATTTAAGATAAGATAAAGAGTGATGCTACATAACCAAGTAGCTATAAATGTAAGTGCAGCGATACAGGCGAAAGGTACAACCAAGAGCAATGCACAGCTAAACTTCTTCAGTACCAACCTTATGGTAAGAGTAAATATAGATCTGGTGTGTAGGAAATGGAGGGCAAAGGAAAATAAGCTGCAGAGTGATGGTACATAAACAACTACCTGTCATTATAAATACACTGATAAAGGACAACATGTACTTACAAGAACAATGCAGAGCTAAAAAAATCATTGGCATTAGATATATTCTACACTAATGTAACCATTCATACATATCAGATAATTTGGAGCGAACAATTGATAAGCAAGCTATCATGCATACTGCTGTCACATAATCAACTAGGTATGTATGCAAGTAGAGTGATACAGGACAACAGGTACTAACAAGAGCAAAGCAGCGGGCAGCATATTTGCGATATCCTGTCGTTCTTTTCAAACCGGAATTCTTCTTCGAGCAGATTTCCTGCGAAAAAGATCCGTAAGGCACATGCGGAAAAGTAGAAGTTCAATTTGTCATGTGATTTCATAGACAGTACCTCATCCTGGGAACGAGACTAGTGCATAAAAAGGTTTTTCCATTCAATGTCTTCTAAATTTAGCACAAGAGACTTCACCGGAAATACGTTTATAGACTTGCCATCAAAGTGTGATTTCCTCAGGTAACACCGATACTGTTGCAATGCTTCCTTGAAAAGCATAAGCAAGCTTTGCTCGTCATGACTATCCAGATTGACCCTCGCCTAGTTACAACAATGAAATGTAAATCATTGATGTGTTCAATCAGCAGAAAACAAGAAAATAATAACCATGAATGATAGCACTTACACGTAAGTTGGACAGGAAGATGTGAAAATGGTGTTTGGCTTCACTATAATATTCTCATGATGGGAATATATGCACGTAGTCCCTAACAACATTGAAAGCATTGTCTTTTAAACTGGGAATAAATGGAATGGGGTTCCAATCTGCAGGAATTGGCTGTCCCTGCAGTTGGGATAGGTCTTCGGTCGGTGGACTTGTTGTACTTTTTGCTGGAGTGGGATTTTTCTGTGGTACGGCTGGTGCTATGGCAAATGAAATCGGTATACCTTTTGCTGGAGTGCAGGTCCTGTGTGGTGGGGCTAGTGGTGTGGCCAGTGAAGTATGGGTACAGTCTGCTGGAGCCGGTCCTACGTTTTGTGTCACTGGTTGTACAGCCAATATAAGTGGGGTGATGTCTGATTTCTCCGGCACCACCACATTTTTCAAGGACTTTGCTGGTGCTCCTTCAGGTTCAGCAATTACCCTCTTCCTTTTTGATGTTTGATGGACAAGAACAACATTTGAGTGGAAAAACATGGTATGATGACAGATGGAATATGTATTGATAATGGATGGGCCTGGCATCTCGACATATATGATGAGTAAACTAAGTAAATGGCGATGCAACAAAGTAGAAGAAATGCAAGACAACATATGCAAGATACGCACAATCAATAAAACCTTGCCAAATTAGAACAGGCACCTTGATGGGTGAACAGGACAGGCCATCTACCTTTGACTCCTCAAGGTTAGAATAGTCATTAGGATCATATTCTAAACAAGAATCAACAGGTGGGGAGCATATGAGTTTGATTGCATCCAGAATGGCACTCAATGCCTTGGTGCCAATTTTGTAAGTCATTGTAGTGTTTAGCTTCAAGAGTGGACTGCTGCTAGTGCGATACAAAGCAGCTACACAGATCATAGTGTAGATATGATGGGGAAAACCGTAAGCATCAGAGTAAAATCAGCAAAGTGGAACTTGCTGGAATATATGTGCTAGTACTGCCGGTACGGCTAGAAAGGCCTCCGATACTAGTTCTCTTCAACTGAAGGTGCGGTACTGTTAATAGCAGTGTAACTCTCAAAGGTGACACAGCTCCCCGCATTTACTTGCTATTCTTATAGGATTCAAGTGGGCAGGTCACTACAAATCCTATTCCTATGTTTACAACATCCTACGAATCAAAGAGGCTCAAAGTTTCCATCACAACCGACCGTATAGACCTCTACACTACAAATGTCCCTGCTCATCTTCAGTACAAGGAACATACTGTACTACTATCATACTCCCTCCGTTCCAAAATATAAGTCTTGGTAGAGATTTCCACTATGGATCACATACAGATGTATCCAGATACATTTAGAGTGTAGATCCACTCATTTTGCTCCATATGTAGTCCATGGTGGAATCTATACAAAGACTTGTATTTAGGAACGGAGAGAGTACATATTAAAGAAGAATGGAAGAGGAACATGGTAAAGAAGAGCAAGCAGATTTTGGATAATAAAATGTTGGTTGCGTAGTGCCCACACATGATGAACCAGAGCGCATTAAGAATGCAACTCCCAGCTGTCTCTCGACCATTTCAGGCGGTTGGATGAAGATCCTACGTCTTCTAACCCTTCTTCTTCCTCGTCTCTGATTCTTCCCATACAGAACACCCCACTGGCCGCCGACCGGACCACCGGCCCCCACCGCATGTGTTCCTCCGCCACCCCCACCCCCACCCCTGCCCCAACCTCACCTGCGTTGAGTTTTCTTCGTTCGACGAGGCCCCACAACCACCCGAGCCCCTTCGTTCACTCCAGCGAACTCCGGCGAGCTCTGAAAAATCGAGTGACCCAATTTTGAAATTTAGTCTATTGTGATTTAACTAGTGTGGA